>NC_059135.1:4785049-5088079 GCF_020740605.2 Lemur catta
TCCCAGCCTCGATCAAGCCACCCAGAAGGGTCCCACCACCCCTTCCCCAAGGCCATGGCTAGTTGATGACACTATTTCCAGGGCAAGGGAGAGGTCACCCGAGTGTTCTTCCCAGGACAAAGAAGTCAGTCTGGGGTGACCAAGGTGGCTGCTGTCCACCAAGTCAGGGAAGCCGCAGTGGTGCTAACGGCGGTCCTCTCCTGCCAACCCGGACCCCGCTAAAAGAGGCAGCAGAGAGTGGAATATTGGTAACTCTCCTACCGTCAGTTGACAATTTCGAGGGCTTTACAAACCATTTAAGTCACAGACCCCCTACCCTGCCCGAGAGCAGCCGATGGATGCCGAGAGCAAATAGTATTTTACTAAATGAGCAGAAATAGTCACAATGTTACGCCTGTAACCACACAGGTGGATGTTTCTAGCATAGGGTGTTGAATGTTTATCACGCTGGCTCCCTCCAAAGCAATTTCCCTGCCCGTGGAAAGCGGGCTGCGATTAAGACATTCAGGCCATTCACTCGGTGACTGAAGAGCTGGAGCGTCCGTCCTGCTGCCATCAATCCTTCCATGGACGTTAACTCCGAGCTTGGGCGTTACTGACCCGGAACAGCAAAATCGCCTTCTCCTCTGTGCCTGTCCCATGGAGCCTCACGGATTCCACACAGAGGTCTCCGCTGCCACGGTGCCTCGTTCCCCGAGGGCTGGCTGAGCGTTTCTCCAAGCACAGAGCGTCCCACGGTTCCGGGGGCTGTTCGTGGGCAGAGAGGAAAATGCAGTTACCTGGGACCTACAGGTTCAGCAGGTGTCATCACAGGACTACCCAGGGCCCTCACTGTGTGCGGATGCACGTGCATCTTCCAAGGAGGGAGGGGACACACGGCGCTTCTCAAACTTACCTGCCAAGGAAGCCTGTGGTGGAGAACACCCCGCGGACTCCTCATCTCGGGATCACGTTTTGGGAAGTGCTGCCGCAGAAGGAATGATCGCGACCTCACGATGTCCAATAGCAAGGCATTGTAAGCCACAAACGTGAGCCACGTTTGTAATTTTAATCTTCCAGTAGCCGCATTTAAAAAAGATAAAGCAAAACAGGTGAAATGAAATCTAATACTATATTTTATTATATATTATAAAATTATGTATAATACAATTATATATTATATGCCATCCATTATATCTAAAATATCATTTCAAAATATAATCAACATAAAACTATTAATATTTATATTTTTCCCTACCAACTCATCAAAATCTGGTACATATTGGGCTCTCGGACCAGCCAACATTCAAGTGTGTACTAGCCCCCTGGGGCAAGTGGCTGCCCATCGGCCAGCGCAGCTCTGTCTGATCCTTGACTAGTGGGGCCTTCACCCTGGTCCTATGACCCTGGTGGTGTGCTGCCCTTCCACTTTTACCTTCCATGTCTTTTGATGCCCTCGATGCCGGACAAGCATCTCTGAGAAGGTGGCAGCAGAGCTTGTGGTCACAGTGGTTCCCTCACGGGACGCCTCCTTCCTCCTCACTCCCGGTGCTTACTGACGCCAAGCTGCCTCCTGGGATACAGCTGGCCCGGCAGGATGCTAAGCACCCAGCAGGAATTATTTCATCCAGTCCTTGCAACAAGCGTTTGAAGTAAACGCCACTGTTACCCCAGGTTGCAGATAAAATCACTGAGGTTTAGCGAGGCTAAGGGAATGGCTCAGGGCTGTGCGCTGGGAAGTGGGGTATTGGGGTTCAATGCCAGCCTGTCTACCTGCCTTAAGCAACTCCCCCCCTGTATCTGCTCCTGGTACCTCATCTCAGCCTCCTGGGCACACAGACAGGGCTAGGGCCTCCTGTGAGAGCCAAAGGCCTTCAAGGGTTTGAAGCCCACAGTCGGGCCTTTCCTACGTCTTCTCTCGTGTATAATATTAAATACTTGTCATCTCTGTTTGGAGAGAGGAAAGCAATACTCAGATCAGACCTCTGGCAACTCATTTCCTTTGCCCGTGATTTCTTTGCTGATAACCGCAGCCACAGTGCCTATAGCTCGGACGTAGACAGGAACGCGGTTCATGTGCAGTGAGTACTGGTCCCACCCCTGGGTCAAGGGCAGCTGTGGGGTCAGTCATGCCAGACAGAGGTGGCTGTTTCCCAAGCAGGTGCCCAGGAGTGGAGCACCTTATGTGGAAATAGAGTCTTTGCAGATGTGCCCAAGTTAAGATGAGGTCACTCTGGATTAGGGTGGGCCCTAAATCCAGTGACTAGTGTCCCTGCGAGAAGGGGAGATTTGGATACAGAGACATAGGGAAAAGGCCGCATGTTGACGGAGACAGGGACTGGGGTGACACAGCTGCAAGTCAGTCAAGGGTGCTAAGGATCCCCGGCCACCGCTGGCATGGAAGGATCCTTCCCAGGGCCCCCAGGGAGAGCCTGGCTCCGCCACACTTGACTGTGGACTTCCGGCCTCCTCCGTGTGGAAGAACAGACCTCTGCTGTTCTCAGCCACCCGTTTGTGGTGACTTGTTCCGGCGGCACAGGAGGCTAAGACAGCACTCAAGGACAGGTGGGCAGAGGCCACCGCAGTGGGAAAGGCCCTCAGCCAGCTTCCAGTCCAAATCCACTCAGCTCATGGGGCTCCGGGGCCGCCCACCCGGACTGGTGCTGCTCCTCAGCCTCCGGGGAGATGCTGCGGACGGGCCCCTCCCGAGCTGGCCGAGCCCTGTCATCCGTTCTCTGATACGCGCAGTAAACGTCATGACCGTGCTGAGTGCCACGCGGAAGCACCTGGGCCTGGTGGGACTCGGATCATGTGCTACCCCCAGCAGTAGCAAGGGCGTGGGGGTAGGGTGGGGCTACAGTCATGGAGCGAGACTGCGGCCTGTGGTGGCAGCTCCAGTCCCTCGTGTCGCTGGCAGGAAAAACGCTACAGCGCCTCGCCTGCGGTCACACGCCTCTTGCTCCGTGCTCGCTCTCGTGGCTGAGGTGTGAAGGCCACGGCCCTCACTCAGCCCACCCGTGTGCCACTGGGACATGCGGGGAAGGAGCCGCCCCCCACAGGTGAATTTGCCCCTGGGGGACACGGGCAGGTACGCTTCTCTCCTCCCCAACCTGCACGGGCGCTTGTTGGAATGTCTCAAACGTCACGCAACGGGCTTTGGAGCAGCTTCGGAGCGAGGCAAACCTGGGCTCGGCCTCTTTCTCCACCACCTACACCTTGTGGTGACTTTGTGCAAGTCATAATCTAGCGGCAACTCCCACCCCGCAGGGCTGTCGAGGGGCAGTGGGGACAGAAGGAACGTCGGTGAGGCTCCTTCTACAGGGTCTGCACCTAAGGGACGCAGTAGTGGTTCTTTTTCTTCTTTCCCCCTCAGGAGCACTATTATACCAAACAGAAAATGCTGAGTGCCTCTTGTCACTTCCCTTGACAACACACTCTTAGCCCTTAAGGCAATGTCACAGAAAAATATTAAATTAAAATCAGTTTGTCTTGTGCATTTGGAAATTAGGACTCTAATTGCAGGAAAATTCAGTCTTCTAAGCATCCGTCTGTGTCACCTGTGACCATTAAGTGGGTCATCGTCAATCTTTTCCCACTGTTTTTTTTTTTTGTTGTTGTTGTTTGTTTGTTTGTTTTCTGAGACAGGGTCTCGCTCTGTCACCCAGGCTGGAGTACAGTGGCATCATCATAGGTCACTGCAACCTCAAACCTCAACCTCCTGGGCTTAAGCCATCCTCCTGCCTCAAGCCTCCTGAGTAGCTGGGACGACAGGCACGTGCCACCATGCAGTAGAGACAGGGTCTCACTCTCGCTCAGGCTGGTTTTGAACTCCTGCCTTCACCTCCCAAAGTGCTAGGATTACAGGCATGAGCCACCAGTCGGGCCTCTTTTCCCACTCTGGATGTCTTGCTGATGTCCTGGCCTACATCACACCTACCTGGTTTGAGGCAAGTGCAAAGGTGTCGATTACTCAGTGACTCAGAGATCCAAGTCTGAACGAAGAAGTGTGAGGCTTCGGCAGCTGACTGCATCGTCTCCGTGGGATGTCTCTTGTCAGCAAACGCCCCCCACTCTGTGTCTGGGCTGACGTTACACACACCTGAGTGATGCTGGGGGAGCTCCTGGTGGGACCTCACTATGGCTTCTCTGAGATCCCGCCCTCGGTGAAGCCCAGGCCAGGGAAAGCGGTTCATTAAATAATGTTTACTGGGCACACGGCACTCCCCGACAGTGCCAAAGGAAATGCTTCCTTTTATGTTTCTATTCACATTATTTCTTATGGCTGACAAAATCAAAAGACAAAACCAAGCACGTACAACCCATAAACCTAAAAAAAAAAAAAAATCCTCAGACTACCAGGCACGGATTATAACCCGTAGCGTCTGAACAGTGTGGCCAGGCTACTGTGACGGCAGCAGGATGAACAGAGGAGAAATAACCCTGCAGTCAAAAGCTCTTAATATTTTTCTGCATTATTGATATCTTGGGGGGGCAGGAGCCTTCACAGAGAGCTTTTTGAACACATGAGGCAGTTTTAATGTAAAAATCAACTCTGGCTTTATATCTACTCTAATTTAGATTCCATTTATTATGGAAGCAATAAAATACTCAGAAAAATCAAGCTTGACATCTGATTAAAATGTCCAACCAATTTCTCTACTCATTATTCTATGTAAAATGTGTGCCTGTATTTTTTTTTTTACTAATCCTTTAAAGAATTTAATTGGCCAGCTTTCATTGCTGTTTTCCTTTTAAATCAGTACGGATCTCGGGCAGGGCTTGTGTTTGGGGAGCAGAATTGTTTCTAGAACAGCCTGAACGAGACGAGATGGAAGTTGACGAGGCAGAAGGTCTGTATAAAAATCTAGTGCATTCGTGCGGCTGGGTTAGAAAAAGCTCTGCTTAAGGTATGCCAGGCTCTCCTTCCCGCCCCTGATTCTGACCTCTGTTCCACCAAGGTCATTGCCAAGGCGGAAGGGCATCCAACACATGTAAGTGATGCCGCGACTCTGGGAATAGGCCTGAGTAACGCACATGTAGTAGCATTGTTGAGTTAGTTAATTCGAAAATATAGTATTGGTGAATTAGCATTTGCTTGAATTTTTCCCCAGGGACAGTGTGGGTTTGTCTTGATCTCTTATCCAGCTTAATCTCTTTGGACCAAGGTTCTTCAGATCTCGGCACTAGTGACTTTTTGGGCTTTGGGCTTTGTCATAGGGGCTGTCCTGTGCTTTGTGGGATGTTTAGCAGCATCCCTGACCTCTACCCACTGGTTGCACCCACTACCCCCAGTTGAGATATTGCCAAATGCCCTGGGGAAAGGGGGTTGTGATCAGAACCTTGGCTTTGGACCCCAGCGGCCACCTGCTCTTGGAGGACACTCTCCCTTCCCTTCCCCTTGAAAGAGAGGTTTCAGGGTCAATAGGGCCAATCCATTGGGGTCATTTTTGCAGGATTTAGATGGGAACAGTGCGAGGGGGGTAACCAAAGACAGAGGGAGGGTGTGTGTAACTCTCCTCCCCATCTTTAGGGGTGATGTGGGATCCGTGTGACCCGTCTTGGAGAATCTGTTCTCAGTCTTCCAGGGCTAAAAGGTCAGAGTGGAGCCAGGGAGGGAGGCGGGGGACAAGGGGAGAGATGGGCCATGATTTATGTTCATGTCTGTGGCACCACACATGGTTTTTGGGACACGGTGGGGGCTGAGTCTGGTCCACCTTCCCAGCCTGTGCAGAGTCAGTGTAATTCCATCCAGGACGTGGCGTTACCTGGAAGCGACGGTCTCTGTCCTGATGGCTCACGACGGCGCATCCTGTGATCACAGGCGGGCGGGGCTCGAGCACTGACAGTCATGGGCACAAACCACCCAGCCTGTGCGATGTCCTATTGTGTGACTTGATAGGAATGTTCCGTTTTCGTCACCTTCTTCCCCACTTAGTGATGTTTTTGTTATTCTTTTGGTTGTTAGTCACTGTCTGACAGATATGTTTCTTCTGAAGTTTTCTTTCGAAGTTTCAGTAGTTGGGCTGGCTAAAACGGAGCATTCGTTTGTCACCAGGACATGGCTTAGGTGCTTCTCTTTGTGGTACCAAAGCTCTGAGTATTGATGGGAGACACAAATTTATTTATTTTGTTACTTTATTTTATTTTATTGTATTTTTGAGATAGGGTCTCACTCTGTTGCCCAGGCTAGAGTGCAGTGGTGTCATCATTGCTCACTGTAACCTCTAACTCCTGGGCTCAAGGGATCCTCCTGCCTTGGCCTCCCCAGTAGCTGGGACCACAGGCATGTGCCACCACACCTGGCTAGTTTTTCTAATTTTTTGTAGAGAAGGGGACTCACTAGGTTGCCCAGGCTGGTCTCGAAGTCCTGGCTTCAAGTGAGCCTCCTGCCTTGGCCTCTCAAAGTGCTGAGATTACAGGCGTGGTGGGCCACACCTGGCCAGATGCAAATTTAGATGGTAGATTGCAGTTGCCACTCTTGCAGTGAGGTGATGCTATCTGTGGGCATTTAAAACATTTTACATAACTCATAATTGGTTTTTGTTAATATATGGCACTAATCATAAGAAGACTACAAATGAAATTTCCAAAGCACAACATGACTCCAATTGTGCATTTGTGTATACTATGTTTTCATTAATATAACATAGTCCTATAATACAGCATAGAGTACAACATTCTAGATTTAAGACAGGTGGGTGTTTGAAGTCTGTCTAGAGGCTGAGACTCCCAAGTGTATATGGCTAGCCTCAACCTCTTTCCTGAATTGCAGGCTTCCAACCTGACATTCCCACTTGGTCATCCAATAGCCAACGCAACCTGATCATGTGCAAGACTGAATGGGATGCAGCCCTTACAGCCCACTCTGCCAGTGTCCTCCCTTCTCAGTGGATGGCAACTTCCAGAGGCTCCTGCCACAAAGCTTGGATACCTCCTTCACTTCTCTTTTTCTGTCACCCTCCATGCACATCCAAACCATCGGGAAATCCTACTGGTGGCTGACTGGCTTCAGAGTAGGCCCAGAACCTGACCACTTCCCATTGCTCCCTAGTCACGGCCCCATGTTGCCATCTTTCTCCTCAATTACTAGGCTGGCCTCTCTGCCCTTTCCTGCCCCCATCTCCTCCCCTCCCTAGTCTTTTCTCAACACAGTAGACAGAGTGATCTTTAAAAATTAAATACGATCACAACGCTCCTTGGCTCAAAAATGAACTCATAGTGGTGGTTTCCCATTTCATTAGAAAATAGGCCAAAACTCTCATGATGCTCCCCAAAATCCAACATGAATCTCTCCCCCACAAATCCCCAGGCTTTGTCAGCTACCTGGCCCCTCATCACTACCACCCTGGTGCCTTACTGTTCCCGGGCCTTTGTACTTGCCATTCCCCTGCCTGGGATGCTCGTGCCCAGATACACCCATGTTCACCCAGTCATTGCTCAAAAAGCATCTTCCCAATTTGGTCCAACCTGGCCACCATATTTACGACTTCAACCTGTCTCCCTCATCCTTGGGACTCCCAATCCCTTCACCTGTCCTGCTCATTCCTCTTCCTGTAACAGTCAACAACTTCTAACAGACTGTAGCCCCTCTTCCTGGGCTGTCCCTCCAGCTAGACTGGGAACTGTCAGGGGGGGGTGTCTTTGTCTCTTGTGCTCACTGATGTGTCAAAGTGCCCAGCTCGGAGGCTGGGACACATCAGGTGCTCACCTAGGTGTTTGTTACCTGCATGTGCGTGAATAAATGAAATCTCTCATTTCTTCTCTCCCAATTCCCATCTTTTCTCTCTCTTTCCAGTTCTGGAAGCATTTTTCCATCTGCCCTTTCAGGCTGCTGTTTGTTTTCTGATATATGCAATCAATTGTTTGCCACCACGATGAAGTGAAAATGTTCGGTTATCACATTTTTCATGTAGGCTTCTTTTTGACTTGAGGTAACTCTTTCTTCAAGATAGCCTGCTTTGATTGTAAGGATGTAAAGTCCTTTCAAATCATATCATGAATATACTAGAGTTTAAAAAAAATTTGTTCTTGTACTTGCAAGAAGTCTTTTTACTGGGCTTAAATTTGATGGACTTGATCTTTTCTTTGGAACTGGCAAAGTCTTTTAATACGTTTAGTCATCATTTTTCTCTGTTGACGCTTGTTTGGGATTAGTGGCTGAGATGGGCTCTATTGGAAACCGTTGAGGTCGCTGTGCTCTCATCTTTCAATCACTTCAGGAGGAAGAGGGAAATGTTGGACTGATTACACTTCTCCTTAACTATTAAACAGCCAATCAATTTTTTATAGAAGGGGCAGACCTGTAGGAGAGAGAGGTAGCCGGGTGCTGGGAAGCTGCCCTCCTAGCCTGCAGTGGTTGGATCCTCGGCCGCCCATGTCCGGTCTCTGCTGTCTTCCCTGTCTCGTAGGCCTTAGGCTATTGTCCAGACTCTCAGGGTAGCTCTGGGGCTGGATCAGAGACTTCACGGTGCCATCTTTAACCCTCGACTGTACTTCATCTATCGTCACCCCTCTTTACTGAGGTCCAAATGATCTGGCTGGTTTTCTAGGATGAGTGTGGGGAAGTCAGGATGGGCCAATTGTGCTTCTTGAAGACTCCCTGGCTGGAGTTTTGCACAGAGGCCGGCTCAGACCATGCTGTTTCCCCTGCTCATAGATGTCTTGCCAGTAACATGAAATTCCCGTTTCTTAGCTTGGTAGGGTCTGGTGAGGGTTTGCTCCTTCCACGTTGAGTGTCCTGCTCCGCCCACGCTGCCCTTGCGCCAGCTGAGAGCTCAGTTGCTCCTGTGCACACCCCACACATCTCCACTGTCGTCCGTCTCCCATCCGCCTGGGGTGCCTGGCGCCCTGACCGTGGGTCTCATCCCATCTCCCCTGTTCCCACTCCCCAAGCACCCTGCTGCAGAGATCTCCCCTCCCCCTAGGACTTCTCAGCCCACACACTCACAGGTACTACCTCTGCTCCAGGTGTTTATGCGCCAAAGACTGCTTAACTCACTGGGTCACGTGCATCACGTGTCACAGAGTGTAGGCCTCAGAAATATTTGTCACATGAACGAATGTCAAATAATTGCTGTGGAGCACCTTTGACATTGTGGGGATTGTGTCTTGAGATCTTTGAGTGCTTCAGGTTGTAGTTAAGGACATAAGTTTTACAGTCAGACAGACTTGAGTTTAGGTACTTGCCGTGTCACCAGCTGTGTGATCTTGCAAAAGTTACTTAACCTCTCTGCGCCTCAGCTCCTTAAAGATAATAACTCTCTTGAAGAGTTTTTGTGAGAAGAGGCAAGCAAGGCCTTCAGCACAGTATGTGGCATGTGGAAAGTGCTCAGTAAACGGTAATTATTAATATTACTATCTTTAACTTCCGTCCAAAACCAAAACCCATGAGAAGACAAGCAGCCCTTACGACCCGAACTCAATGGCGAGCGCAAAGTGAAGAGGAGCTGAGGGGCTCCGCGCTTCCTCCGCCACACGCCTGCCAGGATTTGCTCGTGACGACCCAATCCAAACCGCCAGCAGCCAAGGCCGGCTCTGGAGACTTCTTCCTCTTCCTTATTTATTGACAGTACAACCTTCTCTTCCTCCGTGCCACCCTTCCGTGAACGAGGAGAAAAATTGCTTTCCTAAGGCAAAGCATTGTTTTATTAATAATGTCATAATAAATCATAGCAGTCTCCAGTCCCAGCAATAAAACCAGGAACTTCTATTCTTTTATCTTATTTTTAGATCTTCTTAAATGCAGCACCATTCCTAATAAAAGGAAAAGCATTTACTTTAAATCAAATTCATAATGACTGTCTAGAATTGGCAAAATGCTGTTAGCCGAAATGGCCAATCTCTTTCTCAAACTCTAATGCGTGTCTCATTTCCTGGTATGGAGCAAGCCTTTGACATTGTCTAGAGTCCATTGATAAAATATTTTCTTCTGATTTAATTCTTAAATAGTGTCTTAGCTGGTGCTTTTGGTGCTGAATGATGATCGTTTTAGAGCTCCCTGGCTGGGCTGTGAGTCACAGACCTTGGTAATGTTTGGGGCCCTGGTGACTCATCACCCTCAAGGACACAAGTTGATGAGGTTTTTCTATAAAATAAAGAGAGAAAGGAGAGTTTGTCAAAGATAGACTGAAGCTTGGCTATGAAGTCTAGGATCAGTGAGACTGCTGGGGGTTGGGGACTTGCCTTAACAGAGGATGTTGGGCTTTGGACACAGTGGTGTGGGTTGGGGCATGGGGTTCCCATGAGCTGTTCCGTGTGCTGGGGAGGTGGAGACCCGGACACCAACACTCCTGGTCCGGCTGGTGGCCCGCGTGTCCTATGGAGCCGGGTTTCACCAAAGCCGGAAGGTAGGAGCGTCTGTGGGGAACGGTGATATTGAAGTACGTGTTCTCAATGGAACAAGGTTTCAGAAGGCAAATGGGAAAGTCTTGGAGGGGAGGGGTGTTGGGGGAGCAGAGACAGAGCAGAAAGGGAGGAGTCGGCTGGAGACACTGGCATGGGGGGTGGCGGCCAAGGTGACAGCTGTGCTGTGACCAGCCGCCTTGCACGTTTGGGGGGTTACAGGTGTAGGGACGCTCCTGGGAGTTAGTTCAGTGAGCATGTTTTTCCTGAAGGTTGGACAAGATCGAACTTTAAAAATGGAGAAAATGAGAGAGGAGGTGTTTGTGCAGCCTGGATGGATCAGGAGGGTGCTGGCGAGACAGGGATGGTGTGTGCTCAGGTTGGGTGGCTGGAGGAATTTGCTAAGGGGCTACTTCTGAAGGTGAGGGAGGCAGCCAGCCCTTGTGTCACCACCCTGGAGAGCAGAGTCCACACCCGCCTCCTGCCCTGGCCCCCCCTGCCAGCCCCACTGTGTCCAGAGGCAAGGCCCCCACTGTGGCCCAGCCCATCCGCCCTTGGGGCAGACGGTGTTGGGCAAAGGCACAGACTGGACGTGGGGGCGGGAACAGGGGCTGAGCTGAAGCATCTGCTGGGCTGTTTGGGGGTGACCATCGTCCACCCTCCTCGTCCTCCTCCCTGGAAATTTTGCCTGGAGACGGCTCTGCTTTTCCTTCCTGGGCTGTCACCTAACTTGGGGTCGGGGGTCCTCCATGGCCTGTGCCCTGCCACCCTCTTGGTTGCCCCCAAATGAGAGCGGGAAGTGAAGGAGGCCACTGTGCCGTCCCAGGGCGCGGTCCTGCCCTTCCCTGCCCTGCGCGGTCGGTGATGTGCCCGGTGCTCCCGTGGGACGGGCACAGCTGTGTGTCGCTCTCCGCTTCCCCGCGCAGAGGTGTTCGCACGCAGGGGCTCCAGAGACCCGCCGGACTGGCAAACTGGGGTTTGTTTGGGAGAAGGAAAACCCCGATGGGCACTATTTGGCCTGAAGGCAGGTGTGTGGGAAGAGAACGGCCGAGGTCCCCGCAGCCTCCACGTGGCCGGGCTCCGAGACTCCGCTCCAGCAAGGGGAGGAGCTTCTCACGGGGAAGGGAGCTGTGTTGGTGTTTCAGAATCTAACGTGTTCGTGGAAATTGCTGAGAAATTTTGAACTTTAATCTGCCCTGTAATTGCATTTGCTAATGTTGCTCAGAAGCATGTTCATTGGATAATTTCTATTTCCAGAAAAAAAGTTCACCTTAAAGTTAGGGCCAAGCTGGGAAAATGACAGTCAGAAAGAAAATTGGAAAACATGGGAAAACATGGACAATAGGGTTTTAGGGAGAAATTCCCTTCTCAGTGACGCACAGCTGCTCTGGACACTGTTGTCCATATGTACACACACACAAAACCACAAACACAAGCATACATGTGCAACCACATGCACGCACACACACAAGGCACCACACCACACACACCATATCACATACACACACATCATACCACATACATATATATCAAACACAATCTCACACACAACCACAGATACATACAATCGCATACATACAACCACACACAAAGCATCACACCACACACACCCTACTACAGGCACACACACCATACCATAGGCATATACATTAAACACACACATAATCACATACACATAATCACACGCATACACAGCACGCAATACAACCACACACAGAGTCACATGTATGCACACACACCACACCACGCCTATCATACCATATGCATGCATACCATGCCACATGCATATGTATCAAAACACACACAATCACACAATACACCACACACAGCCACCACGTCCCTGCTGCCCCCACTCCCCTGTTCCCTTAAGCCAGACGCCCCATGGCAATCAGACGTCCAGCATAGAGTTGAGTGACTGTTCTCTACTAGAGGAGGAATGACCCGGAGGAGGCTGTATGAGCCCCCGCAGATCACTGACTTCCAGGTCCCCGTGCAGCCCCCACAGGGCCACCCATCCTGACGGCACCAAGGTGCGAATGGATGTTGTGTTTGCTGAAGCTCAGTGGTAGCTTTGACCTCTGTCTCTTCCTCATGGTTCCGCAGCTGTGTGAGCATGAGCGTGAGTGTGCAGGGTGTGTGTGAGTGTGTGAGTGTGCGGGCGGATGAAGGGGTGGGGAGAGGCAGTAATCACACATGTGGGAACAGAGCTGAGTACAGTCAGCTTCCTAAATGATTTAGCGAAACTCTTTGGTTTCCAGGAATGTGTCTGAGTAAATGCGGCAAATGCACGTTCTCTATGAAAATCTGGGTTTAAAAGCCCAGAGGCAGCATGATATCAGATTTCCAGATTTAGCATCTTCCCACACCCTCGAGCCCAATTCAGAATCTTTCCTGTCCAGACTCTGTTTTTAGGCTCTGCGTGTGGGAGCCACAAATACCAGCTGCAAACGGCCCCTGTGGAAGTGGGCATCTTGGCAGCGGCAGAAACTTCCGTCGCCCCTGCTGGGAGCTTTCAGTGGGAAGAGCAGAGGGTCACTCCCACCCCAGGGCCTCCAGGGGCTCTCTGGTTTGTGGGGAGGAAGCTTTGTGCTGGGGGAAAAAGCACAGAGAAGCGCTGGGTCCCCAGCCTCCCTGTCCGTTCGCCTCCTCCCTGGCGCTGGCCTGGAGCGATGGGCGTCGGGAGCCTCCTCTGGGCCCCCAGGCTCACAGGAGAGGGAAGCCCCCGGGGCGGGAGAGATGGAGGGGGCCACTCATCGGTGATTCCCACACTGGGCGACCCCTGGCGTCATCCATGAGCTTATTTAAAAAGCAGATTACCCGAGCCATTTCCAAGATGTGCAAACTCAGACTTTCCAGAAGTGGGTCCCAGCACGGGTATTTCCACACAGCTCCCCAAGGGAGAGTGACGCAAGCACGAATCTGTCTTCAGGTTTCTCTGTGGTTGACCCGGCTCACCAGGGGAGCAAAGCAGGGATTCGGGGCAGGAACTCCATCTTGGCGGGCTTGGGACCAGTTACGTGCCTCCCAGAGTGAGATGCTTCCTCCCACTCTGAGCCTCCTTACTCCTACTCATTCTCTGGGTTTCCGTTCATCCTTTGCCACTTTCTCTGACCTCCTAGCCTAGGGATAAATGTCCCTTCTGTTTGGCCCCCTAGCATTCTGACATTTTTCTATAATGGACCTTAATTCACTGAATTATTATTTCTTGTTAACTTACCCATGGCTCTCATTAGACAGTAAGAGGGCAAAGATAATGTATCATTTACATTGTATTCCTAGGGCTTGGCAGAGGTACTCAATGAAGACTTTTTGGGGGGGGGTGCACCCAAGCTCAGAGAACTGGAAAGGAAGTAGATGCATGGAAAATAAGGACAGGAAGCATAACTGACACCTGAAACCTTCCCTTATTTTCAGACTTTGATTCATTGTGACATGTGTCAGTTAGCAACTGCTCAGTAATGCTGTGTAATAAGCTACCCCAGGACTCAGCAGCTTAAAACAACAATCATTTACTCTTACACTCCTGGGCTGACTGCAACTCAGCTGGACTAGGCTGGACTTTTTCCTACAGTTTGCAGGCTGAGCTCAGATCTGTTCTCATTCCGGCTCCCAGACTGAATGGGTGGTGGCCACTGGGGCTCGTTCTTCC
This sequence comes from Lemur catta, assembly GCF_020740605.2. Classification (NCBI taxonomy): domain Eukaryota; kingdom Metazoa; phylum Chordata; class Mammalia; order Primates; family Lemuridae; genus Lemur; species Lemur catta. The sequence goes on from NC_059135.1 coordinate 4,799,019, forward strand.
CCTGGCAGAGATTAGAGGCAGAGGCCAAGCCACACTGCGAAAGCACGTTTCAAGCTTCCGCACACGTCGTGTCCACTAACACCCACTGACCAGAGAAAGGCGCGTGGCCACGTTCAACCTCAGTGGGCAGCGTACACCATCCACAGCATGAAGGGAGAAGAGAGAACAATTTCTGAACAATAATTCAGGCTATCAAATAACTTAATTCTATTATCTTAATGTTTTGGTGATTTCCTGCCGAAGAGGAATCACAGTAACAATATTTAACATTTGTTGAGTCCTCATTAATGTCAAACATAGCTCTGTGGGCTCTATGTTCTCATTTAATCCTCCTTAACACCCCGTGAAGTTGCTGCAGTGTGTAAGGCACTTGCTGCAGCACAAGCTGGAAGAAGCAGAGGGGACCCAGGCACTTCTGATTTCCAAGCCCTGCCCCCGACACTGCTCAGTAGTCTCCTCTCCTTTCTCTCTCTAGAGAGGTTATGGTGGGAAAGAGGAGGGAAGGGTTCTGGGCTGGAGACTCGGGGAGTCACCGGAGCCCACATGCAGAGACCGGGGAAGCCAAAGGCAAGCTCTCCTCATTTCACTTTTGAGCTAACCCAGAATGAACGTGTACATATCCAAAACAACTAATGGCCAGTCACCAACATTGTGGAATGCAGCAGATGGCAGGCGTGGAGATGTTTGAGTAGTCCACCTCCTCATTTGACAGATGAGGACGTGGAGTCTGAGTGGGGGGAAGTAACTTGCCTGGGATATACGGCTCTGAGTGGCGGACCTGGAGGAAAACTAGGTGTGCAATTCCAAATCCAGCATGCTGTTCCCGCTTGCTCTGTGGGAGCCACCAGGGTGGTGTGGGGTACCTCCGCCCTGGGAGAGTTTCCTGGGTAATTGATCATGGTAGAACATCCGATTGATTCTGCAGCAGCAGCCCAAGCATTTGCACTGTTATGTCCAACAAAGCAAACAGACCGAAGTTTTCAATTTACAGGCACCACCTCGATGATGTTTATTTAACACGCAGCCACCTGGCATTTGTACAGTCCTACCAATCATTTAGTGGTGGTGATATAAATATTAACTCTCAGTTGATGTGTTTTATCTTATTTAAGAGTGAAAAAAATGCAAAACCAAACAAATGATAGGTTTAGAGAGGCAAAATTATCTAGAAATAGGGTTTATTGCTAATATTTTTACACATTTAATATTTGTTCTTTTCAACAGCTATCTATATTTTATGAAGAGTGATATGATTGGGTTGGCTTTAACTGAGGTTTTTTAAGGGCAGAGAAGATATGGGGAAAATAAAGGGAAGAAGTGTGCAGTTTTGCACACTTGCATAGGTAGCAAGTTTAAGGTTGCATAAAAATAGGGGGTTAGGAAAGAAACAATAAAAATGGCGTTGAATGCATATGTTAAAAAAATCACCCACTTTTAACACAAATCAGGTTCCTTAGATTCATAACAACTTGTCCTGGGAAGTAGCAGTTCTTCTTAAGCACAGCTCTTGATTGTTCTGGAAACAGTGCTGTGGCATCCTGATGTTCTGGTCTAGAGTTTGATCTTCTGTCTTATTCAGCACTGTATCCTGAGCCATGGGCGATCAATCAGTATTTGTTTGTGGGTTGATTAGATTAGGATGCAGAAGTTCACAACAGGCCATTCCCTGCAACATGGAAACTAGAAAAGTCTAAAACAAACAAACAAAAAAAACACACACACACAAAAAAGAGTCTATTTTAAAAGGCTATCTAGGAGGTTGAAAAGACGTCTAAAGGAACAAAATTCCAGACAAAGACAAACCATTCCTGTGGGAGTGGACATCAGCAAGCATTTTGCCCACTGAGGGCAGCAGGTACATTTGAGGACCAGCAGACAGGGACCGTTGCTGTGGGAAAGAGCGAGCCAGGGGCACTTTAATGGCCACGTGGGCTGGTCATGTGGGCGGAAGTTGGGAGAAGACCCCAAAGCAGGCTAATAATCCTCACCCATTTGCTGTCATGGGACTCCTGGGTGCCTGGTGGTTCAGAAACTGAGGGAGGGGCTGGAAAGCTGAGAGGGGCTGGTGGGGGGCAGAGAGAGAGGGGGTAACAAAAGAAGGATTTACAGGGAAACTTACAGCTTTAAATATAAGTAAACAAGAAAGTTTAAAAGGCAATTTTTAAAGCTTTCCTCTCAAGAAAATATAAAAGAGAAAACTAAAGCAAAAGAAAAAAGAAAGTGAAAGAAATGATAAGAGTAAAGACAGAAGAAATTGGTGAAATAGGAGATAGACTTATAATTAAGAAAACAATGAGGTCAAATGTTGGATCTTTTAGAAATATTCATAGATATATTTCTAGTAAGAGTGAGCATGAAAAGGAAGATAGAAAATATGATTACCATGATTAGGGATGAAAAAGGGGACAATTACTATAAATCCTGACATTTAATGGATAATAAGCTATTATGATACTATAAATAAATTTTATAAATAATGGATTTGACAGCTTTACATGACATGGACAAAGGATTGAAAAAGACCATATACCAAAGACACAGAAAAAATGTAAAATACTTGTTGAATGAATAAATATTTTATGTAATGCAGTTGTGAACTTTTTCCAGAGTTTTGACCCAGCTCTTACTGGTTTAAAATGTAATGTCTTTTGCACTTGAATTTGACCTTCTGTTGCTTTTACATGTTTGTCAAGAGGCTTGTTTAACATTTAGGCACTTCCAGTATGGTTGTGGACCTTCAGGCTGCAGGGTCTGGAGTCTGGTCTTCTGTCCATACACTGAGCAGTGTGAGCATCAACACATCCTTTCTGCCTTACTCCATGGATATGACCAGGTAGTTCATGAGAGAAGGAAGTGAAACTGCTTGGAGTTCTCTAAGATTCTTGAATCTGTGGCTTACAGTCTTTCATTATCTTTGGAAAATTCTCAGCTATCTTCTCTTCAAATATTTCTTTTGCCTTATTTTCTCTCTTTTATCTTTCAAGGATTGCAGTTATTTATACATAAAGCTTCTTGATATTGTCCCACAATTTTTGAGTGTTCTGTTCTTCTTATTTTCTAACTTTTTTTTCTTGTGCATTGGTTGGGTAGTTTCTATTGCTCTGTCTTCAATTTCAATGATTCTTTCCTTACCTTTGTCAGGTCTACTGATGAGTCTGACAAACGCATCATGAAGTTTTTTATTTTTTGTTTTTAATTTATAACATTTTCCTCTAGTTTTCATCTTTCTATTAAATTTTGATATCTGCTCATATACTAGAGCTTTGATTTATTAATTATAATTATTTTAAATTTCCTATACAATCATAACAATATCTGAGTCATCTCTGTATCTGGTTTTGTTGATCTCCTTTTTTCTTGGAAAAAGATGGCCTCTTCTTGCTTTATTGTGTCTCAGAATTTTTGTGTTAATGCTGGACATCATGTGTGGACTAGTAGAGACTGAGGCAAATGGTATTATGCCTGGATTGGGCAAACTTTTCCTCCTATACTGTTAGCGTGGGATTGAGTCACAGTGGTCAGAAGTTGAGCTGGGTTTGAGTTTTCTTCTTGGTGTGGTTATGTTCAATGTACCATCATCCTCATTAAATTACTTAGGTTTTATTTTCTACTTATGGAGGGGTCTTGGGGGCTGGAGGGTTTTTCTCAATGTTTCTGCTCTGCATTCGGCTGTAGGCCTTCTCTGTGTGCCTCTGTTACAGACAGGGTCTTTCTCCAGGCCCTCAGCTTTCTCTCAGGGTAGACTCTTGTTTCTTGGTGCTTGGTAGCCTGGTGATTGTGGTGATTGGGTTCTCTGTTGTCCTGGCCAAGCCTCATCTTAGGCAGGCCTATGTGCCAGTGTTTTTAGTCTGTGGCTTTCAAAGTGATGCTGCCCCTTCACCCCATGGTGGCCAAACTCTGCTTTGTGTCTTTGGTGAGACTTTTATGGGGGAGTCTTCAATGGTATTGGTATAGGGTCATGGGCCCAGCACGGTTCTCTTCCTTAGAAGGAGAGGAGTAGAGGACTTTTATTTTTACCTTTCTCCTAGCCCCTGTGGGTCCTCTGTTGCACTGTATGGGAGATGGTCTTTGCTGTGCCTCCTCCAAAGGCTTAAGCCTTTTGTTGTTGTTGTTACTAGTGGAATGAGGTCCCGGTGCAAGAAGCAGCAATCTTCTTCTAGAGGCAAGTCTTTCCTGTGTCTGTGGTTGCTCCCTTTCTCCAGGCCTGTACCACTGAGGAAGCTATTTCCATCTCCCCAACCCCGGATCTTTAAGTATCTGCCAGAGGTCAGTGGAAAAGAGCCTTCAACTGGGCATGAACTCCCCTGTGTCTGCTGAGGCTCCATATTCTCATGCAAACCCATATGCAACCTTAGAATTTCCTGAATCCTTCTTACCTGCCTGCATGGTGCCCAGCATCTCCTCCCCTCGTGTGTGCCACAGGTGAGCACATGCTGTGTCCCAGCTTGGAGCTACCTGCATTTCTTTGGATTTCAGGATACCCGGTTACTGGCACCCACAGGTCTCTGACAGGTCCAGCAATGCCATGATTGTGTAACTGGCCTGGACTTTTTCATCATAAGGGTGGGCGGGACACTATACCATTCTGCATCTCAGATGGAAGCAGAGAGCCACATTTTATTCTCTATTCAACTTTAGTCTTTTTTGGGATTTTCCTCTAAATAGTTCTGAAAAAAAAATCTCGATTTCCTTCCAAATTTGATTTCCAATCCAGAGGAAGTGTTTCCAGTGTGCAGGGCTGGGGAGAGCGGAGTTGGCCGAGCAGTGTCAGTTTTGCAGGCCTCCGAGTCTCTGCGCTGAAGAGAGAGAAGCCCCTATGGCTGTTTAATTTCTTAACATCTATAGCAAATTGAACCTTGTAATGAGAGGCCTTGGGATGACCCTAAATTTCTTTTAAACTCTATAGATTGGTTTGACCTATTTTATTGCCTCGTTGTGACAAGATCTGATTAACAAATATCTGAAATTGTCCTCCTTCGTGCCGGTCCCCAGCTCATACAAAATAGTCCTACTTTTATTGCCTAAATAGGTCCTCTTGGAGCTAGAGATATTCTGGGAAACCTAGACCAAAATTAACTACCCAGAAAGCACCATCAGTGAGGCCTCACTGACCTGGCGGTTCCGGAATTCCAAAGCCAGGGCTCCTGTTCTGTAGTAGAAAATTGCTTCTCCCGGCAATTTTCTCTGAACGATGTTTTCTCTGGTGTTAAAGCACAAATTACTTCACTGTGTCCTCAAGCAGAGAGCCCCAAAGAGGGACACTGCCCCTTCAGTGTCCTGTGTTGATGGCAGTCCCAAGTCCTCCGATCCCCTCCTAAAATGCAGCCTTCGATGAGCCCCGCTGAAGTCTAAATTAACGGCCACCAGAGTCATTTCCAGAACTATTTAGGATGGCAATTAACTTATGGTTAATTAATTCTGGTGTTAACCACCTCAGCTTGGGCTTGGCAACGATGCTTGAAGTTTAAAGAGGGGAAAGAGGAGGAGGAGGAAGAGGCTTATCACGGCAAAGGACAAGAACAGCTGTGGGACTCGCAAGGGTGAGCATGAGGAGTTCATGCAGGAATATTTCATATCACTTCTCTGTGAGAGGAGCTTTCGTTTAGACTAAGTCCCGTGGTTAAAGTGGCAAAACAAGCTTCTTCTGGTGGACTGAGGCATTGCCTTTAATTAGCAGTGTTATTAAGAGCTGAGCAGCGCTCTTCATTAGGCAGCGAGACTCATTAGTGCACGATTCATGGTCACAGGGCTTCCTCTGGGAGAGGACGGAGTCTGCAGCCTGTATATCCTCATCCAAATGACTCACGAGGACCCCACGTGGCCTGGCGGGACTGGGACTGGGAAGGTGCTGGGGCCGAGGGGGAGTCTCCGACCTCACCTCCGGCTCCCATCGAGTGCGGAGGGCAAGGACCGCCCAGGGGGTGGTGAGATGACAGCCGAGGCCCTTTCCTGCCCACAGGCCCTGAGACTAAGATGCCCCTCACTCCTTCACCTGCCGCTGTCAGGAAGTGAGGGCCCCCCAGTATGAATGCTCCAGATGGGGGCTGGGAAACTATAACCAGGGGCCAGATCTGGCCCACTGCCTGTAAATACAATTTTATTGGAACGCAGCCGCGCTCCTTTACTTAGTTTGTGGCTGCTTTCACGCTGCGGTGGCAGTGTTGAGTCGAATAGCCCACAAAGAAAAGGTTTGCCAGGTCCTGTTCTAGATCACTGAAGCACCAAAACACTGTAATGATTCGAGGTGGAAATCCTTTCAGAGTGCACTGCCTACGTTGTCTTTGTAAGGTGAGGGTACAGGGACAACATTTGACTTACAAGAAAAGCAGCAGCCACCGGCCGTGCAGCGCAGAGATGAACATCCTCATGCTGCCGGAGCCCTGAGGACATCGCTGTGTGCCATGCTCAAAGTGACAGTCCTAAGCCATCAAGAGAATCATTTTTTTCTTTGCTTATTTTAATATTGTTTTTCTTACTGTCAGGCTATTAGCCTTGATTCTTGCTGCTGCCACTTACACCGGCCTTGAAATGTCCTAACTGCTCTGTTAGAGGACTAATACGATGCTTCTACCCACAGCCATTTAGGAACGGGGGTCTGCCTCGGGCCAGACTGTGTAGGGCACCACAGACCACAGGGAGGAGTTGGAAGCCCCTGGAAGGTCTTGTGTGTCTACACAAGCATGGTGGCAGCGAGATCAATGTACTCACTTTGCGTTTTGCCAGGCCTCCAAGCACCCGTGCAGGAAGAGCCAGAGGGAGGAAGGAGCCCGGGGGCACCTGATGTTGTACCGAGTAGAGAGTGCCCAAGTTCCTCGAAGGCCCCGAGTTCAGGCCCCGTGCTGGGGACAGGGCCTCTCTGGTCACCTGACCCTCCTTGTAGCACCCAGAGGCTGAGGGGAGCCAGCGGGAAAGTACTGAACCGACTGACCTCAATTGTGCCTCTAATTCATTGTGTAAAACAAAGCAGGACCAAGCGAATAAGAGCCCTGTCACCCAGGACCCTTGTGACTAGGAGTTTCTCTCGCTGGGCCAATTGCATGAAGCCACAGGCAGGACTCAGTGTGGACCCAGATGTCGAGACAGACCCACAGGCCACGGATCACTGGCCCCCTCCCTCCTTTCCTTTATGTCCATCTGAATTTTTAAATTGTCACATCTTCTTGCTTTTAAAAAACGAAGCAAGCCTCCAGGTTGCAGTAGTGTTGTTGCCATTCGAAGCTCATAGGTGACGAGATGAAGGCTGTTGCTTGGGATCACCTTCTGGCCATTTAGACGGTCCCATAAAATGGCAAACGATTCTTGCCTTGTTCACTAATGTCCAGGGCTGGTCCTTAACTTCACTTACACAGAGACTCGGTTTTGCCAATGCACTGGGGGTGAGTTTCCTTAGCGGCGGGTCTGGCTGTCCCTCCGAGGCTGCTAAGGCCGTGGATGCAGACGTAGGTATGCCCACCAGTACATCCGTGTGCACGTGTGCCTACGTGAACAAACCTTAGCCGATCCGTCCCGTGTCAGGGGAAATGTGCCTGCGGGGTCAATGCTTGGGACGGTCCGCCAAGCACAGTGCCCGTCCTGTCCCGCCGCAGGGGTTGTGCTAGAGCAGACGGCTTCCCAGGAGCCTGGAGTCAGCACGAAGGAAGCTGTTGCCCTCAGGAAGGTGCCGAGTCGCTGCCACCCAGCTCGGGGGAGGGTCCACCACACCGTCGTCAGGGTGTGTGTCAGTGCGCTGGGGCCGCCATCACACAGTAGCTCAGACCAGGTGGCTCAAACTGCAGACGCTCGCTCTCTCACGGTTCTGGAGTCTGGAAGCGCGAGATCAAGGTGTTGGCAGGGGCGGGTTCTCCTCAGGCCTCTCTCTGTGGCTGGTAGACTCCGCCTTCGCCCGTGTCCTCACCTGGTCCCTCCTCTGTCCGTGTGTCCTGACCTCCCCTTCCTGTAAGCGCACCAGCCGTACTGGCGTAAAGCCCACCCAGTGGCCTTGTTCAACCTTAATCACCTCTTTAGAGATCTTAACTCCACATACAGTCACATTCTGAGGCCCCAGGGGGGAGGACTTTAGCATATGGATTTGGGGGGGCAGCATACAATTCAGCCCATACCATGATTGAATCCAGGACGCCGATAGCCTTTGTTCTAAGAATCCGAGACTTTCCCCGCACACGGCCATAGCTGGTCTGCCCTCTGCTTATGCAAACGCGCTCTGATACAGACGAGTGAGTCCTGCCTTCCCAGGATGCCTTCCCCTGGGTACTCTGAGTGTCCCCAAACTGTCCCATCACACGCTAGTAGCCTCTGTTGTTCTGCAGACGGCTGGTCACACCCCTCGTGCGAGAGCTTTGCTGACTGAGCCCAGAGGGAGGACCCCTGTGCAAATTCTTGGGGGCACCTTTCTCTCCTCCCCTCCCCCCTCCACAAACTGCCAACAGAGATGACTATTTCTTATAAATAAGACAAGGAATATGAGGAATTACTGAACTGGGGCCACAGAAATTGCAGAGAGAAAATCTGAACAAAGAAAACATCTACTCCTGTGGGTGACACAGTGTTGGGGGAAATCCAAAGATATCTTGACAGCCTTGAGCAGTGGATGGACTCTAACAAGACGAGATCTGATTGGGGATAATTGCTCAGTGGGGTCCTTGCGTTAAGACGATTCGGCTGTAACCCGCAAGATGAAGGAGATGCGGCTTTGCAGCACAGGGAAGCCAGAGGCTTTGGGTGACAGCGCGTTTGTGCCTCTCAGCTCCCCTGGGGCCGCGGCAAGCCAAGCCCCTGCCATGGTGGGGTTTTGTCTGAAATGCAGGGGCAGGCCATTTCATTTTTCTTGGAACAGATCTCTAGGGATAATTCTTCAGATGTGGGCACCACACTTTAAAGGGACTGCCAGAATGGAGTAATGGTTCTTGCTTGAAACTATGTCCTGGGGAAAGATGTGGAGTAACGGAAGGTGTTACAGAGGAAGAGCATGCTGGCTCATCAAGCACCTGCAGTGTTGTCAGGTAGATGGTAGGTGGGACTTGTTCTGTGGGATATAACTCGGAGACCACCAGGTGGAAATTAAGGGGAATTTGATTATTTACCAATATAATAGCTAACCGCTACATGTGAGGTTTGTGGCCTTAAGCTGGAGATGTTTAAGCAGAAACTAGGCTTGGGGAGAAACTTGGAGATGTAGAGGAGATTCAGTTATCTAGAATGAAAAAAAAGCATGGTTAAAAAATAGAGAACAATATAGAAGAAATAAGTCCACAATATATCAATCATTGCAATAAACATGAAAGTGTGAATGCAATTATTAAAAGATGCATAATCCAGCCAGGCAGGGTGGCTCGCACCTATAGTCCCAGCTACACGGGAGGCTGAGGCAGGAGGATCGCTTTGGCCCCAGAGTTGCAGGTTGCTGTGAGCTATGATCACACCACTGCACTCCAGCAGCGTCTGGCTCTCTCTCCCCGCTGCTCCAGGCTGCCTTACTTTGGTAGTGGTCCTGCAGGGTTACAGTTCCTCTCAGGCAGCCCCTTCCCTGCAGCTCCAACTCTTGCTGGGGTTTTCTTGGGCCAGTACCACACCTGGGCTGTCCTCTCCCCTGACCCTTTGTCCCAGGTGTATGGTAACAACTCCCACCATGGATGGGTGTGGGTGCCACAGCGTCCTTTGATGCTCCTGCGTACTCTGCCCACAGCTCTGTGAATGGGAACTTCATTCCTTTTGCTCCTAAACCATCTGAGTTGGACTCCGTGTCCTGCCAAGACTCTGACTGATCCAGTCGCCATGGTTTCCTTAACTGCAGGGCACGGTAACCTCGTTCGAAGTGCCAACTTGTCTTTCATTCTGTCCTGCGTCTCTGCCACCCCAGGCTCACGTGGGCCCATCTTGGATAAGGTGACTCTGTCTTTAGACACGATGGTGATATAGTCGCATCCCGCAGCCACGAGGCCTTGACCCAGTTTTTATTTGTCTGAAGAACTAGGGAGACAGAGATGAAGACAAAAATGATTTGACTTTTGGGGGCTGGCAGCTGGCTGCTGAGCTGGGGATGCCTTCATTTGTTTGCTTTTTAATTACATGTATATTTTAGAATGCATCTCTTAGTGTAGGTGTTTCCCATGATTATGTTCTTTTGTTCTGGATCCAATTTCTCCCCCCTCCTTGGGAATTATGCCCCATTCCAAGGCTGGGACCCTGTGTGCCTCCCCTCGGAGGTGGCTGAGCTCTCGCTATCTGGATGTATACAGGGCCTCAGACTCAGCTGAGAGAAGGGTGGCTCTTTTATCCCTGCCTTGCCTTGGACTATAGTTTTATCTTCCTTTGGCTCAGGGCTTGGTGGCGTCTGATGACGATGGCCCTGAGCAGCAGAATCTGAGCCTGGCAGGGCTGGGCAATTCCTGCGCCCTGACTGATCCATGCTGGTTGTTAATGATCCAGCACGTTTGCAGGAGAAGCTGAGTCTCTGTCTGACTGTGACCTTGGAAACCTTGCAGAATGGCTCCTCCACTTCCTCCGCCACTGCTCATGGTGATCCTGCAAAGAGGAAGCCGCAGACGATTGCACGAGAGCAGGGAGCGGGGCCCACTGCAGGCACTGCCCGGTGGTGGGCGGGCGCCAAGAGAGCCTAAGTGAGCGCCCAGCAGTGCTTTGGACATGGACGTCTGGGTGGGGAGGGAACGCACATGCATGCTCATTTTCATGTGTGACTCGTGCGATTTGGGCTCCCCTAGAGTGACTGCCCCAGTGACAATGAACTGAGAGTTGTGGACTCACTTTGTCCTGTCTTACACCGTGGAAACTAACCAAATTCTGCTCACTGTGGGGTTCGGGGTCATGTTAAGTCTCTGAGTCGCCATCTCCTCCTGCCTGTGGAGGGCATGGTCTGAGTCTCCCTGGGGTCGGGGTTAGGCCATGGTCAGTAATGGGCATTTTGTGTCCAGGGGAGTCGGAGTCCTACGAAGGATTTTGATGCCAGGGCAGGCAGTGTGCAGGGAAGACTGCACGCAGGAGAGGCCTCAGCAGAGAAGTCTGGGTGAGGGCAGATGACAGATGCCGGCCAGACTCCAGATTCCTGCCTGGGGCTGGGGGACCACCCCCCAGTGCAGGGCACAGACGTGCTCTACAGCTACAGCTCCCGGCTCCCCACCTGCAGAACACAGACCCCAGGCTACGGTGGAGGCCGGGACGGTGAGGGCCTTCCTGGGCCCAGGGTGGCTAAAGACAAAAGCTACTCTTCGGAGGGCTTAGGGCTCATCAAGGCACCTGCTCTCCTGGACGACCCTGCACTAGCAGGCAGGAACGTGCCGGAAAGGGAAACAGCCGGGGATTTGGGTATCAGGGTCCTACTGGGTGTCACTCAGGCTGGTCCCCAGGCTGAGGGCCGGGCGCGCTGCAGGCTTTACCTGCCTCGGTTTCATCTCCTTCCCTTGTCCTCTGGGGATCGTAGATTTCAATGACCTTAGTCTTGAGTGGCCTCTGGGGTGTTCGTACTGTTCCACCGACGTTGAATGATTTTGATTGTTTGGTACTGCTCGCTTCACTGAACTTCTAATTATTTTTGAATTAAGAAGTTTTAGAGCTCCTGTTCTTCCCTTTAAAAGGGGTCTACTTTAAAGTTTTAAGCACTTCTTTTATATTTTCACTTGTCATCTTTTTTAATGTCAATTTTTATACCTTTTAAATTAAAAAAATGCCTTTTGGTATGCTACATTATTCTTTATAATATTGTGTGTTTGATTTTCATATCATAATTTATTATTTTTATATTGGCTGATAAAATATTCAAATTTCATTTTACTGCCTTGTCCTTTACCCCATTTACTATAACACTTCTTATCTTTTGATGACGTTATTTTTTATCAATTCCAATTTTGTTTTTCTCTCATGTCCTTTTATGTCTTTTTAAATTGGCAAATCTAGATAATCCCTTAAAATTGCATTTTCTGAGCTGATCAGCGTCATCTTTGTAAAAACTCTTTGTCTACAGGTTTGCAGACACGTGTTGCAGGAAAAGGGACAACCCACGTCATAAACCAGCAGGTTGTCGTCCTTTTCTGTCTCTGCAGAGCAACTTTCCGCACACGCAGCAGCTTAAAACAGCTGCTCGTTTATTAACTCACAGTTCTGTAGGTCGGAGGTCTGGGGGGCCTGGCTGGGTTCTCTGCTCAGGGGCTGGTGAGGCAGAAATCAGGGCATCACTGGGGCTGCATTCCTCTCCGGAGGTTCTGGAGAAGAATCTGCTTCTGGGATCACTGGGGTTATCCTTGCGGTTGTAGGACCGAGGTTCCTGTTTCCTTGCTGACTGTGTTGCCTTCTGCTCCTAGAGCTCCTTCCTTCTCGGTGGCTTCCTCCTGCCTTCAACACCAGCAATGAGCCCCTCTCGTGCTCTGAACCTCTCTCCCCAAGGGCAGCCCAGTCCCTCCACTTCTAAGCACAGCTTTATCAATATGTAATCCGCATACCATATGATTCATCCCTTTAAAGTGTAGAATTTAATGTTTTTCAGTATGTTTGCACAATTATGTAATCATCACCACAATCTAATATTGGAACATTTTTATCACCGGCAAAAGAAACCCCACACCCCATTATTAGTCATTCTGCATTTCACCCCGGTCTTCAACTCTAGGCAGCCACTGATCTATTTTCTCTCTCCATGGATTTGCCTATTCTGGACATTTCCATAAATGGAATCCTATGAGATGTGGTCTTTTGTGACTTGCTGCTTTTGTGTAGCACAATGTTTTCAAGGTTCATCTATGTTGTAGCATGGACCAGTACTTCATTCTTTATTGCCAAATAATATTCCACTGAATGGCTATACCGTATTTGTTTACCCATTCATTGATTGATGTGAGTAATGCTGCTATAAACATCCAGGTATAAGTTTTTGTATGAATGTATGTTTGCATTTCTTTTAGGTGTATACTTAGGAATGAAATAGCTGGGTCAAATGCTACAACTGCATCACTTCATATTTCCTCCAACAATGTATGAGGGTTCAAATTTCTTCACCAACAGTTGTCATTATCCTTTTGATTTTAACTGTCTAGTGAGTGTGAAGTGGTATGTCATTTTTGATATGCACTTTCTTGATGACTAATGATATTGAACATTTTTCATGTGCTTATTGGGCATTTGTATATCTTTTTAAAAGAATTGTCTATTTTAACCTTTTGCCCATTTTTAAATTGGATTATTTTTCTTTTTATTGTTGAGTTATAAAAGTTCTTCATATATTCTGGAGACTAGAACCTTATCAGATATTTGATTTGCAAATATTTTCTCTGATTCCGTGGGTGGTGTTTTCTCTTTCTTGACAGTGACCTTTGAAACACAAAAGTTTTTCATTTTGATGAAATCCAATATATCTAGTTTTTCTTTTGGTTGCTTATGCCTATGTTTATCTAAGAACTCTTTGTCTAACTGGAAGTTATGAAGATTTAGTCCTATATTTTCTTTTAAGAGTTTTATAATTTTAGCTCTTACATTAAAGTCTATGATCCATATTGAGTTAACTTTTGTATGTATGATATGAGATAGGGGTCCAACTTAATTCTTTTGCCTGTAAATATCTAGTTGTCCTAGCACCATTTGTTGAAAATACAAGACTTTCTCCATTGAATATTTTGTCATCCTTGTCAAAAATCAATACATCATAATGTAGGGGTTTATTTCTGGACTCTCAAGTCTATTCCATTGATCTATATGTCTATATTTATGCCAGAAACACACTATTTTGATTACTAACCCTTTGTAGTATATTTTGAAAAATGGGAAGTGTGAGTCTTCCAACTTTGTTCTTATTTGTAAAGATTATTTTAGCTATTCTAGATCCTTGAATTTCTATATGAATTTTGGGATCAGCTTTTTTATTTCTGCAAAAGAAGGAAGCTGGGATTTTGATAAGATTTGCACTGAATTTGTAGATTGCTTTGGGGAGTACTGCCATCTAAACAATAGTAAATCTTCCAATTCATGAACATAGGATTACCTTTCCATTTATTCAGGTCTTCTTTAATTTCTTGCAATATTTTATGGTTTTTGGTGTTCAAGTCTTGCACTTCTTTTGTTAAATTTATTCCTTAATATTTTATTAATTTCTATGCTATTGTACATGGAATTATCTTTCATAATTTCATGTTGGGATTATTCATTGCTAATATAGAGAAACATAATTGATCTTTTAATATTGATCTTGTATCTCGAAACCTTATTGGACCTTCAATGTGCTGAGAAACCCTGAGTGACAGCATGGAATGTTCCTCAGAGATATGCTAACCTAGGTGCTGGGATATTTACACACCAACTCCCATCAGTCTTTGGTAGAGGGTTGATCCCTGGGGGCTTAAGTTTTCCAGCAGAAAGCTTCCAGGCAAACAGTTGCAGGTGCAGGGCTGAAGGTAAGGCGGGCATTCACCACAATGTAAGGCCCAAGGCTGTATGGGGGCAGGAGGAGGGCATCCCTGCAGTGAGAGTATGCAGCATAAAGTACGTCGCCTTTAATGCATTTTCACCATCCTCCTGTCCTGCAATTAACCTTGGGTGTCATTTAAGCATTCACCCAGAAGTTCACCTCTTTCCCAGGAAATGGAATGCAGAGTGACCTTATTAGTCATTTACTTCAATGGCACCTTTACCTTCAAGGCCATCCCATAGATTCTCAGAGAAGCAATACTGAAAATGAGAGAAAAGGAAGGTGTTTCAAGTTGTCCCAGACAACTACTGTGCAACCTTACTCCGTGAAAGGCAGCAGAAGGGACTCTGTTTTCAGGTGCCAAATGGAAGAGCATCTCTGGTATAACCTGGCTTCTGGGAAATCTGCTCCCTTTCAGCACCATCTTGGGCTCTCCAGTAGCCTGAGAAAGCAATTAGGGCGTTTGTGTCAGGTTCTCCCTTAGCCAAAACAGGGCCCAGCCCCAGTGGTATGCTGGTAAATGTTTAACAATGGTGCAACGGTGGGTTCCGTGGGAGGGGAAAAAACAATAAGGAGCAACCAAAGCCCTAATTGTTAGCATTTGCTGATTTTGGTGGTGTAAATGTTTCCACTGTGCCTGATTTCAAGCTACCAATGGTTTAACAACTGGCTTGCAAAATTCCTGAAAATGTGCGAATTGGCTCTCAAGAGCTGTGGCAAGCTGTCCGACACAGCACTGCTCTCTGGGACCTGAGCTTCAGAGCCCCCTCTCCGCAAATCCTTCCAGCACGAACCAGTGGTCACCAGCACGAACCGTACCAGCCACGGAGGGGCCACAAGGGAGAGGGGTGGCCAAGGCCTTGGACAAGGCTCTGCTGAGGAGACCAGACCCCACAGCAGCCCTGTGTGGACTGTTCACAGACCCTCGCTGGCTCTGAAAACCAAGGTGGCCTGGAAGATGGAGGCTGGAAAGATTGCTGTCACTGGCCAGCAAAGGCAAGAATGCAGATGTCCCCAGCTTGCGGGCAGCCCCTCGCCAGGCTGGAGGGCAGCTGTGGACTGCGTAGCGTCCCCGTCCTGATCAGCACACCCCAGTCATCAAACCTCGCCTTGCTGACATTACGTCATCTGAGTTTGGAAATCACACAGTCCACCCTTCCCGAAGCACTTTGCCTTTTCTTTAATAGAGGCCGAGTTAATTTTTGAGTACTGGACAGGGCCCAGCATCCCGGGGCACAGCTCACAGGGCCAAAAAGAAATGCCCATTGGTGAGTGAGAGTGACACTTCGTGTCCAAGAAGACAGGGAATTCAAACTCTAGAAAACTTCGTGTTCAACCTGGTTAGATTAGTTAGCTAATTATGTTTAACTTAGTTAAGTGTTTTTCTAAATTGTTGTTTCACTAGAACTCCAGGAAATGTAGATTGAGGGGGGAAGAATTGGCTTAGGAGATATGAAAAATATGCATAACTTTAGGATAATTTGAGAAATTAATTTTTGGAGAGTTACTAGAAAAATTGTGTAATTAGAGCGTATGGCTCGGTATCTGAACCTAAGTTTTTTATGTAACTAACATATTTGCACTCCAAGACGGTATTTTCTCATCCTGTTACATTGGTAGATCAGGGTATTTTGTGCTCGTTTTGAATGCCAAAAGAGCTTATTAATATCAGACACAAAATCTTTTAAAGCTTCGCAGTTTTTGGTTGAGGAGAGAGGCCGTTGGCTGAGAAAGCAGCTTCTCCTGTCATCCTCTGGTGCAGAGCTGGGCGCTGCCGTTTCATGCGCAGGTTTGCTCCCTAGAAACAAGCAAGTCATTCTGTTCATTTTTCATCTGTGATGCAATATTCCAGTGCTTACAGACTGGAACAGAACAATATACAGTAAAAGAGGAGGAAAGAAATTCTCTTCACTTATCCTGCAGAATTCCTGGCGATGACAGTTACGCTGTCGGTATCAAATGACACGTAGATGAAGGATTTGGTGCATAAATACAGCCTGAGGGATCTTACTTAAACGGATCTATTTTTAAATTGATTTTAAATTCACAAAACATCTTTTGAAAACACTGTCCCTCTTGCGTCTGTATTCTGCCTTCTCAATTTTTGCATTATTGCTAACAAATGAAACCTGCCGCAGATGATTAAAAACAATTAAAATCTTCCCTTAAATGCTCTCTAGTTTGTCCTCAAATATATGTGTATGGAGAGACGGTGGAGAGAGACAGAAAGAGAACGGGAGAGAGACTGAGTCACTGAAGGTTTTGGAAAGAGAAATGTCCCATGGGGGTGCTCCTTGGGGACAAGGAGTTGGCCATGGGGGTCAGTAGGTGCTGACAGCAGTGGGTGGGTGCAGGGCAGCCTGGCGTTGTGGAGCTGATTTCTTTGAAACCGGATTCTGCTTCCCAAAATGCTAACCCTTTCCTTCAGGTGTCTGGAGCAGGCTGGCCGCTGTGATGGGGGAGAAGCTGTCACAGGGAGACAGGTTTTAAAGGAAGAGTGCTGGGATGTCAGGAGGAGTGAGTGAGGGAGGGAGCCGGTTTTCAGCCTGGCCGGAGCCCAGGACTAGACTGGCTGCCCCGGCTGTGGCCTGGGCCACAGCACCAGCCTGCACCAGTCAGGTCCCACCAGCAGCCAGAGGGGACTGAGCACTGACATCCGCCCAAACGCTGCCCTGCGGAGCATTCCTGCCGCACCTACCCACCAGCTTCCGCTCTGTCTGGAATGTTCTTCTCAGAGAGGCTTCCGGAAATAGGCGCTGCCTCTAATCCCCCATCCTACCCCCTTATTCCTTGTGTGAGTCTGTTTCCTTGTCCTTCCTCTCACATTAGAATTGGGGCTTGGCCAGGGTGGCTGTGGTCGTCCCAGCCAACACCAATCCCACGGTGCACGGATCACTTTGAGAATCAGCTAAGAATGTCCTAGAGAGACACACGTGCATTTTTGAACATAACAGCCACAGTGTCGTGGTTCCCCTGGGCACCATCCAGAGGCCTCGTGGGGCAAAGATCCCACATTAAGAGCTGCCACCCTGGAGGGGCTTTTCCAGCACTGGAGAGGGGCTACGTGTGGAAACTCTCTGTTGCTCAGAGAAACTGTAAACTGCCTCGCAGTCAGGGCAACTTCATTGTCTAGAGCAGAAGTCAGAGCGGCGTTGAGCACACATGCATCTTTAGGGGCGCACTGTTTGCCGGCTCCCTGGGGCGGTGGTGTGGTCAGGGGGCAGGACGGACTTTTGCTGCTGTGCACTGGGCAGTGACAGGGACAGTATGACCTGCTCAGCATGGAGACGTGCAAGGATGTTCTGCCGATGGCAATTTGAATTTGTTTCCTTCACTGGCTTTGTGAATTCCTTCATTCCGACACTGGTGGCCTTTGCTAAACTTCTGCTTCCAGCTGACAGCAGCGGGCTGGGAAAAAGGAACGGGCTCAGGTGGCAGAGCCCACTCTGTGGGGCCACCTGCCTGCCACCACACACGAAGACATTGCTTGGGAGAGGTACATGACCTCAATTTTCTATTTAGTGCCCATTACATAGTCTATGTGGGGATGTCCTAGTTAGACAAATTTGGGGGAACTAAACCTCTTTTAAGAGAGTTACATAAATATAAGTATTTACAAAGAGGGGGTTGGAAGAACAGTGGGTTGGTGATTACGGGGCACGAGGAAGAGGAGGAGGAGGGGGAGGAGGAGGAAGAGGGAGTTCTCCCCCTCCAGCACCTTCCCACCCCGTGTTTGGGAACGTTGCTCCTCTGTCCTCTGTGCCCTTTCTCACTCCCCGTGTCACCTGCCACGATGGCACCATGGACTGCGTGGACTGGCTCATGCGTCCACCTGGATCACCTGACTCAGGTGGGCAAGAGTGCTTTGTGGGCTTTTGGACTTGGAATTGAGGTGGAGAAGGCAGCCTCCTTCAGGTGCCCAGAGCTTCAACATGCAACTGTGGCCTCTGCCACGTGGGCTGAAGAAGGGAAGGGAGCCGGGCGCGGGGATGAGGGACGGAGAGACTCCCGAGAGCATGTTTCCCTCGAGACACATTTAGTTCTGGAGTCTACATGGATTCTTACTGTTGTGTTCTTGAGATACCCCAGGATTCTTTAACTACATCCCCCTGTTTGCTTATACGTCTTTGAGCTGGGTTTCTGTTACTTGCAAACACAGAATTTTCACTTTCAAAACTTCAAAACATTCAACGTCATGTCAGTCTGGGGCAGGACCCAGCCCCACCGAGAGGAGTACTGCTCACCAGGGCAGGTGACGGGGCCCCGTGGGGTACACCTGTGAGGTCGGGATCGTTGAGGATGTTACAAGAAAATTGGAGGTGCCAAAGGCCAGGAGTGGGTGGGCCGTCTTGCCTAAAAGGGAGGTTAGGAGAATAATCCCAGGAGTCTTGCCAGTGCGGGGAACCTCGACCCAGAGCACAGCCCCCAGACACCAGAGCTGTCTGCTTCTGTCTGTCACCAGAATGCCTGAGCAGACACATCCCTTTTAGAGTCAAGGTGTCCCTGTGTCATTTACACTCAAGGGATGACATTGTCCTACACCAACAAGGAATGTAAAGCCATTGGCTAAAACTTGTCTCCAGTGAGTGCCCTTTGCACCCATGCGGTCAGTGAAGGACTCAAGCGTAGAACGAGGGTTGTGACCACCAGGAAGCCTTAGATGTGAAACTGAAGTGAATATAATGACGGGTGGCATAACTTACAGGGGACACTTCGAGCTTTTACTAGGAAAAAGGAATAACAATTTCAAAGCGTGGGAATATGTGTGTTCTTAGAGAAAAACATAAAGTGTGCCCAGCGTCTAACTTGAATGAAACCCAGAGAGGTGTGAAAAGGGCAGCTGCACCTCGGGGAAAGCTGGCAGCTTGAGACACGCCTGTTGGTTTTCCTCCTCTTCCTCCAAAGGAGCACGTTCTTCTTGGAATTTCAAGACTTAAGAGCTGGGAGGGACCCGAGCTATCACTGGGCTCTTTAGCCAGCATTGCGGGGCGGGTCTCCTCCCTCCACGGGCTCCGTCACGTTGTCCATGAAATGCCGTACATCGCGCTTCTCTCGGGACAAGATCTGTGGCTTTGGTCAGGCAGTTCCAGGACGTGTGACCTTAAACCAGTTAAAATCTGCTCCCCAGCCCACTCACTGGGCTTGAGGAGATTGAGGCAGGAGGAGGACGCAGTTTGGGTGACGTTGCTGTGGGCAGGTGATCACAACGCCTGGGGAGGGACAAAACCTCAGTCAGATCGCTCTTTCCCTCATCATTGTGTGTGTGTGTGTTTGAAAAAGAGCCCACTGGAAGCTTCCCAGGGAAACTTAATTTGCCTCAGAGCCAGGTGACAGCTGTAAACCATGCTCTCCTTAACTGGGAATTAATGAGTAAACCAGATTCTCCAGCTTGCAGAGTGGAAGAGGATATTATAATACTTCTGGTGATGACTTGGTATTACAGAATACTATATCCAATGTTCTCAAAGTTTTATGTAAATATTAAGTCGTTAATCTTTATATTCCTTGGATGAGACCATTATTTTTTTACTGAGAATTACACTTCTCCTATATCCATTAGATTTAAGGCATCTTAAGAGTTAAAAGTCATAAAGCAAAATAAATACCTAGAAAGAAATTTAAAAATATATTTAACAGGAGATAAAAAGCTGAGATGCATCAATCACCACGACTGGGTGCTGAATTTGGCGTGAAGATTCCTAAGCACAAAGCAAAAAGGACACGTGGTTTTCATTGTCCACTCGTGTGCCTGAGACGAACGTGGCCGTGGAAGGAACACGGGGGCTTATTCAACACCTGCTCGTAAGCAAATAACCTGGTGTTTCTCCCTTGGTTTATCCGTTCATAGAACGAAGGTCGGGGTGTGTGATGCCCCTTCCCAGAGTGTGCAGAAGGTCAGTAACGGGAATACCAGAGGGTTCCCAGCGTGACGCCCTGCAGACAAGCCCTCCAGAGCAGGGAGGGCAAGTGGGGGACTTAGCTGCAGGGTGATAATGATTATTTTCAGTAGTTCATGTTGTTTCCATCTCCCAAGGGGCATCTGCAAAGATCTCCCCATCTAACCTCAGTTGCTGGCGACCTCAGTGCCATCCGTGTGCCCACCCTTTCGGCTTTCCCTCTTGTCATAGCGGATGACTCCTCACCAGTGCCCCGGTCCCCTCCTGTGTGGGTGTCCAAGCACCGTGACCCCACACTGCAAACCTGCCGCGTGTCAGTCCCGGCCCTGGAAGATAACGCAGGATGTCTCACATGGCCGTCGCACAAACTCTGTGAGGAGGTAATGGCACAGCCATGTCACTGATCAAGGAATTGATACCCAGCCACTGCCTTCAATTTGCCTTCAATTCCAAGGTCACCAACGAATGCAAAGTACAGTGGGAAATGCACCAAACTGATCAATTGATTTTTATAAAATGCGCTTGTAAGGTTTTCTGAATATACAAGTAACACATATTCTTTGAGAACACATGAAAACTACAAAAAGAATAAAGATAATTATGAGAACACCTGTAATCACACCAGAGATGTGGCAACTCTAGAGGCGTGTGGCTTTAATTTTGCTTCAAGAAAGAACTCGCCATTAATGTGCAGTTGGCTGATGGACGCCGGCAGTTAGCGTCTTCCGGGCCTGCATTGGTGTTGGAGAAAAGGCCGTGTTCTTCTTGGACAGCCCTCAGCCAACGACTCAGCATGCTGCGACACCAGAGTCTGTCGATTTCTTCCCAATGTAGGACTCTTTTAACAAGCTCCCTGTTGGGTTGCAGACGCCAGAAGACTCACTGGAGTGTTACGTTCCATGTTCCATGGGAAGGCACGAGGACACACTGTTCCCCAAGGCCTCAGGAACATGCTGGTAAGAGGGAAACCAATATTACAGAGACTTTTATTTAAAACATTTTTTTTTAGAGACAAGGTTTTGCTCTGTTCCCCAGGCTGGAATGCAGAGGTATGATCATAGCTCACTGCAGCCTCACACTCCTGGGCTCAAGGGATCCTCCTACCTCAGCCTCCTGGGGAAGCTGGGACTACAGGTGTACTCCACCACGCCCAGCTAATTTTTCAACTTTTTTTGTAGAGATGGAGTCTTGCTATGTTGCCCAGACTGGTCGTGAACTCTCAGCTTCAAGTGATCCTCCCACATCAGCCTCCCAAAGTGCTGGGATTACAGATGAGAGCCACCATGCCTGGCTTTTCACAGAGGATTAACTGGATTATTTTTGGTAAAAATGAAAGTAACTATAAAGAAGACTGCATTCCAAAACTACAGTGTACTCATTACCAAATTCTAGTCCTGATCATTTGCTTTGAGATTTTACTTCCCTGTAAACTGGATTGAATCTAGAAATATTCAACTGCCCTCTTCATTCCACCATCTAACGATGCTTCAAACTCAGACTCAAAATCTTTATGAGATGCCCTTCACACTCAAAGCCTGAGAAAGATCATAATTTGCTCCAAATGTTAACCTTTGTTTTTCTTTTGTTTTTATACAACAAAGTTTGAATTCCCTTCCAGCGATACAATCTGAATTGAACACCAAGTTCATTTTTATTTTTTTCTCAATGGTACTCCAAACTAGAAGTTCTTGATACCTTCACAACTTAATAAGGAGAAGTTTGTTCTCGTATTGATAAAATATCTTGTTTCTATGTTAATAAATTAGAAATTGTCCTAAATCTAAAAGATCTTAAAGAGTAATTATGAGGTTTTTTTTTTTTTTTTTTTTTTTTTTTACTGCCTCCTCCATGGATTTATTCAGTTGGGTAAATCTTGACCACTGGAAGTCTCTGCTCAGATGGAGCATCTTCGTCTCTGACAGTCCTTCCCCTCATGGCTCTTGTGGGCACCCCCGGGGCACTGCATTCTCGCAAATGTTTTAAACACTGTCCAGCAGCCACTGGCATGTCGTGTGGTTTCCGCGGGGCTCAGGCAACTCGAGGAAATCACACTGACTGTGTCATTCCTGGCAGCAGCCGGGTGACTCCAGCGTATCTTTTAACAATAAGGATGACATCCACCCGACTTTTGGTCCCAGTGGCTCCCTCAGCAGTGGTAACTGAGAGTAATGCTGGGCTATTTGGTCATACTCTCAGCTCACTGGGAGGATGACCAAAAAGGGAGAATTGTTTAAAAAAAAAATTAAAATGGAGACTTGGCCTGAAAAATTCCTGAGCAAACAAAACCAAATAGGCTTTAAAAATAACCATAACTTTGCTTAGATTGCAAACATAAGTGAAACATAACTTGGGTCTTTCTAAAAAGTGCTTATGTTAGAACCAAACATGACCCCAACTAATCATAAACAGCCACTACAGCCACTAGCTTGATTAGACGACTAGGGACTTTCCAATGATGTACC
The DNA here is from genome assembly GCF_020740605.2 of Lemur catta. Lineage (NCBI taxonomy): Eukaryota > Metazoa > Chordata > Mammalia > Primates > Lemuridae > Lemur > Lemur catta. Next base: position 4,821,782 of record NC_059135.1, read on the forward strand.
CAAAAAAGGGCAATTTTGTGATTGTGAGCCAATCAAATAATTTCTTTATTTTGCTTCCACATTTATCCCATAAATACTTGCCCCTGACAATTTATCGTTGGAACATGAAACCTCTTTCAGTCTAGTGCTTTCCAATTCATGAATTGCTTCTTACTCAAAATTTTATCATGTCTCTGATTTTTCATTAACCCTTCCTAAGCTTAAAAGTGATATCTAAATAAATAAAAATAAAAACCTGCAAATGTAAAAAAGTGTAAAAATCAAAATGCAAAACAACAGACTGGAGCAAAATAGTTCTAACAAATATCGAACATTTGTGTTCTGACATTGGGGCTGTGGATAATATTTTCTATTTTCTCTGTTTCCTCCAGTGTGCTTATATGCAACTGCTCCAAGAAGGCCATACATTCACTTACAAAAGAGAAGGAAATATCCCCAGCATTTTTAATTGTTCTGAAATAAATGAGATTCGTAAAACTGGCAGTTTCAAAAAGTATTAAGATAAAGGATTTCAGAACATTAAATAAAAGAAAGTCTATTTGGATACTACCTCTAAACTATATTCATATTAAATTAAAACAAAAGCTTTTAAGTTTTGAATTGCTGTTCTTTCTACGGTTTAGGAAGAAAGTGCTGCTGTCACACATTGGATACGGTTTTCCTTCTCCTTTAAAAAACGTTAAGAAGCAAAACTCTTTAAGTAGACACATAAACATTCCAAAAAACTAAACATGGGATTAGAGTCTTCATAGTCCCTTTGCTAAACAGATGGTAACCAGTGAATAGACAAGAAAATGGAAATTCCGATTTGAGAAATGAACCAAAACAAAACCTCCATCCTTCCTCGAAGAGGCAGTGCCGCTGGTTAGGAGACACAAAGGGGCTGGGTGGAAACCTACAATTTCCCTTTCTCTCTGCTGTGAATCTCTGTCCCAGATGTAGCAACTGAGGAAATCATTCCGCCAGGGTGGATCATTAATTGAATTCCCTACCAGGCTGACTTCAGAAGCCGGGAAGCCCCGAGCTGGGATTAGCAGCAGGGGTGCTTATGGTTTATGTGATTAAAATGATTTAGCCAGGTCTGGGAGAATGTCATTACTCTCCTTAGTGTCATTCAGGAGGCCTGCCAGAGACAGGGGGCTACGCATGCGGTGCCCACCCCATGACTGTCTTGATGCGTTTCCTTTGAGCAGCCGCAAGGAACACCCAGTGTAAGAAAGACACTGCAAGTCACCGGATACTGCGCACGCAGGCATGGAAGCCTGTGACTTGAGAATTACAACCGCGTGCTTCTGGAGAGGCGAGGTTGCTGGTGCTAACGCATCCCTGCGACTATTTCCAAAGGGGAGAAGGTCTGGCATCTGCATCAGCATCATCGACCTACTGGCTTGCAGAAGAATGTGGGCTTCCTCCACACCAGCTTGCTACCTGGGCGTCCTTGAAAGCGGCTCGTAGGTGAACACACCCCCAACCTCCCTCAGACCCACGTCGGGCATCTCATCTCCTGTGCCTGACTGTGATGGGGCCCGAGGGAAACCCAACAGTAGTACAGGGAACAAAGAAAGCTCTTCTCTGATCAGCCATCAGGCCCGCGCTCCATCCCAGCTTGGGTTTTCCCAGTGGAAGAGCCTTCTGGTTCCGGTAGCTGTCCTGTAAGTCATCCCCTCCCATCGGGTTAGGCGGTGTTTCTGTCTGCAGTGACACATGGCTATTAAATAACTGGTCACATCCTGAATCAGGATTTAGGATGATGGTAGCCAGATGGCGGTTTTCTAATTTCATGATTTTTTCACATGTATGAGTCAGTATTCTACAGTAGGGAGGAGATTTTTTTTTCTTCTCCCTTTATTTGCTTATGTTAGTATTTTATCATTATTTGTTTTGATGGTCAAATTGTCCCAGATCTGGCTAGTGAGAGCCTTCAAGGTAGTCAGTCTCCTGTCCTTTCACAGGTTCCCATTGTCCTCAGAGCGCACCCTTACCCGTAGGCACCAGGCCTTCCAGGCTGAGCTTAGTTTTTCATCTTCAGAACAGAAACCAGCCATTTCTCTAAGAAATTCTGCTATTTTTGTTTTGTTTTGTTTTTGTTTTGGGGGGTTTAGAAACCAAGATCTAGGATTTGCTCACTAGGTTCTCTTAACAGACAGAAAAACAGAAATATTTATATCAACGTCTATCTTTCTAGCTACGTATTTATATTAAAAACCATGTTACTGATACCTCCAATACATTCCTTCAGGGTTCGCTCTAACTTTCCCTCTCTCCATACTTACAATTTCCTTCTCAGATAATGAGAACTGTGGCCCCACGATGCTGGAATATAGACAGTCGTTTGAGCAGCACTAATCCATACCAATGAGAAAAAACAAACTTCCAGCTCGAGCTCGGTGTCTGCTTACTGTTCTTTCTGTCCTGAGCCTAAGCATGGACCAAATACTGGGTGCAGATGTCATCTGGGTCTGCTCCTCCTCCTCATCCTTCAAGGTGGTGATGTTATTCATTTGAAATCACGTAATAGTTAAGTTGATTGTTTCTGTGTGTGTTTCACTGTTACCTTCATTTTTCTCATTCTTAATTATTTTTAAATATATGAAAAATTAATATGGTTCCAAAAGTCAGAACTAAACTCTGGAAGGCAAACTCTCTTCCCTGCCCTTTCACCCCACTCCCTGGAGGTGACCAAAGCCGATAGTTTCTGGTTTTTCCTTCCTGTGTTTATTTTTGCACAAATGAGCCGATATACATATATTTTATTCTCCCTTTGTCCTCTTTTGAACTTCACCTTTTTTTTTTTAACTTAATAATGTTTTTTTCTGGAAATCCCTCCATATCCCAGATATGGAAATCTCTGTCTTCCTTTTGCACAGCTTCATAGTGCTTTGTTATGTGGCTGGACCATGGTTTAGCATCCACAGTCTTCGCTATGGGCCTTTAGGTGGTAACATTTGGGCATTACAAACAGTGCTGTAATGAATAACCGTGTCTCAGATTTACAGATCAAAAGGTAAACACACATGTGGTTTTGTCAGATATTGCCAAATTCCCCTCCGTAAGGGTTGTACCAATTTGTGTTCTCGTTACCAATACAGGATGGAGCCTGTTTCTTCAGTTTTGCCAATAGAACACGATGTCATGCTTTTGAAATTTTGTCAATCTGATGTGTGAGGAGTGGAATCTCAGTGTGGTTTTATTCATTTATTTTTATTTTGGGAGGGTATATATCTATTTATTTAGATCTTTAATTTCTCATAGCAATTGTAGTTTGAAGTATACAAGTTTTGCACATATTTTGTTAAATTTATCACAAAGCATTTATTTCCTCCTCTTTATGTTTTGGGAGATTTCCACTTTTCCCCTATTTATGAGCTGTAGGGCGTTAGACACATGTTTTGAAGAAAGCAGTTCAGCAGTTTTCCCTTTAGTCCCTGCACAATCGTGTGGGGAATCCATCAGGTTTTCTCCCAAATTAAAAAGTGTTTTTCCCCCAAATATTCATTCCTGTTATGCATTTAGGGCTATGGGACACCAGCTCCAATTCTTTAATTGGCTACTATCCCTTTCCAATACAACCTTAGTTCTCACTGTGTGAATATTACTATTCTACCAAAATATCTGACTTTGACTTCTTTACCCTTTCAGACAAATTTAAAGAACTCTGCATTTACCAGAAAAATCATTCCATGAGTTCTAGTATCAACTTATGCTATTTCTTTTTTTTATTGTTGCATTTCACTTATAGTTATATTGAATCCACAGATCAACAGAGAAATAGTAGACATATATACAATATAAAATCTTCAAATCCTTAAACATTGTGTCTCTTCTTTTTATTTACGTTTTCCTAAATCTCTTTCTATATAGTTTTGACATTTTATGGATGAATTTGGAGATAATTAAGAACTTTTCTATGTTGAGTTTTCAATGCATGATCATGATATATTAATATCTCTCTACTAATTAGGGAATTTTATTTATTTTTTATTTCGGGGGAAAATTTGCTTTCTTTTGTAAGCTTTATTGAGGTATTATTGGTATACAAAAATGCACATATTTAATGTATACATTTTGATGAGTTTGGACATATGCATCCTTGATACCCTCTCCGTTTACTTCTAATCTGCATTCTCTTATTATGATTGACAATGAAAATAGTCTCATGTTTGTGGGTCATTTTTATATCTTTTTGTAAATTGTTCATGTCTTTTGTTCATTTTTCCATCAGTTTTTTGGTAATTTTCCTGTCAATTTTAAAGAATTATTTATACTAGGGAAATTACCCTTTGACTCTGATAGATGTTGTGAATATTTTCCTGATTGTCATTTATCTTTTGAATTTATTTCTGATGATTTTGCTATGCAAAAGATTTTTTTATGTTTGTGGAGTCAAATTTATCCTTGTTTCCTTTTATTGCTTTTTCAATTTGTGTTATAGCTTGAAAGCTTTTTCCTACACTAAAGTTAACACGTTCACATGCTTACACATGTACGTGTATGGCTTCAAATTTTACATTCAGATCTCTGATCCATTTGGAGTTTATTCTCGAATATGGTGTGAGGTATGGATCTAATTCTAGCTTTTCCCAAATGGAAAAAAAATAGAATCTTACTGCTCTAGCACCATTTATTGAAAAGTTCATCTTTGCTCTGGTGATTCAAAATACCATCTTGATCATATACTAAATTTCCATCTATACTTGGGTCTGTTTCTGGACTTTTATTCCACCTGTCTGGCTGCTTATTTGTGCCCCAGGCTACACTGTTTTACTTAAAGAGGCCTCCTAGAATGTTTTCATATCTGGAAAAACAAGGCTTCATCATAGTATTTTTTTCCTCCGTTTCCCTAGCTATTCTTGCGTGTTTAATTTTCCATATGTACTTCAGTGTCAACTTTTCTAGTGTCATAAAACTATTTGTTGATATTTTTATTGGAATTTTGTTAAATTTACAAATTAGCTTTGGGGAGAACTGAGATTTTCAGGATGTTGAATCATCCTATCCAAAGCTCATCTTACTACCTGCTTTCTCAGACACCACCTCTGCTAGATGGGAAGCAGAGGCTGAGACAGAATTAAGAGACAGAAGTAGGAGTGGAAGAGGTCATGGGGGGGGGTCATACTTATAAAAGTGACGGAAGGTAGTGATGCAACTTTACGGGTTGGGGGGGGGAAGGAGACGGTGCTGATGTTAGGAGCTACATCATAACAGAAAGCCACCAGCAAATAGAGTTGATGAAGCAGGACTGAGTGGTACGTGCACAGTATCTAGACGTGGAGTGGCCATCAGGAAAAAAGAACAAAAACTAAACAAAGTTTCTTCCAGAGTAAGAGTTGGGGAGGAAGGAATGGAGCAGGAGTTTGTTGCCTGTCATTAGAACTCCTGTAGAAATTTTTGATTTCTTTAAACCAAAGCACAGGTTTTATTTTGTCAAACAACAAACGAGTTAAAGACATAAAGTTCTAGAAATACAGATTAGTAGTCATACATAATCCCTTCATAGCTAAACCATTAAAGCCTAAGTACTAGGAATCATGTCTAAAAATGTAAGGAAAGGAAATCAACACTGACAGAGGAAAAGCGAAGGAGATGGTTCATTTGGAAGCTGGTTTGATTGCCAAGAATAAACTTCATTCCAGCATCAGTGCTCCCAAGCGAGGGAGATTTGTCAGCCACATCAGCTGCTTCTTAGTTACGTCCTTGCCTATCCAAGAGCCATGGAGGTGTCAATCACACTTATCCACGAAGTTATTCCCAGCACAAAAAATCCATTATTTAACTAGCATCTTTCATTCGCAAAGGCTGTTTCTAGGTTGTCAGTGGACAAAGCAATCCGTTAAAGGATAAAAAAGCACAGTTGCTCAAACAGCTGTTTTGTTTATAATTGTTTTGCTTATTAGTTTTTGAAACTGATGGGCCATTTTGATGTCAGGTAGCTATGGTCTCAGAATCCCTAAATGGCTTGAAGTCAAGTGGTGTCAGCGGAGCTTGGCAGCTGCAGCTGGTGCTGCGGGAGTCACATGCTCCCAGCTGGGGTGGCACCAATCAAGAAGGCTCAGATGCAACCCAGGAAGGCGCTGCAGTGGTGACAGGGCCATCTAATTACCGTCTTCTTTCCTGGTAGTGTCAGTCTTCTTACAATTCACTCCAGGAGGAACGAACATATAGAAGTTCATGCTGGGTGGAGGGTGCCGATTAGTTGGACATACCCATCTATGTATTCAAATATGGCCAGTAGATTTCATTTCAGTGCCAGCATCATTCGATTTGCAATGACCTCCTGGAGTGCAGTTTGAAAAGGATTTAGATTTGGTGTGTGGTAGCCAGAGTAATGGCCCCCAAAGATGTCCACACTCTAGCCCCCTGGAACTTGTGACCATTATTATCTGACATGGCAAAAAGGACTTTGCAGATGTGACTAAGGATAAGGACCTTGAGATGGGAGATTTTCCTGGATTATTCAGGTAGCCCAATCTAATCACATGAGACCTTAAAAGTGGGAGAGGGGGCAAAAGAGGTCAGAGAGAGGGCAGGGCAAGAAAGACTGATGCTGAGTTGTGGGGGGTTGCGTGCGAGGACCCAGGAGAGGCCACTGAGTGATAAAGGTGGCACCCGGCTGAGAGCCAGCAAGGAGATGGGGACTGCAGTCTTGCAACAGCATGGAATTAAATTCTGTGCTGCCAGAATAAGCAGGGAACCACCCCCCCTGAGTTCCCAGAGAGGAACACAGCCCTGTCGACACCTAGATTTTAGCCTAGTGAGTCCTGTGCCGGACCTCAGACCTACAGAACCGTCAGCTCATACATTTATGCTGTTTAAGTTATAAGTTTGTGGAAATTTGTTATTGCAGTAATAGAAAACTAAAACAAGGCCAGGTTTAGACTCAGACCAAGTAAGCCGTGATTGATTAGTGATGTCTGCCAAGGGTCCCAAACTGGAGAGTTAGTTGCAGCACGTGTGCCGGCCACTTGTCATGGGACAGTGTCCATCAGTCGCCCAATGAAGAAATGAATGACATAAAATAGCAAGCATGTTCCAGGATAGAGAAGGCACCAAACCGCGAAGCGCCTGCCTAAGAGGTGAGGGGTTAGCCCCCAGAGAACCTCCAGTCCAGGAAAGCGAGCCTTTTGCCAAAGGTGGGGCGGTAGAGGGGCTGGAAGGGGACACTGAGAGATTCAGGTTGAGAACAGCCTCAATGCCCCATACTAGAAGCTGAGGATCTCGAAATTAATTTTTGTGTGGACTATTTGCTAAGTAAAGGAAGGGGAGGTGGAGCTTGGTCTTAGGAGTCTACGGCAAAGATTTGTAATATGGGGTCAGACAGAAAATAAGGGCAGCTGCTTCCACTCACCCTGGCTTCAATGAGCAAATACGAGGAAGAGCAAGGAATGGCATGCCCCCGCCCTAATGCACCCTCTTAAGTTTCTCCTCCTGGTGAGTCCCACTGTGGGTGGACCCAGGCACCCAAACTTCCTCCATTGGAAGCTGGAGGAATGGCTGGGATGGGTGTGGTTGGCTAAGTAAGAAAAAAGCCTCTGGGGTTCCCCTAAATCCCCACATAAAAACATTCGCCCCATGGACATTCTTAACTCAGCATAGCTAGCCAACCAGGTTTGCAGGAACCTTGATAACCCAACCGCCCCTGAACTCACCTGTCTTATTGGTCCATGGTGACACACCCTGGTGTCCTTTCCCAGCCCACCCACACCTTTGGAAAGGTAAACTTACTCTTGGTCTGTTTCTTCCAGCGTTTGGTGCGTTCCCACAGGTGGGAAGCCTGGAGGTGACAAAATGGTGATGAGTCACGTGTCCAAGCTCACTGCTTATCACAGTCACACAATGAAAGGTGGTTACTACAAGCAGGACGAGGTCTCAATAGAGAGAGTGTAGGTGGGGTGGGCACCGTTCAAAACCAAATGAAGAATTTGGAAGAGTAAGTGGAGAAATTCCCTTAAAAACATAAAATATGAAAGATAAAAGGACAAAAAAATTATCAAAGAAAAGATTGAACTAATGTAGGGAGCGATCTGGGAACTGCAAGGTCCATATAAAAGAGGTTTCTAGTGAGGGTTATTGAAAAACGCGTCCCACTCGGCCACATCCTGGTGACGTGTCTGTATCTCCATTACAGGGACACAGTCCGTCTTGATTTCAGTTAGTGAAAAAGAGGTTGTTTGGAATGAAAGGAGTGAAATTTTTGTTAAGCTTCTCAATTGCAGCACAAATTGAAACGTAGTGACTTTTATAGCACTCTGGAGAAACATTGTGACCTTGGGATTTTATTCCCCATCTAATTATTGTTCATATGGAAGGTCCAGTTATCCTTAAATATTTAGGGGCTCAGAAAATACACCACAGTTGTTCTCATTATGAAAAGACTATCAAAGGAAGTAGTAAAGCAGTTGAAAAATAAATCAGAATAAAAATGTCACAAAAGGGGAGATAATATGAAAGAAACAGTATAAAAAAGGAAACTAATCTAACTGATAAATGCCTAAATAATATTTGATAATGTAGTGATGGTTTAATGCAATTTTTAAGGAAGAATTCTTAATAAAAAAAGATCAGCCTTGCAGTAAAAATGAGACGATTGCCACAGAACCCAGAACGGGGCAGTAAGGATATGGCTGGCGGGAAAACAGAAAGGGAAAACTTGACAACACACTTGTCTTTCTAAGAGAGGAGGTTATTGGTACTTAATCCTTGACACTGAAAGAGAAAGATGGACTTTGTGTACATACTTGTAAAAAATTAAGTTGCAAACACAAACATAGGACCTAACACTTCCGTAAAACCCAAGGAAGAACAAGCAAAGTTCGATATAAAAAAATTTTAATTCATCAGAAGTCAGGAAAGGAAAAAGAGGCAATTTTTAAAAACTCAGCAAATAGGAAGCACATACAAAACTGTATCCACAATAAATGCAAATTGGATAAATTGCCTTGTTGAAAGATAAAGAGTTTTACAGTGGGTACAAAAAAAAAATTCTGCTATATGCTATTGATAAGTGACCCATCAAAATTATAAGAAGTTGTCAGTGAAGAATGGACAAAGATAAATGAGCTAAATACACACATGGGAGTGCATATACACGTGTGTGTGTGTGTGTGTATCCTAGTTTGATATATTTTACTCAGAATTTAAGACTTTTTACCCTAAATTCTACTTTGATGCTAATATTGCACAATTCATCAAAGGAGAATTTAAGGAAAAAAATCATTAAAAGGATAAAGGAATTTTTATATTAATAAAAGGTACAATCCAAAAGCACTTTGCATATAAATTTTTATCTACTGAACATAGCTGTCTCACGTAGAAAGCATAATGAGAATTAGAAGGAGAGCCTGCTGAAAGTTTATCACACTGAGAGATAACAGCTCATTGTCAAGATAGGACACATCCAACAGAAAAGGTGATGGGAACACTTGAATAAATATATTCGCAAGCACACAAACATATAATGCGAATGTTCCATCAAATGATACTCAACACCTGCTCTTTGTTCTACACTGGGAAACTAGCAATGAAGAAGACAAACATTTCTAGCTCTCAGGAAGCTACGTTCGGCACGTGGGCTGTTTTGGGCAGACCTGCCTCACTCGGCCCCCGCTGAGCTGTGCGGGAGGCTGGGATATAGAGTTTTCGTTGCCCATGGCCAGGGCTGGCCACAGAATTTGCAGGCTCTGATGCCAAATGAAAATCCAGGGCTTTGTGCTCAAAAAGCAAGGGAAGAGTTTTCCTGTCTTCCTCAGTCTCTCTCCACCTGCCATGGTGATTCTGTTTGCTAGTTAATGCCGTGCCACCTTGCAGATGGGGACGCTCACGGAGTGAGTGCGGCCACTCCCGGTGCCCGAGGCCTGCCTCCTGACTCAGTGTGGGGCATACCTGCCCGGCCCTCCCCACACCTAAGCCCCGCTGCCCGGCTGCAGTTGCTGGGTGGGGTGGGGAGAAGGTGCTGAGGACTGGTGATGGGGCAGGGGGGAGGGGAAGGCAGGGCAGCCCGGGAGCCGAGACTCCTCTAAGCCCCAGCCACACATTCCATGGTCCCATTGGATGTCATTCACAAAACACAAATTCAAAGAGAAAATTATTAAGCATTTTAAGATGATGGCCACAGAGGGTTAAACCCCACACAGGGGTCCCTTCTGAGGGCACGGCACTGCGTGACTGCGCTGGCACACGCCCAGGAAGCCAGCCCTGCTGTGGCCTCTAGAGTAGAGGCTGGCAAGGGAGGAAGAGGAGGGGCATAGCTGTCAGCTCTGCCAACCCGTGGTTTCTGCTGACATGTCACATGGATGAAAGGCTTTTCATCACGCTGGATTTCGGCAGGAACCACAGCCGCCGGACAGGGCAGCACAGCGAGCGCCTGCGTTTGTTGACCGTGGTGCCAACTCTGAGAGCACAAAGATGCAAGGATCTGGACTGTCTGAAAAAACAGTGTTAGCAATTCCTTAACACTAGCCTGATATTTTCAGCCTTACTTGTTTTATGTGGAAATAAAACTGAGGAGGAGGTGAAAAGTTAATTTTGCATAGAATATTTAAAACAAAATAAGACTGTGAACACAGTAGACCCTTCCTATTGTGTGTGATGTTTGGAAGTCTCTTGCATCAACAAAAATGTTAATTACTACAATCTAAAAAGTATGCTTAGAGGAAATATTAATATGTATTAGCAAGTTCTTTCAAGATCTCCAAATATAACTGGCCACTGTGAAGATCCGACCCCAAGGAAGGAGAAGGCAGGAGGGAGGACAGGGTGGGGACAGCCTCAGACTGCGGTGCCATCCTAAGAACTGCATGGCCAGGCTGATGGGGACTCCTTGAGCCAACAGTGACCTGTTGTAAGAGTCGTGCATCTGGCAGGAACGTGCTTGCATTAGGACCCCCACAGTGCTCAGGCCCTGACCGGGAGCAGCCATAGGATGTGTGGCTTCTACAAGAATGTGGTGGTGGGTCAGAGGCGTGGCACGTGGGCAGTCACCCTCCCTGCAGCAGATCTTATTTCCACCACTGCCACAACCCTTGCTGCTCTTTCTCACATCCGGACTCTGGACAGAGCCATCCCAGTCCACAGGTAAGTTTTAAGAACTTGCAACCTTGCGGGTTCCTTGTAAAGAGACTGCAGATAGACACAACTTTGGAGGGTGTGGCAGGCGGCCACTAAGTGAGGATTCCCACCTGCTGATGTTCACACCCTGTGTGATCCCCTCCTCACCAGTGTGGGCTGGACCTTTTGACTTGCTTCCAACCAGTGGAATATAGCTAGAATGACAGGATGTTACTTTTGTGACTAGGTTACAATAGACTATGACTTTTGTCTTGCTAGCAGTTTTGCTCTATTTAAACTTTTCCTTGCTGGCTTTGATGAAGCACCATATGGACAGGCCCACGTGGCCAGGACCTGAGAGCAGCCAACAGCCAGCAAAACCCCGGGGTCCTCAGTCCAACAACCTGCCACCAACTGATTCCTGCCACCAACATGCCAGCCTGGAAGAGTGTCCTCCCGCCATTGAGCCTTCAGATGAGACCTCAGCCTGGGCTGACACTTTGACTGCAGCCTTGTAAGACCCTGAGCAGAGGACCCAGTTAAGCCACGCCCAGACTCCTGGCCACAGAGAGTATGAGATGATAGATGTATGTTGTTTTGAGCTACTAAATTTGTGATAATTTGCAATACCACCATGGATAACAAACAGAGGGCCTTGGTCAACCTTTGACCGTAGCATTTAAACCCTGAATTCCCTGGATATGTTGGGGGAAGGTTTTCAAACCCCTCCCACTTTAGGAGCATGAGGCCCAGCCCTGATTCTAACAAACACTTTTGTATGCAACATAGAGTTAATCATTGGGTATCCAAATAATTATGCAAAGCAAATGTCCTTGTTATCGTACTGGAGTTCTAGGAACAAATGCAAAATAGGATCAGAAGTAAATCCTGCTAAGACTCTTTGTTAATTAGTCACACTTGGCACATGTTCCACTAAGGCAGAAAGGCTGCTCCACAGGGGGAGTGTGTAGAGAAACAGCAAAGTTGACTTTTGTCAGCAAAGCTGGAGGCATAAAACAGGCCAGACTCCTTAAAATCTCAGAGCAAAGGAAAGTGACTCACATGTGTCTAGACAATTCTTTGGCATTGTTTTATCCAAAGTATATCTTTGCCTAGAAAATAGTTAATCCCTTTTCTGAAATGTATGCATTTCTCAGAAAAGGGTGGCTTCCCAAAGATCTTTGAGAAATTAAAACACTACAATTTTCATGAAACATCCCAGATTAAAAATAAATCTATAACCCAATTCCTAAAAATAACTCAATTTCAACATCGAAACTGTCATTTCAAAAGTTTTCATTCTTGGCAAGAATTAAAAATGAGAAAAGGTGAGCTCAGAACACCAGACCTTGGTTCTGGAGAGAGGTGTCCGCGTGGGGCAGGAAGGAGTGTGGTGGGGCTGGTGTCTGTCCGCGTGGGGCAGTGAGTGTCGTGTGACATCCTGACGCTGCTCGGGGTCGACATCCACAGATCAGCCACATTCTCTCTGCTAAAGAGTTATGTGAGTCGCCCCAGGTTACTTCCGTGCATACGGGAAAAGGCCCAGACATAACTTTTGAGCCCTTCTTGCACTTCCGACGGGTGCTGTGGCTGGCCATGAGGTTTCCACAGGCTGTGGCTGTCATGGGATGAATCTGTGAGTAGGGATTTGGTTGTTTACCTACAAGTCCACGAATGAAGCAGAGGTAAATGCGGGGTCTTGGGAACCCCGCTGATCACTGAAGGGAGCTATAGACACCCCCTCCAGATGCAGGCATGTTCTCCCGGGCACAGTTTTTGCAATGAATTTCTTAACCTGTTTGTGGTTTCTGTAAACTTCAGGGTCTGTGGACCCCAGGGTAGGAAAAGCCTTGCCCCTGGTTCACACGCACTTTCCAGGGTGGCTGTTTTGGGCCGTTGGATTTATGACAGGGGTACACTAAGTTCCCAGAACATGTCTCCCTTCCTGTCACCAGGCTTTCTTTTGTGGAGCCTCTTCTGGCTGAACTGCAGACTGGCTTGGGTGTGGCTTGTCACAGGTGCAGCGAGAGAAGAGCCTCCTCCCTCCCTTCATTCTGTTCTAGTTGGTTTATGATGCAGGTCTGCCTGGAGAGAGAATGCAATGTTATAGAAATATACATTATTGTTCATAATAATCCATTAACGTACCTTTCATAGCTGTAGAGTTTGTAGTGATGTCACCTTGCTCGTTATCAATGTTGGTAGATTACGGCTTCTCTCTGTTTTTCTGAGCACTTCACCCAGAGGTTTACCAATTTTATTGAGATTCTTGAACAAACAGCTTTGGTTTTACTTTATTTTTTCAGTTAATTTGTTTATTTGATTCCCCTCTGACCTTTATTATGTGGGTTTAATTTGGTTTCTTCCTCCTAGTTTCTTGAGATGGAAGCTGAGCTCATTGATGTGAGATCTTTCCTCTTTTCTAATATTGGTGTTTAGTGCTATAAACTTCCGCCTAAATGCTGTTGTTTCCTCCCTCCCACCCCACATTTAATAATGTCTTTTGGAAATCTCTCCATATTAGTTCAAAGAGATCTTCCTAATTCTTTTGTTTTTTTAATTTATTTTTTCTGGACTTTTAAAAAATAGTCTTTTAATTTTAGAATAGTTTAGATTTACAGAAACATTACAAAGATAGTGCAGGAACTTCCCATATACCTGACACCCAGTTTCCCCTATTGTCTTAGGGTTCTCCAGAGAACCAGAACTGATAGCATGTATATATATAGAAAGAGATTTAGAAAGTCCCCAGATCTGCAGGGTGGGACAGGAAGCTGGAGACTCAGGAGAGCTAACACTGTAGTTCCAGCCCAAAGTCCCACAGGCTTGAGACCCAGGAAGAATTGATGTCGCAGTTTGAGCCCAAAGGCAGGAAAAGCCAATGTCCCAGTTTGAGTCCAAAGGCTGCTCCTGGAGAAAACCTCTCTCACTTGCTGGGGGAGAGCTGGTCTTTTGTTTTATTTAGACCTTCAGCTGATTAAATGAGGCCCACCCACATTGTGGACAGCAATCTGCTGTACTTCAAGCCCACTGATTTTAATGTTTATCTCATCCAGAGATATCCCTGTAGTAATGCCCGGAATAATGTTTGACCAAATTCCCTGCACAGCCCAGCCAAGGTGACACATAAAATTAACTAATATCACAACTATCATTAACATCTTACGTTAGGATGCCACGTTTGTCATAATTAGTGAACCATTATTGATACTTTGTTATTAACAAAGGTACATACTTGATTCATATTTCTTTAGTTTTTACCCAAGGTCCTTTTTCTCTTCCAGGATCTAATCTAGGATACCATATTACATTTGCCCATCGTGCCTCCATGTGCTCCTCTTGGCTGTGACCTTGAGGGTTTTGATGAGTACTGGTTACGTGTTTTATGGGAAGGTCCCTCAATTGTTTTTTTGTTTTTTTCTGATGTTTTGCTCATGATTAGACTGGGGTTATGACTTTTGGGGAGGACATTACACAGATAAAGTGCCATTCTCTTCCCATCAATCAAGAGTACCTGCGATCAATACGCCTTATTGATGATGTTGGCCTCGATCACCTTGTTGAGCTAATGTTTGTCATGTTCCTCCACCGTGAAGTTACTCCCCCCTTTTCATACTGGACTCTGCAGAAGGAAGTCACCTGTGTGGCCCAAACTTAAGAACTGGGGAGTTATGCTTCCCCCACTTAGGGGTGGATATTTATAAAAATTATTTGGAATTCATCTCCACAGATTTGTCTACTCCCCCATTTATTTATTTATTCCATCATTTATTTAACCATCATGGATTCATGGATATTTATTTTATACTTGGGTTATACTCCAGCACTACTTACTATAGTTCAGTCCTAAATTATGCCAGTTTTAGCCATTGGGAGCTCTTTCACTGGACTCCTGGTTCCTTTGACATGTCCTGTTGTGGTGGATTTCTGCGTGTGTGTTGTTTGGTTGGTTTTGAGCACTTCCTTACTTTCTGGCACTATAAGATGTTTCAGGCTTGGCTTCTACATTTCTTGCCCCAGTCCTGGAATCAGCCATTTCTCCAAGGAGCGCGGCTTCCTTTTACTGGATACCAGTATTATAAACCAAGATCTGACAATAGGGGGTGCTCATTGTTATGGGGGTGTCATTGCTTCTGGGCTCTCTCAGCTAAAAGAGCAAGGAAATACATGCATATATATATTCCTTTTACAACTGAGTAACAACCGCATATTATTCCATTGCATATATATGCCAGAGTTTACTGAACCAATTTCCTTGGTTCATTAGATTTTTTTTTTTTCTTTGCTTGGACATTTTGGTAGTTTCCAATATCTTGCCATTATAAACCAACGCTTCAATGAATAAACTTTTGCATCTGTATTTTCACATTGTTGGAGGTGTATCAGGGTAAATTCCTAGGGATTGCTGTGTCGAAAGCCAAATGCATAGGTAGTTTTTTTTGCATATTGCCCAATTCTTCTTCATACGGGTCACACCACATTGGCATTCCTACCAGCAGTGCATGAGGGTGTTTGTTTCCCCACAGCCTTGTAAACAAAGTGAATTGTCAAGTTTGTGAATTTTGGCCAATCTGATAGGTGAGACGTGAGTTCAGGGGCTTACACAATCCCATGGAAGGGCTCAGGCTTTCTGAACTAATGAGTTGGCAGCAATGAGCTCAGACAAAGGAATCCAAAAGCTTGGGAATGAAGCACATGCCTCCCATGGGCTCCATTATACTAGAGTTTTAAGAATAATACAAATAAACAAAAAATATAAATGAAAAGAAGAAAGAAAAGAGAGAAAAAAGAATAACACATAAACAGATAATCTCATTTCACATGCCATCAAGAGGAGAACAAAGATTTTGGACAATGACTCATGAGTCCCAGAGAAAATCTGCCTCTTAATAGATGTAGGACAACCATGTGGCAACTTGTGATACCAAGTTCCTTGTGGTTACGTGTAACCAAAATCTAACTTCCTCCAAGACTTTACGTTTCTGCGGGGGCCACTGAGGTTGTGTGGTGTCCCAGCCACCCACAGCCTTTGTTTCGTAACTTCCCTGGCATTCCAGGTTATGGTACGGTGCCGCTGGAAGTTCACATTCACTGGTCAGTCTACATTCTTTCCATGCTTAGGTCTTTAAACATGAAACAAATAATTCAGAGACATCCAGGAGGAAGTTTTCCTAACAAATACCCAGTTGTACTAAAATTAGGAAGGAAATATCACCTTCAGTAGCTTCAAGTAGACACAAAAGAAGCTGCCAGTAAAATAATGTGGGCAGCTGGGGTTTAATGTTGCTTTACTGTTTCAAAGCCTCCCCAGGGTCTCCTTGGCCGACCCCTCGCCCCCATCTGTAGAGAGGCAGGGGCGAGGCAGGCAGCTCGTCCCGTCTGTGGATGAGGAAGGGGTTGGCCGGACAGAATAGGGCAGAGCTGGGGCTCCGCATCTGATCTGTGCCCCCTTCTCCTCAGCGGGGAATAGAGTTGTTGAGAAACCTTGTGGGTCAGAAAATAGAATCTTGCCACTGTGAGACATCAGCCAAGTTACACGATCTTTTTCAGTCTCAGTTTCTTTGTCTCCCAAAGAGGGAGAAGATATAGATGCTCGGATGCTGTCCGGTGGAGGTCCAGACCCAGGTACATCTATTCGCATAATACTTTTTTTTTTTTTTTAGTAGAGATAGGGTCTCACTCTCCCTCAGGCTGGTCTCGAACTCCTGGCCTCAAGCTGTCCTCCCACTTTGGCCTCCCAGAGTGCTGGCATTACAGGCGTGAGTCACCGCACCCGGCCTCACTTACTACATTTAGGCCATCAGAACTAGACTGCAAGTCACTGACCATGAGGTCGTGGAGACCACGTGTTGGGTGCTGTGAGGTGCGCTCCCATCCTGTCTGGTAGGACGAGATAAACCACGTCCTCCAGATTCCACCGCAGCAGTCTGAGCATTGCTCAAGTCGTGGGCAAAACTCCCGATGGCCTATTTTTCAATTGTATGATTTATCTCACTGGATTTACCCAGCCCTAGGAAGCAATATTTCTTCATTTTAAAGCTGAATTTTTCCATTTTTAGTTAAGGTTATTTTCTTACTCTTCCTGGAAGAAAGGTTTGGTGCTGAATACCTTAAAAAGGTGACAGTATTGGACCATAAGAGAATGGATTGTTGACACGGCAAAGAAAAACATCAGTTTAATTTAGATAGTGAGGCATTTTATAGACTGTTAAAACCCCAGGACTGAAAAGAGCTTCCCTCGCCCTTTAGTGCAAAGTACTCCTGGACGCATGAATCAGTCCCCTTCACAGATCTCTATGGCGAGTCTTTGGTGGGTGCCACTGGAAAGAGACGGTGACCATTTAGCAGGTGTCTCTACTTAGTAGTGACCCAAATTGGACTCACACACGCAAGAGCAGGACTGCAACAGCACTTCTAGGTGGGGTGTTGTAGACACTGTGCTGAACTAATGAAATTCTTATGAGCCCAGGCAGAATGGATTTATTAAAAGGTAGAAATAAGATTAAACATATCAGAGTAGTTAGATTCTGAGAAGCAAGCTATACCATTAATATGTAGTTAAGGGTAGAGGAGAAACTGTATTATTTGTAAAATATATTTTGATTTTCTCAAAGTCCTCTGTCCATTTAAAGAAAACTGAAAACAAAGCAGGAGAATTGGAGAAGATAGGGTAAACATTTTAAAAATTAAATTATGGTTGAAATAAAATCTTAAAGTAATTTTTAACCAGTTGAAAAAATATCTCATTTCTCAGTTCGTAAAAGCAGAAGAGGAGAGGGACATAAATAATGATGATAAACATAAGTCTGCTCAGTGACAATATGTTAATTATGGATACATGTTTAGCCAAGAGAAGAAGAAAAATCTGAAAGCATAGAAAAGTCACCTCAAAAATAGTAGCTGAGAAATGGAAAAGCAGAACAACAGGAGGCCTGTCTGTAACCCTTCAGTGACTTCTGAGTAGGCAGGAATTTTTGGTATCATGGATTTTGTAACAGGAACTTAAAATAATGCCTGTATGTTCCTCGTTAGCTCCAGACATAAACGAGGGTTTCTGCCCTAACAAAGTGTAGCAACTTCCCTCTGACCTTCCGCAATTCGGACCGAACCCTCAGGGAAGCTGCTGGGTCATTAGCTGGATTAGAGGCCTGGGGGAGGGCGTGTGTGCCTTAGCAACCTGTCACTGTGGTGACAAGGGACGCTTCTCCTGTGAAACTGAAGGCAGGCTCGAGTCTGCACACACAGGGACGGGGGTCGCAGGGAGGGAACCTGCAGTGACGGCACCGGCATTTCACCCACGTTGTCTCGTTTCGTCCTCCCTGTGCCCTGTAGGATGGCTGTCGTCACCAGCACTTGGCAGATGTGGGACCTGAGGTTCAGGGAGGGTAAAGAACTTGCCCAGGGATACACAATTAGAAAGTGACACGACCCGTATTTGAAGCCACAGTAGGGAATGACACTATATCCGGTATGAGCTGAATTGTGTCCACCGGAATTCCACGCTGAAACCCTGTCCTCCAGTGCCTCGGGCTCTGTGCTTGGACTCCCGCATTCGGGGAGACTGGGGTTCGCAGGTGGGAGGAGGTCCAGGGTGAGGAGGAGAGGAGGGAGGGGAGGGAAAAGGCCTACCCAAAACATCAGAGGACGTGGTCAGGAGAGACGTCCTCTGGTGAGGAAGCACGGGATTCTGGAATTTGGGGGTGGATCACACCTGTGAGCCTCACGTTGGCGGTGCTTTGGGCGGTGGAGGCAGGTGGTGGTGGAGAGAAGCGAAATTTCGGGTGACGACCTGCAGCGAGACCACAGAGAGCTGCCCAGGTGGGCTCTGGGGGGCCCGGGGGAGCCTCCAGCTCTGCCCAAATGTCATACGGTCGGGTGACCCTTGATAGCTTCCTCGGGAGCCGGGCTGGAGCAGGAGCCGGGGCCGCGGCAGTTTTGTGTTAAGATCGGAGAGATTTGAGCGTAATACCCTGATTAAGACAACCCAGGAGAGAGCGCAGTGGGGAAGGCGAAGACACGGAGAGAGACAGATTAGGGGCGAGCTCTGGAAGGCAGGGGCAGGGGCAGGGCGTGGGGGCAGGGCCCTCCTGGGGTGCAGACACGGGGTGGAAGGGGCTGGAGAAGCCGGGGGTCTGTAGGTTTGCAGCAGGATGTCCACAGCGGCCCCAGCTCATGGCTCCTCTGTGAAGCAGGAGGTGGGGTCGTCTGTTGAGAGTGAGACACAGAGGGAAGGTCGTTGGAGGTGAGGGGCTCGTGGAGGCGAGGAGACGGGGCGCCGTGTCAGGGCCGCAGCCAACCCAGACGATAGCAGCGACCAGGGAGGGAGATGCAGAGTCCTTGCCGCTTTCAAGCAGACTCCAGCTGTGCCGCTTCCCACCCCACCGAGGCCGGAGGGACGCTGGGCTGGCTGTGTCAAGGTGAAGGGGCACAGACCCCAGGTCTCAACCCCGAGAGAAGGGACTTATGAGACATCAGACAGTGCCCACATGGTGTGGCTGCAGGGCTCTGGTGGGCCCAGGGAAGAGAGTTAGGGATACGGTGCTGAGAACATTCTGACGGGGAGTTGATGGGGACATCAGCACATCATGAGTGTCAGGTGACGGTCCCCATCTTGCAACTGAGGGAAATAGGGCCAGAGCAGGGCAGTAGAAATGGTCACACAGGTGGCCCCAGCTGGTACAGCCCAGACCCCAGTGTGCTGGGCTGAGAAGCACCCACCCTCTCCTTTCTGGTGCATTCCATGCCCCCTCCCCTCACTCTGCTCGGGGTCTCTTTAGTTGCTTGTGGGTTTCACGCTTTGTCTTTGCCTGCTTCGCCTCCCGTCTGTTCGGGGCGTGGTTGAATCCATCCCCAGACAAAATGTGTGCTCTCGTCTTCCGCTCTGCATCCATCGGGGTGGTGCTCTGCTCAGAAGGGGCCAGTGAGGGGAGCGTAAGAGAAGCAGGCGGGATTCAGGGAAGGCAGCAAGGTGTGGCAGAGGTCCCTGGGCTGAAGAATGGAACTGGCCTGGAGAGCTGGCTGTGGCTCTAGGAGAGGCCATCTGCCAGGAGCTGTGGTCTTGGGGATCCGGCCCAGCGAGACAAGGCCCCCGTGCCTGCCGGGGCAGAGTCAGCGTGGAGATTGGGGCTGGACCAGGGAGAAGACCAGCACAGCCTTCAAGGCTACGCCATCGATCCAATTATTCTACAGCTTTAATTAGGTTCCGACGTTAATCATGCATTTCATTCTAACTTGCTACAGATTCTTCATCATAGCCTTATGAGCGTTATAAATTTAATACCGTCTAATTATTTAAGGATTTCATAAAAGTACCCTATTCTATCCTGAGGGTTCTTTCTTCTGAATTTTGCTCTTCCCACAGCCTGTAACCCTCTAAGCCTCGGAAGGTTCTGGTGCTGTCATGCTACCTTGCTCTGGCATGTTTATCTGTCTAGTTCAAGGCCGTCCTATAGAAACGTAAAGGGAGGCTCAGATGGAGGCCACACATGTCATTTAACATTTGGCGAGAGCCACATTAAAATTGAAAAGGAACAGGTGGAATTCATTTTAATGATACATTTTATTTAACCCCATATATCCAACATATCATTTCAACATATAATCAACGTAAAGAAGTTGTTGATGAGATATTTTACATTCTCTCTTTTGTACTAAGTCTTCAGGGCCCGCTGTGTGTGCAGCCTGGACGTGCCGCCTTCCGGCGTCCAGCCTCCCCAGGCGGCCGGTGGCTGCTGCACTGGACACCCCGGCACAGCTCTGTTCCTGCTCTCACTGCACACTTCCCCTCCTTGCTGTTCCCTCTGCTCACGCGACTCTCAAAGCGGCCTCCTTGCCAAGAGCCCCCATCCCTGCCTGCAGCACCAAATGACAACAAAATAGACCTATCTGAGACTCGAACCTGCAGCACCGGCTGCTCTGGAACCCAAGCAGCTCAGCTAGGGTGAAAACAGGGACACATTGAGTTCTCCCTCTTTGAGGGGAAAATGTAATTAGGAGATTAATTCTTTGCATCCCTACAAGTTTTCCATCCTCTTCATTCAAAGTGAAAGGGCAATTATTCTCTCTGTAGTCCACAGCCGGGGGTCACCAGTGGCAGCGTCCAACCTAGTATGCTTGGAGTCAGGCAGGACTGGGTTCCAGTCCCAGCTCTGTCATCTCTAGCTGTGTGATCCTGAGAAAATTACTTAACTTCTCTGAGTTTCAATACCTTAGTCTTTAAAGTACCAGAAACATACCTACTCTTTATGTGGTTTGTGATAATTAATTGAATTTATATATTTAATGTGCCACACACGCATAGTATGAACGCAGCAGATGGTAACAATTGTTCTACGTTGGTGAGAAGCAGATCAGACAATTACAAATAGGTAAAGTGTGTATTAGACCTAGTGCTTCTGTCTGCTGAGGATAAGTATAGATCCTCCAGGTCTGGCAGGTCAAACACATGATGTCAAATAGCTTTGGTGGATGAGAAAAAGTCCTTGGTTTAAAAATGATGGAGCAGTTTGAGAGGGACGGCTCGCCACTCTGATGAATCACAGGTCTCATGACAGCTCTGGGGGAGCGAGTGGCGACAGTGGCTGCCAAGCTCTGCGCCAGATCTGTGGCTTCTGTATCAGAAAGACACCGCCTGGAGGATGCCACTCGGGGATCAGAGGAGTGAGAGCTACAGGAAGGATGAGTCAGGAGCGAGCCGAGGCGTACAACAGTCATCTGCCCCCTTGGACACGCGGGGACACTGGGATCCTGCTCTCCCACCGTGGACGCCCGCTGCTTTCCGGAGCCCACCCTGACTGCCCTTTAGAGCCAGGAAATTGTTTTTCTTTTTAATCACAGGGTAAATAGCTGTTGTACGCCTGCTTAAAAATTAAAGGACAATCGCCTATGGTGGTGGCAGTGGGGGGAGAAATCAATCATGACTTTCAGGGAGAAATCAGTTTCCCATGGTTTTAATAAAAGAGTTAGAGAAATCATTTGTCCCTCTGCTTTTCAAAATGGTAAAAATAGACTTGAAACTCGGCTGCAGAAACATGACACATAATGGACTGACTTCTGCAACCCCATGCTGTGGGCGTGTAAAGGGGAGGAGGGCAACCGGGGAAAAAGAGGCAAAATATAAAACTATAGAGAGAAAGAATCATGAAATCACCACCACCTAAGTGAGCTCCAACTTGTCCAGCCCCTTGGGCAAACAGGGTGTCTGCTTTTCTCCAAGTGCAGAAATCCGTCCCAAACTAACTTAAGCAAGGAAAAACATTCTTTTAAATGTATTTACTGGGCAATCTGAAGGGTTGACTGGCTTCAGCACAGCGGAGCTGGGACTGGACCCTGCTGTCAGCCTGTGCGGGCTCCCCCTTTCTCTCCCTCTCCCCCTCTCCCTCGCCCCGTCAATTGGCTCCGTGTTTCCCCTCGATGGCATCGTTCCCAGGCAGGAGGTGGCTGACAGCGATGCTAGGCTCCCAGTGTCCTTGTGGTAAGATCCAGACAAAAAACGACAGTGCATTTCCTTCCCAGGGCCCCTCTCTGCCCCTGTTTGCAGCCATTTGTGCTCCCCTGGGCTAATTACAAGGCAGCAGAGGGAGGCGAGCTTCTCAGATAGGTGCAAATTGGGTCAAATGCCCACTGCTGGCAGGAGGTTTGTGCAGCAAATCTCTGTTCTGCAGCAACACGTGGTTAGCATAGGTGAGGAGCAGTTCTGCCAGGAAGGAGGGGCTGCCCCGGGAAGAAAGGGAGGAGTGCGCAGGCTCCCCCACTTCCCGGCTCCCGAGGCCCCTGCCCTCATCCCAGGGACCCCAGACCATGGTTTGAAAACCATCCAGTGCCACACCCCGCTCCCTTCTCCCCCAGTGTATTTTGCAGATAAGGAGACTGAAATGTAGTTGTTGATCCTCATCATTCACTGGTTCCATGTTTGTGAAATCTGCCTGCTCGTTAAAATTTATTTGTAACCCTAAAATCAATTACTTCAGCACTTTTGTGGTAATTGGCAGACAGGCACTGAGCAGTGACAAATTTGAGTCGTCCAACACACATTTTCCCAGCTAAGGGCGAATGAGGCAACACTGCCTTCTTGTTTCAGCTCTCATACTGGAAATAAGTGTCCCTTTCACAGTCTACTTAGCGCCTTTTTTAAATTAAAAAAAAAAAAAAATTGGAGACAGGATCTCTCGCTGTGTTGCCCAGGCTGGCCTCGATCACCTGGCCTCAGGAGGTCCTCCTGCCTCAGCCTCCTGAGTATCTGGGAGTACAGGCATGTACCACTCAGCTGGCAGTGCCTTGTTTTTAACACTTTGTCCTTTTTGTTGGTGATTTTGCTGTTTAAAATGGCCCACAGGTGTAGCTGAAATGCTGTCTCATGTTCCTACGCACTGGGCTGTGATGTGCCTCACAGAGAAAATCTGTGTGTGTGAGGTAAGCTTTGCTGAGGTGGCGCATTGCAGTGCTGCTGGCTGTGCGTTCAGCATTCGTGAATCCACAGCACATATGCAACAAGGTGTCTTTTAAACAGAAACATAAAACAAGGTTATATATTGATCGGTTGACTAAAATGTGACCAGAGGCTCCCAGGAACCTAACGCTGCATCTTCCCTAGGAGCAATGGTTCAGTATTCACTAATTCAGTATTCACGGTGGCTTTATAGCCCATAACTACCGCAAATACCGGGAATCCACCAAAACGCCCTCTTGGCCGCCCAGAGAGCCGTAGGGTAAGCCGGGACTCTACAACTTTGGAGTGCGCTGCTTCCTTGTTCCGCTGCATGTGATGTGGGGCGGAGGTAAGGAGGAGGAAGCAAAGCAAAACATGAGCAAGGCCGAGGGGAAAGAAGGGGCGTCAGAGAAGCCAGCAGGCGGAGAAGCGTCTAAGGGGCAAAGCTGCGGAGTCAACGGCTCTTAGGCACCCTGGGCTTGTCACCTTGGCGACCCCAATGGCTTTGGACATCAGAGTGAGATTTGTGTGTGGGATAGATTCATCAGCCTCGAATGCCGAAATCGAGACTTAGTCTAAAAGTTGTATAAACTCGGGCTACAAGTATAGACACAACTCGATGAGAAGCTTTTTATGATATTCACAAATGCTTTTGAGAACATGAAGCCTTTGGTTAGCAACATCCCTACTTTAGAAAAATAAGGGAATGAGGAGAATATTTATAAACATAAACCATAAAATTTAAATTAAATATGTGCTTGTACTCTATTTTGCCATCAAAAATGTCTGCATTTGTATAACAAAAGGGGCAAGGAACTACCCTGCAGGATTTCAAGGTTTGCATGTATACTTGTCTTCAAAGTAGAGCCGGCTGGTAAACTCCAGCCTGTGTAGGAATATTATAGAAACTGCATGTTGTTAAAATGCTTAATGTGGAGGTCTGCATTTATTAACTTCCAACTGTAAATTTTTTTCCAGCAAACGTTGCCTGATAACCACTGTAAATTATGCGTGTCATAGGAGAGTGAATTTATTCACCAAGCTGTGGCATGATTAAATCATGGGCATTACCTTTGCGGATTCTGTTATATTGAATCCACCAATACATCAAACTAGGGCATTGTAATAAGTTCGAACCTTGTATGAAAGTCTCCGCCTTGGGAAAGTTATTTTGACAAGCAAATAAGTGAGTGATACTAGCAAATTAATATTGAAATATAATTTATATTTTCAAAGCACTTTTCTTTCACACATATTTTATTTGATTCTCTGCTCTTTGAAATGATGATTCCAAAGTTTAAATTTCAATATCTTAGAAATTGTCCTTTCTTTACCCCAAGAAAATTATCTACTTTTATTTTCAAACCTCAGAATTTATTTTTTAAATAAAATGTTTACTTCATTTTCTCAAGGAGTTCTAAAAGTGGCCAGAAAGTGCGTTGTGGGGCTCGGTGGGAAGCTCTCCTTCACCCAAGGGCGAGGGGCTGTGTTGGTGGAAGGAGCTGGCTGTCCACCTGGGAGAGGCAGGACCTGCCCGCAGAGGTGGGGGGGGTGTCAGGTGGGGGGTGGGTAGTGCAGCATCTAAGGTCCTCACCCCTGAGGTCGGTATCAGGGAGGCTGCACCAGACAATGCACAGTGCAGAGACTTTTTATGTAAATTTAATTATGTGATATTTTTTGAAGTAGCACAATGTAAGATTATTAAGTCTAGTTTCACCTTATGCACAAAATTTGCCAAAATGCAGACCTCTTCTTTAAATTATTTTTGTGAGAAAATTGGTCTTGAATTATGCAAGGCCTTCCAGAGTCCAACCTTTGCAAAAAATGTGGTTTCCCTGTGTCCATGGAGATGGGAGTGTGGGAAGTGGCAAGTGCCTCTCTGGGGCAAGACTTGAGACCCCCAGCGTGGGGGCTCCAGGAAGTGCCCCAGACTCAGAGGGGGTCGCTTTCAAGCAAGGCATATTTTTTTTAGGCCCTGGGCCATGGGGTTGATGCAATTTTGCACAGTTAAGTTCTAAATTGTCTTTATTCTCTAATCACATTCTTTATAAACTGCCTGTTTCTATGTAAAACAATAATGAGAAGCAATACCTTGTACAGGCATCGTGATGTACGGTTAACAGAACTTCTTCACGCCTGTAGCCAGGAGCCCAGCAGCTGCCACGGGCTTTTTGCCACATCAGTACATCCTCACTGAGTATTGAATGAGCGAATGAATAAATGAATGAATGAACCCATGATCTTATATGAGCCTGGCAACATCCCTGCGAGGTATCCTTATTTTACAGAGAAGGAAACAGACACATATTGTATAAATGCATATGTTGGCCTACATTTACTTTCTATGCTGATAGTTTCTCTGACCTGGGATGATATAGTTCCCTTCGGTTAGATTGGTTCTAATCCAGAGGAGCAGAGAATCTTTCTCAGTGTCTATCTGATCCAAGCAGCTCTGGATGGGGGGTGTCACCGGGCCCCAACACACCCTCAGGCCCCATTGGTAGCAGGGCTGTGGATGAGACCAGTGCCTCTAGAGGGGTGTGGGCAGGCTGGCACGCCAGGAAGCATTTTGCTCAGTTGCTTAATCCAGTGGAGGGCTGGAACTGGCTTGGTTCTGCTCATGAGAACCAACTGTGAAATTGTCAGAAATTTTGTGAGCCAATTATTAACTATGGCCATGATTAAAAATTAAATTATGTAAATTTGCAATAAAATAAATTATATTAAAAACAAAGGTAATAAATATACAAAACTCATCATTTTCTAATTATTTTACTACATTTTACTGTTAGCTATGCCTAATGATAGATATTACCTATCCCGATGGTAGAAATCCCATGTATTGGCGTCTCTATTCCCAATAATGCATTTACTATGTCAGGTTGGTACCCTGACATTGGCCATGTTGGGATATTTACACCACAGAAATTGTCAAATGCTACACACCAGGGCTTAATTTACTATTTTGTTGATTGTCTAGACTTAAGAAATTGATGGATAAAATGCTAATAGTATAGATTAAATTTAAACGTGTGGTGTGTCTGTTGCCATTGTATTATGAAGAGCACAAAAAATTGAGGAAATATTCTTTCAGTGTTTAATGCTAGAAAGGTTGCTCAAGCCATTGACAGACAAGCTAAGTTTCAACATACAACTGCATTGTTGTCTTGTTGTCTTATCCTTTAATGTGCAGGAAAATATCAACCAACATTTATCTCCAAACTACATTTTGCTTTGTCACTTGAACTATGGATCAGCCGGCCGTGGATACAAGAGTTCACCAAAAACCAAGAAAGCATTCTGTCTGAGTCAACTGGCCACATAGGTTTTACAGTAGAGTATTGTATATTGTATTATTATTTATAAATTGTGTGTTACTCATTTGTATTAGTAAAATTTATAATAACCTTATGTATTATTGATGTATGTGTGTGTATTCAGACATTTTTTTTGAGACTGAGTGTTCAGCACTTACCAGCACGCAGGGCTTTTGTTTCATCCATGGGACAGCCATGGCCGTGGAGTGAGGGGAGCCCCGCAGGGTGCTGGGGGGTGCTAGTTAGTGGGGAAGGGGCTGGGTGGGAGCCGGCTCTCCTGCCTGAGGGGGTGATGGTGTAGGAAGGCTGTGGACCCCAAGAGAGAGCCGGATTCACATCCCTGCCCCACAGATGGTATACCAGCCACGGTGACTAGCAGAACAGCAGAGACAGCCAGCCAACCAACATCAACTCAGCAGCTGGGAAGGAGTCACTTCTTCCTGTTCTGCACCAGCACATCCTGCCCCCCTATCCAGACACGCAGAGTGTGGGCTCAAACACTTGCTCTGGGGAGGGGAGAAGATGTAAATCACGCCAGAGACTGAGGCTTTAAACTGGATTGAGTTTTCATACCCAAAAGCAACTGGGAAGTTTTGGGTTCTGTCGAAGACATCATTAAGAACTGAAAAGGAAAGGGATATTCAACAATATACAGTTCTAAGTGGGTTTTTTAAAATTAATTTCATATTTCCATCTCTTAGAGTTACAACTACCTAAAAACCTCATTGGACTTGCCCTGAATAACAGTTGTATTTTTATGGTATATACAGTGGCAGAGTTTCCTCTTTTCTTTGCCAAAAGCTCAGGGCCAAATCCGTGACCACCTTCACCAACATACAAGTAAATGATGATATTTTTGTGCAATAATCTATATTTTCTTCCTGTATATATTTTACAATCACTTTAACTTCTGCAAATATTTATTCTTATCTTTTGTATCATAAGTAGTTGGTAAATCACCTCAATTCATTTTTTGGAAGAGGAGAGCAAGAAATACATGAAAAATTGCACTCACTAAAGTAAGATGCGACTGTTTGGGAACGAGACCGGGGAAGTCTGCGACCATCCGTGTGGCACGTGACAGATGCGGAAACCAAGTTGCTGACGTTGAGGTGTCTGCTAGATGCTCAGATTGTGCAGATACAGTGAGGTCCTTTGTTATCATTTCATTTCTTTTTGTTTTTTAACCTTTTAGTCTTTTTAAGTAAAGGGTAAGAGTGTTAATAACACTTCTTGGTTTATGGTGGCACATTTTTGTTATTATTTCATGCAAAGTGCTTCTTTTATTATCCTTTTATTCCCATTCCAAATCTCCCATTTTCCTCCTCCTATAAGCAACCATTCTAATGTATTTAATATCTACCTTCTTGTTCATATGTATTCCTAAAAATGTACATTTTTGTTTTGAGTGCACTTTTTAGCAAAGTTGAACATCTTTTCACATTTTTATATTCTTGTATTTTATTACATTTTCTCTCCTATGAAATGTCTGTTTCTATTTTTTCCCCTTTTTTCTTTGGTTGTTGATATTTTTTCCAAAGTGATTCGTTGGGTTTATTTTAAATATATATTCTAGACTCTGCTCCATTATGTATATGTGGACTGCAAACATCTTCCTCCAGTTTGTTGCTACGAAAGTCATTAGTGTGTAACGCAGCTTAATCAACCTTTGTGAAGCGGTAGGCACAATGTCGGGAGGTGCAACATCACCTGACCCCGCAAGCTCCCTGGTGCATCCCCTGAATAGCTCTTCCCTAGTTTGTCCTCAAAGGTAACTGCAATCCTGATTTCCAATACCAGAAGGTTAGTTTGCCTGCTTTTACATTTCATATAAATGAAGTCATACAATATGCATTCTTTTGTGGCTGGCTTCTTTAGGTCAGTAATATATTTCTGAGAATCATCCATCTTGATGCACATAGATTAATTTGTTTTCCTGGCTGTGTACTGTTCTACTGTATTACTATACCACAATTTATTTATCAATTCTATTTTTGATGGCCATTTGGGTTGTTACCTGTTTGTGGCAATTACAAATAATACTGCTATGGAGATTCTTAAAAATGTCTGTTTATGCACATATAGATGGATTTCTGTTGGGTATAAACCTAGCAGTGCAATCACAGGTTATGGTCACTGCTGTTAGGTGGGGTCAAATAGATTTCCAAGTGGTTGTAGAATTTATATGTCTCGCTGGCAATGTATGAGAGCTCCTATCACTTCACGTCTTTGTCATCAACAGTTCTGTCAATCTTTTAAATTATATCCATTCTGTGGGGTGCCGAGTGAAATTTCATTGTTTTAATTGCATTTCCCTGATAACCAATGAGAATGAGAACCTAGTTGTGTTCACTGGCCATTTTGATAATTCATTTTGTGAAGTGCTTGTTGAAATTCTTGTCATTTTTCTTTTGGTTTGTCTTTTTCTTATTTATTTGTAAGAATACTTTGTATTATCATGGATACAAGCCCTTTGCCAGTTATATGTCTTGCAAACATTTTATCTCACTGGGTGGTTTGCCTCTTTAATCTGTTAATGGTGACATTTGTTGAATTATAATAGTCTGGATTATACTATAGTATAATTTATCTTTTCCTTTATGGTTAATGCTGCTTGGTTTCTGTTTAATAAATCTTCTGCAATCTCAAGATCATGAAGATATTCTCTGTTTTCTTTCAGAAGTTTTATTGTTTACCTTTCGCATTTAGAGTTACACTCCTTGAAATGGAAGTTATGGTTAAAGAATGGAGAGTCATTATTCTCCATACAGGCTTCTAACAGATCCAGCACATTTAGTGAAAAGACCCCCACTTTCCTGTTGCTCTGTAAGACCACCTTTGCCACAAATGAAATATCTTCTTATGTGTGGATCTGTTTTTGGACTCTTTATTTGGTTCCATTTTTCTTTCTGCCTCTCCTTACTTCAGTACAGTAGAGTTTATCTACCAATGCTGTCCTTAGTCTAGATAATTCTGCCTATTCCTGGCCCTTTATATTTATATATATTTAAAAACACTTACTTGCCAATTTACACACACACACACACACACACACCCTGTTAGACTTTGGAGTGGGATGGCACTGAATCTACAGATCGGTTTGAATTAAACCAACATCATTATAATAGTGAGCCTTCCAATACATGAACATGGTATATCCCCCCATTTATTTGTTTTATTAAACGTATCTCATTAAGATTTATTAGTTTAAATTATAAATGCCTTGAATATCTTTTGTAAGATCCATTCCTAGTTACTTATTACTTTTGATGTCACTGAAAATGTTTTAAAATATAATTTTCTAATTAAGTGCTATTGATATAAAGACATAAAATTAGGTTTTAAATATTGACTTTGTGCCCAGTGACTTTGATAAATTTGCTTATTAGTTTTAACATTTAGTCTAGTTTTTCTAAATAACATCATGTTGTCCACAAGCAATGGCACTTTTATACCTTCCTTTCCAATCTCTATGTCCTCATGTCCCCCGTTTCATTGCATCGGTGAGAGCTTCAGTACGATGTTGAATAGGAGAGAGGCAAGTGCCATCCTTGTCTTGCTCCTGATCCAGAAGAAAAGCTTTCAACAATTCACCTTTAACCACAAGGTTTTTTTTTCTTTTCTTTTTTAATTTTTTGTGCGTAGATTATAAAATTGAGGAGGTTCCCTTTATTTTCGGTTTATGCCAGCTTTTAACACGAATGAATGTCAGATCTTTTCAAGTGAGATGATCACGTGATTGTGCTCCTTTACTCTGTTTGTGGAGTGAAACACTGCAATAGGTTTTAAAATTCATCCCTGGAATAAGCAACTTGGCCATGATACATCACCCTTTTGAAAATCACTGTATTTGGTGCGAAAACTTTTTTAGAAGTATTTTTGTTTCTGTATACTTGAGTGAGATTGACCTGCAATATTACTTTTGTCATCCCGTTGTCAGATTTTGGTATCAAGGTTATGCTGGACCCATAAATGAATTAAAAATCTCTCTTTTTCTGTTCTCTGGAAGAATTTGTAGAGGAACAGTATTATTTCTTCCTTAATGTCTGGAAGAATTCACTGGCAAAACCAACTGAAAATGGAATTTTCTTTGTAGATTGTTTAAAAATTATGGATTAAATTTCTTAAGTGAATAAAAAATTATTTCTATTTTTTCTACCTTCTATTGATTTGGGTAGCTTTGGAATTATTCCCCCCTAGAAATTTGTCAATTTTTTTCTGAATTTTTAAAGGTATTGACATAAAGTTGCTTTAAAATATACTCTTAAGATCTTTTTAATGTCTGGAGATGCTGTAGTGACGTCCTCCACTGTGTGTGTGTGTGTGTGTGTGTGTGTGTGTGTGTCGCTCACTCTCCCCCCACCCCTCTATTCTTTCTGAAACAGTATTGGTCAGGGATTCTCAACTTTATCAATATTTTCAAAGAATTAGTTTTGGCTTTATCAATTCTCTGTTGCCCACTTATTTCCTAGTTGGTTAATGTCTATAGATTTTATTATTCCCTTCTTTCTACTTTCTTTGGGTTTAGTTTGTTCTCCTTTTTCAAACTTCTTCAGATGAGTGGTGGCACTGATTTTAAACCCTTCTTATTTTCTAATACATGCATTAAAGCTATAAATTTCTCACAAAGATCATCTTTTGTTGCATGCCATAAGTTTTGATCTGTAGTATTTTCACCACCTTCAGTTTAAAATATTTTCTGATATTGATTTTAACTTCTGTTTTGACTGATGGATTATTTGCAAGTGGACTGCTTGTTTTATAAACTTGTAGGAGTCCAGCTATCTTCTCACTACCATTTTCCAGCCTAAACCCACTGTGGACAGAGAATATGAGTTAATTCATTTGAAAATTGAAACCTTTCTTTATGGACTAACTAATTGTCAATTTTGGGAAATGTTCCACATGAACTTGAAAAGAATACATATTCCACAGTTGCCATAAATTAGTTCCAGTTTGTTACCAATATTGTTCAAATCAATATCCTTACAGATTTTTAAAGGGTGTGTCTGATTGTAGATACTGAGCAAGGTTTTTTATAGTGTTCCACTGGGATTGTGTGTATCGCCTTTCGGTCTGTCACTTTTTGCTTTTAACATTTTGAATCTATACTATTTGATGTATTCAAATTTAGGATTCTTATATCTTCCTAGTGGACTAACATTTCCTCATTATGAACTATCTCTACCTTCCTCTAGTAATGCTTCCTATATTATGGCTTATTTTGTCTGGTAACGACATCAGCCTACTTTTGATTGGTGCCTGCATGTTATATCTTTTCTCATCCTTTTAATTTCAATATTTCTGTGTTTTTGTATTAAATGTGTCTCTTGTCAGAAACGTATAGTTAGCATTTGCTATTTTATCCAGTTTAACAGCTTTGTCTTAATAGACTTTATTCTTTGAGGGAAGTTTTAAGTTTACAGAAAAATTGAATGGAAAGTATAGAGAGTTCCTGTGTACCCCCATCAACCCCCGCCCTGCCCTAGTATGCTCTATTATTAACACTTTGCATTAGTGTGCTACATCTGTTATAATCGGTGAGCCAACATTAATACAGTATTATGAACTAAAATCTATAGGCTGAAATAAGGTTCAGTCTTTGTGTTGTATAAAATGTGTAATGACATGTATCCACCATCACAGGATCATACAGGGCAGTTTCACTGACCTAAAATTCCTGTATGTTCCATTTACTCATCCCTCCCTCCCTCTTCAACATCTTTGTTAATTGTAGTATTTAATTTGTGTACATGCAATAAATTACTAATGTATTTCATTTTAACTCTACCTCTTACTATTGTATTTCTATTTGTTCCACATGTTCTACGATCCTTTTTCTTTTCTTTTTTCTCTTTTTTTAAGTATTTAAAAATTTTTCTTTTTCTTTTCTGTTAGCTTGCTGTTTATACACTCTTGTACTCTAAAGTTACCCCAGAGATTTCAACATACATCCTTGACTTTTTAGTGTATAACATAAATTAGTATTTTTAGTGCTTTCAAAACAACGTGAGGACCATGGAATACTCTAATTTATTTACCACCCTCCCCTATGTGCTGTTGCTGTCCTGTATTTTATTCTACATCTGTTTTAAAACCCATAATCACTTTTTCTTATG
Organism: Lemur catta; assembly: GCF_020740605.2. NCBI lineage: Eukaryota > Metazoa > Chordata > Mammalia > Primates > Lemuridae > Lemur > Lemur catta. Next base: position 4,854,688 of record NC_059135.1, read on the forward strand.
CGGTCAGTATTCATCTTGCATCTACCGGCTTATTCACCGTTTCCATTGTTCTGCGTCTCCGCCTGCATTTCTGAGTTCTGTATGGAATTATTTACCTTCTGCCTTAAGCACGAAGACAGCCAGAAAAATGACAAACTTGCTTCAAAGAAGCAAAAATGAGACTGTTAACTTCTCAACAGAAAGTAGGACTGCTGCTAACTCATCCTTCCTCCACTGATACTGAAAGCCAGAAGACAATGGAACACCTTCCAAGTGCAGTAGGATGGTAACTGCCAACTGGAATTCCATATATAAGGTTGAAGGGCAGATTAGGTACTGTGGGGAAAGAATTAGCAAATTGGAAGACAGATTGGAGGAAAATATTTAGAACAAGCACATAGATGTTAAAGGGTTGAAAACATTAAAGAAATGTTTTGAGAAAAAGAAGGGACATGCTATAAAGATTACGTGTAGTGGAATTTCTTCGAATAGAATAAATATCCCTTAAAAGTGAAGACAAAGATATTTCCAGATGAACAAAATCTGAGAAAAAAGAACAAAGGGTGTTTATTTATTTATTTTTAGAGACAGAGTCTCCCTGTTCTTGCTCTGTCACCCAGGCTGGAGTACAGTGATGCCATCAAAGCTTACTATAACCTGGAACTTGTGGACTCATGCCATCCTCCTGCCTCACCCTCCAGAGTAGCTAGGACTACAGGCATGCACCATCAGGCCAGCTAATTTCTAAATTTTTTGTACAGACTGGATCTCACTATGTTGCCCAGGCTGATCTCAAACTCCTGGCCTCAAGTGATCCTCCCACCTTGGCTGAGATCACAGGCCTGAGCCACCACACCTGGCCACAAACCGTATTCCTAAATTCTTAACAATGTTGTCTCGTAACAGAGAGATGGCTGTATTGATTGACTGATTGATTTGCTTCTAGAAGAAGCACCTTCCCTCAGCTGGTCAAGGCATTAAGATGCCTGTGTGCTGGAGAGTGGTCGGTACCTGTGTGAACTCAACTATTGTCCACTCACTTCTCCTGCTGGGGGCAGTCCTGGGTCCCAGCTGAAAGCTTGGTGCATTCAAAAGCATCCCTCCCTGTGGTTAGGCCCAGAACACCAGTTTTTGTGTCCCCACACGGGAGGGACTTCTAAAAGCTCTTCTGCAGTCTCAGCTTTTGGCCCTCACTGGGCGGGCCAAATGCAGCGCAGGTGCTAGGCTCAGTGCTCTTGGCTTCGTTCTTCTGGATCCTTCTTCAAAAAATGCTGTCTGTATTTCTTCAACTGTTAAAGTTTTTCTCAGTGGGATGGTTGACCCGAAACAACTTAATGAGAATATGCTGGAAGGTGAACTCTGTGGATGCATCTTTTAACACAGTCACCCCTCGGTATCCTTGGAGGACTGGTTCTAGGATTCCCTGCTGAAACCAGAACCTGTGGATGCTCAAGTCCCTGATATAAAATGGTATAACATTTATGTATGACCTATGCCCTTCCTCCCATGTACTTTGAATCATCTCTAGGTTACTTATAATACCCAATACAGTGTGAATGGCATGTTAATATTAATAGCTGTTACACTGTATTGCTTAGGGAATGATGACAAAAACACCATGTCCGAATATGTTCAGTACAGACCTTCTTTGTTTTTTTCCTGAATATTTTCCGTCTGTGGTTGGTTGAACCCATGGATGAGGAATCCGTGGACACGGAGCGCCAACTCTCTATGTAAATGGTACTGTGATGTAATGTGCATGTGCCTTTTATTTTGTTTCTTATTTTTCACAAGCATTCGTGTTTGTAAGATTCATTTATATTAGCAAATATTCTCCTAATTCTTTTTATCCACCCCACTGAAGCATAATGTGCCTCCTATGCCCTACCCTGTACATAACGCTACAGTGAGTATCTTCACGCACACTCCCACACAGCTGTGTAAGGCTTCTTGGTGATACCTACCCAGGCACAGAATTTCTGACTCGTGTGGTGTGGTGTTATCTAATTTGGCCAGGTAATGCCCGGTGATTTGAGCTGGCTGGCGGAGGATACTCTGCCCTCTCTCTGCAGTGGATCAGGGGCCCTACCACCCCACATTTTCAGGTTTTAGGTTGTGCTCATCTACATGTCGCTGTAGAGTGATTTCTTACAGTTGTTTGAATTTGCATTTTTCTGATACAAGCTAATGAATTTGAACAATCATCTTTTTTGTTTAGCTTTTTGAGTTTTCTCCTCGTAATTTACTTGTTCACATTTTTGCCATTTTATTATTTATTCGCACATTTTCTTACTAGATTTGTAAGAATTCCTTGTACGCTGTACATGTGCCTCCCTTGTCAGTTTTAGACATTGCAATTCTGCTGTCAAATAACTTTGTCTTTCTTTGAAGATAAACCCTTACTTTTGATGTACTCAAATTTATCAGTTTAGCCATACAATGTGTGCTCTTGGAGTTTTGTTGCAGAAGTGCTTTTCTAACCCAAGTCACAAAAATATCATGCTACATTTTCTTCTATTTACTTGATCATTTTACCTGTCACACTTGGTTTTTAATCTGAATAGAGTCCATTCTCCAATGTGGTTTGATCTAGGTACCCACTTTAGTTTTTCTCCATATAGTGAGCCAGTTTTTCCCAGGATCCTCTGCTGAATTTGTCCTTTCTCCGCAGATATGTGTCATTAACATGCACTGAATCCCCACAGCACTGTGTTTCCCTGAGCTCTCTGTTTCCCACATCTGTCTGCTCTAGAGCCAATGCCACATTCCTGCGAACTTGAAGTATGTTTTAATATCTGTTAAGGCAAATCCTTTGTTTCTCCTTTGTAAGATTGACTTAAATATTGATGGACTTTTATTTCTCCACATAATTTTTAAGTAAGTTAATGAGTTTCTTAAAAAAAAACGGACAAATTTTGATTGGAATGGCATTGAATTTATGTATTAGTTTGATGATACTTGACATTTTCATAACATTAAATGATCTCACCCAAAAGTAGGACATATCTCCATTTATTTATGTCATCTTCTATTTCCTTCATCATAATTTTGAAGTTTCACCACAGAAACTTTGGTTAAGCTAATTTCTAAATACTTAAGAATGTGTTGTCCTTGTGAATGGACTTTTTTTGTTATTATAATTTTTGTTGTATTGCTCAGTAACAGAGAAATGATATTGGTTTTTGAAGGTTAATCAAGCAATCAAAAATTTGATGATCAATCTTTTTAGCGATAATACTTTGTCTGCAGCACCCGTTAGGTTTTCTAGGTAGATGATCATTCAGTAATGACGGTTTTAGCTCTTCCTCTGTAATTCTTAGATTGTTTATTTGTTTTCTTTCTGTGTATTGTCGGCTAGGGCCTCTGACAATAGCTTCAACAGTAGCAGTAAAAATGGGCATTTTTGTATTGTTATCTTAGCAAGAAACATGTCTAAAGTTTCTCCGTCGTGAATAAGATTGGCTGCAAGTGTTTGGTGTAAAACTTTATCAAGTTAATGAAGTTCAGTTCTTCTCCCAGACTGCTAGGAATTTTTTTTCATTAATAGGTATTGAACATTACTAAATACTTTTTCCATATCAGTCGAGATAATCACATATTTTTTCTTCTTTAATCTATTGTTGCTCTATGCTACTGTCTGAAGGTAATTCCATGACTATATGGGGGTGCTGAGTATGGAAGTGTGTTTTCTTTGGGAGAGATTTGGACAAACAATTTGGTCCACTGTTCCAAACTTTTCATTTTTCCTCCAAGCCTGCAGCATTAAACTGGTGCTCAAAAGAGGGCTCTTCAAGATTGTAGTACAACCTGGATAAAAATGCTCTTAGAATTCTCTTAGCTAATTTGGCTAACTATTCCAAACTTTTTATTTTTTCCCCCAAAGTTGCAATGTTAAACTCATGTTCCAAAGAGGGCTCTTCAGAATTACAGTCTACCCTGGATAAAATGCTCTTGAAGTTCTCTTAACTATTGTCATTTTAAAACAACTGCATCATTATCTCTCTGTCTGAGATCACTGTAGCAATTATTACAGTTCGTATGAACAAAAAAAAAAAAAAGCTGCAAAGAAAAAACCGGGGTGAGATATAATTAGGGGTGCCTGTGCAAAATGTCAGCTCAGCTCCCCTTCCTCCTGCTGGCGTTTCCAAAAATGTGGTTCCTGGGATCTTTTTATTTCTAGTTTATCTGAATGTGTTTTATGAGCCATTTCTCAAAATATCCTTTGGGTCTCCTTCAGCCATGGTAATCAGCTCATAAATTGAGCTCATCAGCTGTAGGGCTGGAAGACGTTGTTGCTACCCAACAAGGACTGTACCTGGGATTCCTCCCTTCAAGCAGCCAAAACCACGGCTGAGCCGCTGGCTGGGACAGTTGGCTGCAACCAAAACCCATCCATCAGGAGCTAGAAGCAAATTTGTGGCTCCTGAGATATTTTAAATCTCCTACAAGACTGAATTTAATGTAAAGCTTGATAAGAAAAAACAAACTCTCTGTTTAGTTTTTAGTAAATAGATGCCATTTCTTGCTGTCACTTGTCTATGGTCACAGCTGAGTGAGTGGTTCTCGGGATGACGTCACACGGAACTGAGCTCCCGCTTTTAGTCACCCTTTGCTGCACGGCCTCGCGAGCACTGAGCCGCAGTACCCCACGGCTGAAGGCTGGCGGGTCGCCCCAGTCGTCTCGTGGAAGATGGGTGTGCTCTGTGACCGTGGGAATAGCCTGTTCCTGGGAGAGGCCTGGTCTCTGTCTCGGCTGTAAAGGGAAGAGTTCTGTCCCCCTCCTCGTCTGGCAGAAAGCCTTCATGTGTCACATTTGTTCCTGCTGCGGTTTCTGTGGTTTTTCAAAGAGAGCAGAAATGTTCAGCCATTCTGGTTTCCTCTTTTTCTGAAAACCCTCTATTGTCTCCTCCTGGACTGGCATTTTTGTGAAATTCGCCTTTGAAAAGCACTCTGTGTTGTGAGACGCTTAACTAACACGTCCGGAAATATCCTTGCGGATCTGAGCTGTCGGGACCAGGGAAAGTCGCTGTTTGTTGGACCGGCAGCGTCTCTGTTTGCTGCCTCCTTGTCCCCTGTGGACAGTGTGTCGGGGGCGACGAGCTCCCGCCCGAGGCCTGGGCTCTGGGCCATCGAGGAGGCCGGGTGGGCAGGCCAGACGGCGGCCGGGACAGACACGCTCGTTTCTCAGGCCCTTGACTTCACCCGTAACAGGAATATAAGATGAGGCGGTCCCAAAGGTGCCTTTCGGCTCTCGATTTCTAACTCCATTTCCTTCTCACCACCGTGGCTTCATTCACTGAGGGATGACCTGCACTCCAGGGGACGCGAGCTCTCTCCACAGTCCCCTCATGTCACTTCCTAAGTGTCACATCGAGGCTTTGGAGATGGAGTTTACGTCAGAGCAGGGGGTCCGTCTGAAACCTCCTCTCTGGAGCCATTTGGTTAAGACCCCTGAAAATCCCACGTGGTCATTCTCCGGCATGGCAGGACGGCATGTAGAGACGTGAATGGTGGTTACTGAGCAGGTGGCCCTGCTCCAGCCGCGGGGCAGCCAATGTGGAGTGTCCAGGCCTCGGGCAGGTTTGGAGGGGGGTTTCCTGCCACTGGCTTCCACATGCCTGGACAGCCGTGGGGACTGGAGGCAGGCATTGCAGGGCACGGAGGGATGCTGTGGGCTGTTGGGGGACGAGGGGCAAGGGGGGAGGACCGGCCAGACTGACGCCATTCCCAGAGACCTGGGAAAGGGAGTGAGTTCTCCGGGCTCTGTCAGCCGGGTGGTCTCAGCTAGGCTTGTCGGTGACCCCGATGTGGCTGACTTCAGAGGGTGTGTGGTTGGGAGATGCCAGGCAGAGCACAGGGCACAGCCAGAGAGCAGGGTGACACCAGGAAGGTAGGGACAGAGGTGAAATACAGCGCTACAGTGCGCTGTGGGTGGTAGCAGTCAAGACAGGCAGAACCCACCGGGGTCCCTGACGGGAGACACGGAGGGACTTCCTGCAAGTTCCCTGCCACCCAGCAGCTGGGAAGAGACCCCAGTGGCTGGTCAAAGAGGAGAAAGGAGGTGGGCGAGGCTGTGAGGTCAGAGGGACGGGTGGGGGCATGTCGTCCTTGAATAGCACGTCTCTTTCACCGGCCTGAAGGGACCAGTGGTCACCGCGGAAGCCGTCGTCACGGAAGCCGTCGTCTCCAGTTTACTCGAGGCTGGAGTGTCGACAGGCCTCTGAGATGGAGCAGGAGTGTGGACCAAGGAGCCAGATGGCCCAGTTCAAATGGCTCCTCCACCTCTCCAGGGACGTGTGACTTTAACGTCCCTGTAACTAAGTCTTCTCCCCTCTGAAAAGGGGGTAACATTGTTACCAACCAGCTAGAGCTGTCTCCATCTGGGCCCATAACAGTGAGGGCCAGAGTCAGCCCAGGGGACTTACAACTGTCCCTCAACAGCAGCGGCTGAGATTGGGGCAGGGGACAGGAGCAGCTGCTTCATGGCTGCAGACTTTCCTTTTGGGGTGATGAAAACGTTTGGGAACCAGGTAGGCATGGTGGATGCATGACATTATGATGCACTAAGCATCACTGAATTGTTCGCTTTTCAATTGTTAACTTTATGGGATGTGAATTTCACCCCAGTGTTTTTAAAAAGTGTGAAATGTTTTGGGAAAAACAAAACAAAAACAAAACCCTCAAAACAATTTAAAAAAGTCAAAACCCTGGGTAAGTATGGTTGAAGTCAGAAGACAAACAAATACTTGTGTTAGCGGCTGGCGTGGGTGAATCCTGCCCCTCGCCACCCTCAGAACCTGTGGATGTGACCTGATTTGGAAATAAGGTCTCTGAGGATGGGCAAGTTAAGGTGAGGTCTTTGGGATGGGTCCTGATCCAGTACCGCCAGTGGCCTTATCCACGGGGGAAATTTGGATGCAGAGACAGCAACTCGCAGACGCAGGGAGAAGACACGTGAGGAATGCCCAAGGATACCTGACTGTCCCTTGCAGCACTCAGAAGGAACAAACCCTGTCAGATTGGACTTCCGACCTCCAGAACTGTGAGGTGATGAATTTATGTTGTTTGAGCCACCTAGTTTGCGGTACTCTCTTGGGGCAGCCCGGGAAACTGCTATAGCTCTAGTGGCCTCTCAGTGTGTCAGCTGGCGCCACGCAAAGCCTGACTGTCCCTGGGAGATGCCCCCCCAGGAGGATGGAGAAATGTGTTGGTCCCCCCTCCACTTGAGTGGGCTGAACCTAGCGATGGCTCCTGGCCAGCGGGATGTGGCGAAGCTGCTGGGATCAGATGAACCGACCTTGTGGCGTCAGGCACCAGGTTGTCCCGCCAACAACCACGTGAGCTTGGAAGCAGGTCCTTCCCGAGCCCTCGGTTCACTGCCGAACATCTCGCTGGCACCTGGTTAGAGACCCTGCAGAGGAGGACTTGGTACAGCTGTGCTCAGACTCATGCTCCACAGACACCGTGAAATGGGCGCGTGTTGTTTTAAAACACTAAGTTTTAGGGTAATTTGTTATGCAGAAATAGGAAACCAATACATACTCCTTATATTGTCATGATGTAAAATTTCAGGTTTTTGGATTCCTGTCCAGTCCACATTTAGCTGCTAAGTAGAAGACTAGGAAGCCTTGGTTAGGGAAAGGTTCAGATTCAGACTGTCGGTTTGGGAGGTGTGGGCGTGAGGCAGGGCGCAGTCCAGAGGAAGGCTGGCAGTGGGGCCCTGGCCCCGGGGCCATGCGCGTGTCATGTGGTAGCAGACTGAGGAATCCTTAACGGTCCATGGCAAAGACAGGGCCGTCACTTGCATCCACTGTTTCCTAGACAGGATGCTGTTCGGGGGGAACTCAACTCAGAGAAGGGTGTTCAACCACCCACAGCTCATCACTGCACGTGGCAGCACTTTTTCCATCCATGACAGCTTCAGCTTCATTTGTTTTATGGCTATGAATGTTCCTAAAGTTTGCCGCAAAAATCAACTCATCAACAGCCCGTGGATTTGGTTTCTTTTTTCATTGAGGTCTGGACACGGCAGATGGCCATACTATTGGTAAGAAGTAAAAGAATGGATCACACGTAGGTGGCCTGACTTTCTGCTGTATCTGGGATGCTAATGGTAGAAATTAGCTATTAAATAGGAGTGTAAGGGGAGGGTGTGATTACTCATGCTTTTCTAGCTTTAGAGATATTTTCATTAAAACTCTGGTTTAGTTTGCTTTCAGTTTCTGACTGTAGGTCAAGGTAGCTCTGAGCAGCTCTTGTACTGCTGAGAGAGTTCTGGGATGTGCCAACTTCGCCAGCCTGTGAAGGCAGTTCACGTTGCACTCACACGACTGCCCAAATTGGGTTACCTTCAAGCTCCCGCCTGCCCATTCATTCATTTATTCATTCATTCTCCTCTATTTATTGGATAGAGGAGATAGATACAATGGCACACACAGTGAGCCAGACTTGTGGCCTCATGAACTTATGGTTTGTTTGGGAAAACAGACATTAATCAAATAATTAAATCACACTACATTGTGCAGCAAGCACAGCTCCAGATGCTGCAGGGAAGGCTCCAATCAGGGAATAAATCTTGGAACAAACTCTGAAGGATTAGTGGAGTTAAGCAAGCAGAATGCAAAGCAAGATCTTCCTGGCAGAGAGGGAGCATGTGCAAAGGCCCTGTGGCAGGAGAGGACAATGTAAGTGTATGAGAGTAGGAGGTATCTGTCTAGAGCGTAAGGGGATCAAGGGGGACTCCGGTAGTAAGTTTTGTACAGACCTCTAGTTAGAAGTGGCCCATGCATTAAATAACCCTCCTTTTTGAAATACCACTGAAACAATAAAAAAGGTGTTTTGTTTTCAAAAATCATAAACCCACAAGGATAATGTGAAAGAAGAGAGAACAGCAATAGAATTGTATAAGCAGGTGAACCTATACTGGAGACACAGAGAAGCAATATGATGCCCACTGCAGCCCCAAAGGCTCCATGCAGGTTGCTCATAGCCCCAGGCCCCGGGTTCATTCCTCACTTGACCCCTGACACCTGCTCCAGGAAGGAGACTGGGGGAACCTTCTTCAGGGACTCTGGTCAGCCAGAGGTGAATACTTAGAATGCTCATCTTAGGCTACCAACGCCAAGAGAGAACACTCAGAATGCAAACATTGGAATTTCCCCGAGGATACAGCCCAGCCCATAACCCTACAGAGAAGACTGATCCCTACAGTGACCCCACAGCTGGAAGCCCCCCCCCACACACTGCGCTTAGAGCCTGCAGTCTGCTTTCAAGGCCTGGCTCTTCCATAGAAACCGGTTGCCGAGGATTATCAGACAGCCTGGGGGAAACAGCTGCTTGGCATCTGGGAGCTTTCCACAAAGGCAGCGCCCAGGGCCTCCCCCAGAGATGCTGACATAATTGTCCTGGGGTGGGGCCTGGACAATGTGTTTGGTTTGTTTCTTTGTGTTTATTGTTTTTGTTGTTGATGAGTTGCTTTTAAACTCTCCAAGTGATTCAATGTTCAGGTGGGACTGAGAGTAGCTGATACAGTCCGTTGAAAGAGTATGTGGACTCAGGAATCCAAACACCTGGGTTAGAGTCTCATCCCACCAGTTAAGAGCCAGAGATAGATATACATTCGTATTTAGATAAATATGTGGATGAGAACAACAAAATCACCAGATGTCTGAGCTCTACCTCCAGCAGTCCTGGTACAGCAGTGTGAGGTGGGGTTCCAGAATCTGCACCTCTGGCAAGTTCCTAAATGATACTGATGTTGCTGGGGCAGGGATCCCACTTTGGAACCCCTGCCTTCGTGGCTAAGCAGCTGGTTGTGGATTCAGACCCGGAACTGTTGAGTTCAAGTCTTGGTTTTTACATTCACCAGCTTTGCAATATTAGGAATACTACTTAAATTCTCTCATCTTCACTTCCTGCATCTATAAAATTGGCATCTTAACACACCCCACTCAAGGTGCTATTGTGAGATGAGAGGACGCAGGACAGCTGAGAGTGCCATGGTTGACACGTGGAAGGCTTCTTACTGTGACTGGGCGTAGCTCTCAACCTCTTGGCCTCATTAGAGCCAAGTCAAATAAGGTGAAAACAGCCCCCCACTGCAGAGGCTACACATGGAAACCCAGCGGACACATGACGTTGCTTTGAAAATGACCAAGTACCATGCATGTGTGAACCACCACTGATTTTGTTACTATCATTCAAAAGCTGGAGTAGTCTGCGTTCTGCTTAATTCACTTTTAAATGCTTTTCCTAAGTGCCATTTGGTATATACTAATTTTTTTTTATTTTTCTGAAGCTGAGCAACCTGAGGCCGGTGACATCACCCACAACAGCATCCCGAGCCTCCAGCACCACAGCGGTAAAATGAGACAGATAAAAACACGTACTTCCCAGGGCCATTTAACAGAGCGAAGTCCCATTAAAATGTTTTATATCAAAATTTGCTATTTAGAAAAGTGTGCAAATGTTATAAGTGTTGTTATTACAGTGGAACTCTTATAATTAAGATTCAAAATGATCTGACATCTCAATTTTAACAGGCAGGTACTGTCTTTCGTCACCTTCAGTATGAAAAGATGACCTACAATCTTCCCATTTATGATGCTCTGGAATGGTTAATTTGTAATACAAAATTCTGGGTTGAAATCTGCAGTATTCTGGGAGGGAAACTGTGCATTTCCCCATGAATGTTATGCAGTTATTAGAACTTCATCTGCGGGACCTAGATGGCTGCATCCTTCAACAAATATACCCTGGGCTCTGACTCTGGGCTGGGCACCGTGGCAGGTGCTGAGGCTACACAGTGAGAAGACGCGGCCTCCAGGGTCTACCGGGCGCTGCAGGCAGGGGAAGGGCCTGCCCCGCGCGGTGTGGCTCCCTACCATGGGCAGGAGCGGGAAGCCGCAGAGCCGCTGAGGACGGCCAGGCAAGTCGCCCCGAAGGAGACATGGGTAGCAGGTAGCCTCAAAGAGGGGGACAAGCAGTGGTTCCTAAACCCCTGAAATGAGAGGGGGGGTGCTGTTTTGGGGAAAATGCAGAGTGGCAAACACTGTTTAACCTTTCCTCCCCAACCACTCCCCCTATTTGACATTACATGGGAACAATTTATCACATGGACTGTTTTCACTTTCCACGCGTCCTTCCTGTCCCCGTTCTATATGCATGCGTGTTTTACGTTATTGCAAACATATTGCGTATGCAAGTTGTGTTCTTTTCACTTAACATCTTATCCGCCATGTCGGTCAAAGTTGGCTTAATTATAACTTTAGGGACAGTATAAACGTTCTGCAGTTGGTGTAACTTATTTCAGGATTCCTACATTTTTGGTTGTTCCTATTGTTTTAACCACTATAAATCTTGCTGTATTCACATATTTATGGACACAGCTGTTACACAACCATCAACTTTGGTTGTGTAATAAAGTGTCCAAGAGAAAATAGACCCTGGCCTCGAATCCTGGGTTTGCTATTTCCGGGCTGTGTGACTATAGATGAACCATTTAACTTCCCCAGATGGCTTGAGGCCAGGAATTCAAGACCAGCCTGAGCAAGAGCGAGACCCCGTATGTACCTACAAAAAACAGAAAAATTAGCCGGGCATGGTGGTGCATGCCTGTAGTCCCAGCTACTTGGGAGGCTGAGGCAGGAGGATTGCTTGAGCCCAGGAGTTTGAGGTTGCAGTGAGGCATGATGATGCCACTGCGCTCTAGCCTGGGTGACAGAGTGAGACTCTGTCTCAAAAAAAAAAAGAGCAATCGCATTATCCTACCTTAGAGGGCTGTTGTGAGGGTGAGAGGAGCTAACACACCAGTGCTTAGAATGTTGCCCAGCACGTGGGAGAACATGTTACTGTTGTCAACCTAAATAGCAGAGAGAGGCTCTCTGAAAGCAAAGGTGTTTATGGAGGAATGCGGCATTGCAATGGGAATACACCTGCCTAGCAAACCATGTGTGCATTCAGGGAGATAAAGGAAAACAAAGGCTTTTAGATAAAATGAAAATTACATAATTATTTTGAAATAATCATCCTCGGCTACAAAGACCAATAACAAGGGTGGCACCAGCCCGAGATTGGACAGGCAGTTGCTGGGCAGAGGTCCTTGTAGAAGTATTTTTTGTGTAAGTTGGTGGTGAGCTTTGTGCAAGGTTGTGGTTTTTGTAGTCTTTTTTTTGTTACCAGGCGTACATGCGTGAGAACTCTCTTCCTGGCCTTCCCTGGCTCTATTTGTCAGGGTTTTCTTAACATTAGTGACTCTGTGTTGATTCTGACAACTTTCATAATACGTAAGTCAGTATTTTTGTTTGCTTTTGCATCTGTTAGTCACACGGTATGCTCTGTGGGGTGAAATCCTTTGTCCACTTATCTCTTGAGTCTTTAATTCTCATCAATTCTGTGAGTTCTTTATGGGCTTAATATTTTCTGATAGTACTTTTTCTCAGCCTTTTCTTCATTTGTATATTTTAAACATTTTTTATTACCAAATCTTTGGAACATCCCCTTTGTGATCTTTTTATTACATCAAAGCTCATAAATTAATCCTGCATCCAAATTCTAATATTCAAATCCATTTGTTCAGGTGTAATTTGATTTATTATTATAATTTTGTTTCAATAGATAGTGGTTTATTTTCTATGTTTTCCCAATAATTTACTATTAAATTCTTTATTTCATTTGTTGTGTATTATTCAAGAGAGCGCTTGAAAATGTTAGAGAAAATGGAATTTCTCTACTTTAAATACAAATGACCAATATTAAAATATGTTATATTGAAGTCATAAATATGGATCGATGTATTTCTGCTTTAAAATTTATTGAGAATTTCTTTATGACCTTGGGAAAAAATGTAATCACTTCCCATAAATATTATGTTGCATCTGGCAAAATAACTAACACTTTTATGCCGCCTCACAGTTTGCAGAACCCTTTTGCATCCCTCGTGATCCCCAGACGGCAATTTGAGTGGTTGCTATTGTCTGATTTGGACATCAGCGAGTCACAGTCTCGTGTGATGATTGCATTTCTGTCCATTGCCCTCGTATGGCTAATAAATTTTTCTTTACATATTTTGTTGCCATGTTGTTCAGCACATGAAATAAAGGAAATTTATTGAGCTGCTATTTACAACCACTGCCGTGTGAGTGCCTTCACATACGGCTCACTGAATTCCACAACAGCCGTGTGGTGTTGCTGGTGGAATTTCCATTGTCAGGGACGAGAACATGGTGCAGGGACGTGCTGGTGTCCCCAGACTCCTCTGGCTGGTAGCAGGTCAGTGTTCCTGCTCAAATTCACACCCGGTTTTCCACAACTCCAGGCTTGCCGCCATGGTGCCTCGAGCACAGGTCCGAAGATGTCCTGCCCTGGTTAATTCTATATTCATTCCTTTAAAATGACAAGATTTCTCACAATAAGATTCCTCTTCTGAACAGATTGCCACTTTGTCCTCTATGTGTATTCGACATCTGCTTCCTTCTGCTTTCCGCGGCTTCTACCCAGCATCTCTGGTCATTAGGGCTCTCGTCAGAATTTGTTTTTTATTTTTGCTTTTAAGCCAATCTTATCAGAACATTTTATTTTTCAATATTGGGATCCAGACTACATAGATTCATCACTACACACATTCATTTTTATTTTAACACATTAAAATGTGCACAAGATAATTTCATAGATTCTCTACAAAATCTCATTGCAGAGATTTTGGAAAACACTGCAAATTGCCGATGATCCCTCTAGCCAGATAGAGTCATTCTTAACGTTTTTTTTGTTTCACACAAAACTGATACACTGAATATAGTTTTATGTCCTTTTTTTCACTTAACATTGTCTGGTGAGCAATTTCTCCTGCCACTAACATGGATTTTGGTGGCTGCACAGAGGTGTACATTATAGTTTTCCAATCATCTCCACCCTTTCAGTTATCTAGGTTGTTTCCAATTTTTGCTTTTATAAATAAAGCTGAAATAAACAACCTTGAAGTTAAAAGCTTTGACCGTATCTCTGCTTGGGTCCCATTGGTGGGTTCCTGGAAGCAGAAGTGGACAAAGATTGTGGATAATCTGAGGGCCCTTGTGGCATCTTACCTCATCACTTTTTATAGAAACTGTCCTAGTTTATAATCTCATTCTCTGTGCACAAGAAAGCACCCTTCCCCCCAACTGTCCCCTCCCCACCAACGCCACACACACAGAGTCTGGAAAAGTCCTGCTAGTCGTCTGCTGCAGGAGAGGAAATGGCACAGACTTTCAGCCCCGGCATCCGGGTTTAACTCAGGCTCTACGACTACAAGTTGCCAGTCACACAACTTCTTGGGTCCTTGGCGTTCCTTTCTCGTGGCGGCCACGTTTAACAACCACGCAATAAACGCTACTCCCCTCCCTGGGGAAGGCCACAGGTGGGAGAGTTCAGACGCCCCTCGTTGCAGTTAACCTATCCGGATCTCGTTAACTCCTTGCAGAATGGGCTCTCACTCGAGGTCCACAGACACCAGGGGGCTTTGGGGGGGTCCACCACTCAATTGTGAAAATCCCAAAACTTGCCTTTGTAAAGTGTAGTTTGTGTTACAGGATAAACATGCTGCTTCTCTACAAACAGCTGTTAGATGACCTGAGCCGCTGCTGTGCATAGCAACATAAGACCACGTGGCCACGGTAACCACAGGGACATCCTAAGGGCAGGAGCTGAGTCCCCGAGCCCATGCAGTGCAAACCTGAAGACCCCATTATGTCTGTCTGTCTGTTGTTAACATTCATCGGACAGGGTGATCTAAAATATTTAGGGGGACACAAACTCTCCCCTTACTCTCAGATAATCCAGAAATGAGACAGAGAGAGAGAGAGAGAGAGAGAGAGTGTGTGTTGTGAAAGGAAACTGGTACATCTCTCTCCTCCTGAGCACTCAGTGGTGTCACCTTGGGAGTTGGAAAATGGCCATGGCAGGAGTATTTACACCACAGAAATTGGCAAACACGTCCCCTCACCCGCCCCCCTGCCCCAGACAGCTGGCTTGTTAAACATTTTCAGCAATGAGAAGGTCCCTCCTCTGGACTTGCTGAAATCACCCTAAGAGGTCAAGTTTACCTACATCCTCCTCAGCTAATTCCTTTCCCTTCTCTTGCATCTGATTGGGTTTAGTTTGGTCCTACCTTCAAGTTCAGAAATGACTTGTTTCTCTTCCCCTTAAGAATATAGATCAGTTAGTATTTAATTTTTCATAGTAACTATCCAGATCCACATTAAAAACAGACTCGAGTTTTCTAATAGTTTCCCGTTTGTCCACATGCCACGACTATTGTGTTAGGTGCAATGAACATCCCTATACGTGGGTTTAACATGGGTTAAAAGTTATCATGGAGATAAAACATTTAGTATTTGAGAAACTTAGTGTTTTGGAAAATAGCTTATAGTGAAAAGGTTTGTCTGTCATTTTTATAGTCCTCAGAGCCCAGACAGCAGATCTGTGAGGAAAACACAAAATGTGAAAAAATGGGTAGGGGGGGTGAATAATACACAGATCCTTGCGATTAAGGACCATTTCATCGCTCATTAGTGCCAGACGCGGTTTCCAGTCTGAATTACTTAACATTTAGAGCAGAAAGAAAGGAGGAACAGTTCTAAATGGGACCATCCAGGGAGAATCTTGGATGAGGTTCCTGCACCCAGCCCGGCCCCCTACAAAATGCTTCCTTTTGTCCCTGTAGACGGAGTTGTCCCATGGGAGCTGGTTGCATAACAAGGAATATTTTCCTAAAACTGTCTTCGGAACATTTTGTAAAATAGCCTCTAGCTATATTTTTGATGGACAATGGCTGTTTCTTTGTGGGTATTTGAGTGTTCAAATGCCTTTGAGAGAGTCCTCACCAACTCTGTGAATGCTCGAGTACAGCTAAGATTGGCGCAGCCACAGGACACGGAAGTTTTCCACCACGTGAACCTCAAAGCCTTTATATCTCGGGACAGTAAGTGCTGGATTTCCCCTTAATGACTATTGAACACATAATTGCTATACAATTAAAACATAATTATACCGTCATAGAATAATTTCATAGTTACTCTAGCATAGTGATTTACAAAACTGAAAATGTATCTTTAAAAGAACTCTGAAAGTTCCTTTCCACACAGCATGGCTAAATCCTTTAATAATCGGTGCCTTTCTGGGCATCTCTCCAAGATCTTCTGAACTGTCACATTTTTAAGGTCAATGGTACAAATATTAGTTTATCATCTACTCAGAGCTTCTGAAAACATGATATTAGTTATCTGGAGTGATCTAATTATTGCCTTGTTTTGAAAATAGATAAATTCTTTATCATAATTCCTTAGGATGAAGCATTACCAACTCTTCCTTGAGGATCTGAAGAAGGAAAAAAATAGAAAAAAAAGAAAGAAAGAAGAAAGAAAGGAAGGAAGGGAGGGAAAAAGAGAGAGAAAGAAAGGAAAGAGAAGAGAAGAGAAAAGGCTTTGCTTCCGAGGTTCCCAGGAGGATTCCCGGGGCTTGGGTGTCCTGGGAGCCTCCGTGCCTCCTCCCTGCCTTGCTGTCCTGTTTCCTCGGCTCCCCGTCCTCCCCTTCCAGCCTTCCGTCTCCCCCACCCCTTTCCATTTCTTCCTTCCTCCCGTCTTCGTCTCCTCCTAACCCTGAGCAGCTGCCCAGTGTTGCAGGTGCCTCGTGATGTGGGTGAACTCGGACTGCAACTCCTGAGCAGAGTTTCCCAAATCCGAGTCCACACGTCCTGAAATGCTGACGTCATGACAAAAGGCCATCTCCAGCGGGGACCACAGGGGACTCTGCCGCAATGTCTCAGACTGTGTTGGGAGAAGGCTGTCAGCATCTGGCAGGGAGCCGGCCCCCCTTGGTGAGGCCTCGCCCCCTCTCACCTGGCATTTCCATGGTTTAAAATAGAGTGAGCAACCCTGGAAAATTAAGTAGCAATAATAATGACTTAGGTAATCAGTGAGACAGGGTTTACATTCTTGTGTCCTTATTTGTGCATTCAGCAAATTAAAAAACAAACAGCAGATAAAGCTCTCCAGGCCTGCGGGTTCTCCTAATCCCCAGGGCAGGTCCTGCCTCTGTGCTGGCCCCAAATACACCCACGTGGCACCTACCCCCTCCCAAATCCTACACCTCCCACCAGGCTCAGCTTCAGGTCTCTGCTATAGACCGGAAATCAGATCATTCTAGAATGCTCAGTACTGTATATTTAGTTGTGTGTAATTGAAACTTTGCTTCACTTACAGGACAAGGCAGGATTTGGTTTTGTTTGTTTTCTTGTATGTGCTGGGGTGGTGCCATCTGAGACCCCATTTTTCCTTCGTAATTATCATTTACTAAGTGTTAGGTGTCTGCATTTTTGTGCTATAGGGAAAAGGGAATGCTTCACTTTGTAAATCTTTGAGGTAATGAAATCAGCTAAGCCTGACCTGTTTGTTGCAACCTCAGATGTTCCTCATCACCAAAGGGGCACTAGAAAAGTCTCCATGGAATATTTGGAGATTTGGGCATGCAAATCACATAGAACTAATATAGTATCTCTGTTAAGGTTCTTAAATTATAAGCAACAGAAATAACATTTAGGTAGATTAAGGGAAAAGTGGAAGGGTCTTAAGTTATATGGATCAGAAGTAAAATTTAGATAGGCTAATAGAAAGGTGGGGTTACATCATATGGATTCTGGGGTGTCTCTGGGAGCTGAGAGCTGGGATGAGCCGGTGCAGGACTGGGATTCTGCGAGGGAGAACCCTCTCCCTGGCCCTTCTCTGCTGCTCTCGGGCCGCTGGCCGCCTCTGCTTTCTCTTGCAGACGGCTTGCTTTGCTTCCCCGGTCCACCTGAGGGGAATACAACACTCCCACCTTCACGAGGTGCATCGCTAGCCAAACTGCATTTCACCTCATATTCCTGAGGTCAAAATCTGGCCCAGGTGTGGCTGTGTGGGTGGAGTCACATAGGACAGAGACCAGCTTCACCTCCAGGCAGCCACAGCCCCTCACCGACACCTGGACAGAGCGAGAGAGCAGGAACCGCCTCACCTGAATCCTCCCCTGCCCAGCTTGGTGGTCCTTCACACCTCCCTTCTGCCTCGATTTCTTTGTCTGTTAGTGAGAACGAACCTGTCCTATTTATTTCAGAGACTCAAAGGAAATTGCACATGTGAAAACCCTAAAATGGATAGGAAGTGGTTTTGATTTACTAATCTGAAAGCATTGAAAAGCCCCTCTAATGACTAAAATGACTGTCACCTACAGCTTGTGTGTTGGGGAGAAAGAGGCTGAATTCGGCCCAGACCCCGTGGGCTCTGTGGCGGTCAGGGCCAGAAACCAGCCTCTGTGGGATTCTAGCAAAACCTATTAATAAGCACACTAAAAGCATCTGCAGTGTTTTCAGTTCACATATGATGCAGCAAGAATGCTGACAGCGAGTGCTGACACCCAGATGATCAAAGTGGACTTCTCGTGGCCAGGAGACGGAGCTCCATGGCGGCCAGGGTCACTATGACTCTTTTAAAGATGATTCACAATCTTGTAAAAAAATTCTCTGCACCATATGAAAAAGAAGAGGTTGTAAATATAAATATTTAGTATTTTTTAAACACACAAAAGTATTATTTATAATCATCGCAGCTCCCGTTACATGTACTATGTGCCAAGAACTATGCTATATGTTTTACAGATGTTATCTCAGATTTATAAATCTGTGACAGGAGATTCATCTTTATTTTGCAGCTGAAGCTCAAGGAGGATCTCACGTGGGGCCCGGGTACCAGGCGCAGCAGACGAAGGCTACCCGTGGGACTCACTGTGGCATGGGACGCAGTGGCTGCCTAAAGACTCAGGCAGCTGAGTTTTTGTGCTTTTAAATACATGTTCTTAAAATGGCCCTACATGGAATAAGAAAGACAGGGCTAAAAATCTTTTTCAAAAAAAACCAACAAAACTCAAACCTTGGAAGGCAACATTTGTTCATATAGTGGGAGCTGAACATATCCTTGACTTCCCGAGTTTGCGAGAAGAAAGCCCCCACGAACCCCAAAGGACTGAGAGCTCCCAGACAGCGGCGGGGGGCGTGGGAACCCTGATGTATAGCTGGTCTGTCAGAAGCACAGGTGACAACCTACTGCCTGTGACTGGCGGATGAAAGGGGACAGTCCTGTGGGACTGAGCCCTCAACCTGCGGGATCTGATGCTGGCTCCAGGTGGACGCTGTCAGAAGTGAACTGAATCATAGGACGGCCAGTTGGTGTCTGCTGCAGAACTGGTTTTGGTGGAGAAAAATCCCCACACACAGTTTGGGGCCCAGAGGTGAAGTGTTCTGGGTTGAGTGTAAGGATAGGAAAAAGCTTGTTTTCTTCATCAGACCTGCCTTGAATTTTTTTTTTCTCGGCCCTCCCTCCTCTCCCCCTTTTTACCTGGGTAATCCCTTTTGGTCCTTAGCGACTCGGGTTATTTTCTCAGGAAGCCCCTGCAGCCCCTGTGGGTCACCCTCCACGCACCCACCCGCGGGCTTCCTGCTGACACCTGCCACATTGCGGGGCCATCTATTTATGGCCGCTCTTCACCTGGGAGCACAAGCTCTCCACTGAGGTCTGTCTGCGTGTCATACCTCCAGCAACCAGCGAAGGACCTGGTGCAAAGTAATTGTTCCGTAAGCGCCGTGACTCGCACTAAGCCTCGGTAGCAGGAATAGGAGCATGACCGGGAGCAGCCGTAGTGACACAGGCCAGAAAGAAGCCTTTGTGGAAAGGATGCTGAGCTATGGAATGATTAAAATCTGCCCGACTTGGTGACCTGCGCAGAGTGCAGGCGGCTGCCACCAGCCCACAGCGCCACCGTGCAGCGATGGCAAGAACGTGCCTTCAAAGTCCAGCTTGCCAGCCTTGGAATTAGGTGACTCATGCATGTTTGTGCTTTAATGAATTGTATTGTTTCAAATCTTTGCATATGGTTAAATTTTATGAATATATAAGTGGTGCGCAATTTCAAATTTGTGTAATTTAAACTCACAAACCCAATGTTTATACTTGGATTGTAAGCAAAACAGAGAGGGGGTCTGATTGCCCCTGAAACCGGAGCTGAAGGACGCTGGGCCAGCAGAGGACCGGGCAGGGCAGACACGGGCAGAGGCCCTGGCGAGGCAGGGACCATGCCAGGGAGTGGGTGCCAGTGAGGGGCGAGCACTGCAGTGACGGTGGTGACAGCAGCCTGTCTTTGACGCTTGCTAGGCACAGGCAGGGCTGAGTGTGCTATCCAGTTTGATCCTCAGAATAACCCTCGGGGTGGGATCTGTGATGGATGGGGAAACTGAGGTACACAGAGGAGCCAAGGCGTCTTGCCCAGGGTTGCCGTGTGGTGTGTAGTCCGCGTGTCGAGCCGGTGCCCGGATTCCAGGTTTGCACACGCACGCCTCTATCTCTGCTCCCACGCCCCTCTCTAATTCACGAGCTTATGCTGTTGCCTCTTACGTGAGCCTTATATGGAGTCAACTGAATTCAGCAAACGTGTCTCGGGCGGCCACTCCCTTAGCAAGCAACTCCTCCCTGCACTCAAGGCATTCGCGGTACAGAAGTTCACGTTGCCCGGAGTCTCTCTTGCTTCACTGTGGCCACTTCCTCGAGTCTCTAACGACCACAGCAATACAAATAAACGAAATGTAATCGAGAACTTCAGTGGTCTAGAAATCACCCGTGGTGAACCGTCCAAACCACCTATAACTGGAGATGGGACAGGGATGTCCGCAGACGGGGCACTTGGACAAAGCGCCTCCGTGGCCCTACGGTAGCACTATGGTGCTAGACAAGCGCGGCCACCCTGCAATTTTACTGGGCTGTTGGCCTTGGCTTCTATGACAGGGCGAGGCAGCTTGCCCCAGTCCACAAACGTCCACTCACCAAAGAGACGTGGTGGTTCCAAAGGAGAGACGCCGGGTTTGTGCCGCAGCAGTGAAACGGGACACCGTGTGTGTTTTGGCTTTCCCCGGCTGCTCGGTGCAGCAGGCTGGCATCGGGAAAGGACTGTTAATAACAAGATACGCGTATCTGGTCAGCCTCAGTCTCTGGAGGGAAATTTGCAGTGAAGGCTCCGTGATTAAGATCAGAGCTCACCAGTGTTCACGGCAAACGCCAAACGGGGGTCATTCGACGAGCCCAACCCGCAGCACTTAACTGTGCTCTGGTTTCTCCAATACAAACCAAACCGAAACAAAATCATATACTTTCCTCTAAGATTGAACATAGATAGTCTTGAAAACTGAAACTCCATGAATTTAAGGCGGCAGGACTTTAAACTAAGTTGGTCCTAGATTAGGATTTCAGGAGTTCAGGCCTCTTGAGGCAGCAGATTTTTTGGGTTAAATCAAAGTCAGTGGCAAAAAGCAATAGGAGCTCTGGTGACAAAGCTGTGCAGCAAGGCTTTGGGGGACTGAAGACAAAATATGGATGGAATTTCAGAACATGATCCTGGTTTTTTATGTTGGTTTACGTGCACTTAACCTCCTTGAGTTCCATTCTTATCATTTGTGAAGTGAGAACAACAATACCAACCTACTTTGCAGTGTCTTTTTGTATTGAGAAACCATTGGTAAGAAAAACTCAGACAGGTCATGCATGCATAAGGAATACAGAATGCACGAAATATAGAATGTTTTAAAAACCTCATCAATATGACAAAAATTAATATTCTTATACACAGCTCTTAAAAAAAACAAATAACAAGAGAAAAATGAGCAATGCATATGAACAAGCAATTGACAGAAGAAATACTAATACAAATGACTATTAAATTTAGAAAAATATTAAGCTTATTAGCAATTAAAGAAATTCCAATTAAAATGAGGAAACCTTTTTCTGCCAGACTGGAAATGTAAGACATTGATAATATCCGGTGCAGTGAGGGTGTGGGGAATAGACACTATTACACACTAAACGTGTGCATTGAAATAAGCTTTTCAAAGAGCAATTTCAAATTATGTTTTATTTTTAAAAACTTAAAGTTTCTCACTTGTCAATAGAATTCCACTTCTAGGAGTTTGTGGTTATGAAATGGTAGCTCAAGTGCATAAAAGTATATATAAGGATATTTTTAAAAAGATTTTGCTGGGGCTGGGTGTGGTGGCTCCGTGGCTCACACCTGTAATCCTAGCACTCTGGGAGGCCGAGGCGGGAGGATCATTTGAGCTCAGGAGTTCGAGACCAGCCTGAGCAAGAGCAAGACCCCGTCTCTACTAAAAAAATAGAAAGAAATTAGCTGGACAACTAAAAATATATATTAAAAAAATTAGCTGGGCATGGCAGGCGCATGCCTGTAGTCCCAGCTACTTGGAAGGTTGAGGCAGGAGGATTGCTTGAGCCCAGGAGTTTGAGGTTGCTGTGAGCTAGGCTGACGCCCCGGCACTCTAGCCTGGGCAAGAGAGTGAAACTCTGTCTCAAAAAAAAGATTTTGCTGGAAAAGGGATGTCAAAAGGAAAAAAAAAATCCCTTTTATTATCTCTCCAAATTCCATAAAATATCAAATTCCAAATATGGATACATATGAACCCAGACTTTGAAATGTGTTTAAATTTCCCCCCTGTTGTGTGGGATGAAGTGTTATTTAGCAAGGCAAAAAGTGAATTTGCAGCTTGATTTGACCTCGTTTGAAACTATCCCAACTGTGGTTGAGTTTTTAGTCTTTATGGTAAATTTTCTGGGAAGAACAAGAGCAAGCCTCGCCAAGAGGAGAAACGCTTGTCTGGGTATAAATGAGCCCCTGTGCCTGTTGTATGGGGAGCTCCTCATTTAAGAAATTGTCAGCTAATATCTTGGAAGATTTAATGAGCTCCACAAAATGACTGAATTACATTCAGGGAAATGATGCTGGCTGAATTTCTGAAAACATCAGTGAAATCACTGAGCAAATTGATACCTGTGCATCTCGTGTGGTTTGGTCAAATTTGGTGGTTAAGGACATTGCACTGGAGTCCAGGCGGTTGTCCCGCAGCTTTTCCTTCTACAAGTAAGGAAAAGCTAATGCTGCTCGTTAGCCCTTGTCTTCATACTCCATAAAAATGCTATGGTTTGTGGAAAGTCATGAACCTTTTGCTACACAGCAAAACAGCACTGAAATATGTATAGCTGCAAATTGTTAGAATTGCTAGGAGAAAATTTCAAAACACAGTAACAATGCAAGACATTAATGCAACTCAGAATTTGCCAGAGATAAGAAATAAAGACATGATCTGAACATTGCAATAAACCTATTTTGACAGACACATTGAGCATTTTTCCTTTATATTTTGTCTTTCTTTTGAAGGGTTAAAATAATATTATTAACTACAGATCGTTTAAAAATATATTTAACGTCTTCTGTCCTGTCCTCGCTAACATGTGGCTTTGGAGAAAGCCCTGGTTCCCCACCCCGTGAGAGTCGCCAGTGCTACCCGGCAGTGGCTGGTCCGGAGCCTGGACCCCTCGTTCGCCCTGGAGCACGAGTTTCTCCATCTTCATCGCCAGGTGGACAATGATCGATCTTACTAACAGAACATAAATCTCATTTCCTGATTGGCTGTGTCTCCGCAGACCAAAGCCATCTCTTTTGGGGAGCAGAGACACGTCTGTGTCCTCGAATCGTCAGCCTGGTTCCAGGGTTGTGCTTCCCAAAGTCCCTAATGTCCTCGCCTGCTCAGCGGCCTGGCAGGTGGTCCTTGGCCTCCCTCCTCTCCCAGGGTGACCCTGGCCGGACTGAGAATGTCATCAGTTGTGCCTCCTGGGTCCTACCTCGTGGCTGGGCACTGGGCACCAATTTAGACACAAGCTCCTTTCAGGCAATTTTTACGACAGTTTTACAAACAAAAGAAGTGACTTGGGGTGTGATTTTCAAGTCGTCTTTCATGGGTTGTCGATGGCATTTCGTGTGTCCTCAGCCTGCTGCTTACCTGCCTTTCTCCCTTCCCGCCCCTCTGTCCCCTCCAGTCCCCAACCCTGCCCCCTCTGCCCGCCTTCTTACGCCCCAAATAATCTGTCCCTCTTCTGCCCACTTACCTCCAAACACAGACCCAATTAAGCTCCCTTAATTAGGATTTATGGAGGAAATAATTAAAATGCCTCACAAAAGCAAACAGGGGACAGGGCACCACCTCCCGTCCTCCGGGGGAGCTGTGCAACCTCGCCCCGACAAGCCTGGCCTCGGACGGCTCTGTGAAGGTGTCGTTGGTTAGGGAAGTAGCCCTTCCTGCGAGCCAGAGACAGTTTCAGGGGCCTCGACTCTGTCATCCGACGGCTGCTGACAACTGCGGGTGCACTTGAGTGTGAAGGGGTTTCCAGTGACTGTGCCCGGACAACGGGCAGAAAGCAGGACAGCCCCGCCCACCCGGCAGGTGCTCGCTCTACCTGCGATCACGATTCCCGTGGGACTCATGAGAAAACTGAAGCAGAGAGAGGTCAGGGGGCCAAGGTCACCCCGCCAGTGAGTGGAGGAGGCGGCCTGGAGCCTGGGCAGCCTGGCATGGGATGCTCTCAGCGCTGCGGTGCCCACGCTGCCCTCACTGTCTCGGTGCTGGAAAAACAGACACTTGGCACCTGCTTCTGAAAGGGCCGTGCTGAAATCAGGGCTGCACCTGGGTGGGGCGACCAGGTGGGCAGGATAAGTGAGCAGGAATTAGGGGGCCCTGCCCGGAGCTCCTCAGAGCCAGCTCAGTGCAGAGCCGAGACGGGGACCTGGGTCTTGGGAGTCACCCTTGCCTGAGCCTGGCAGGACCAGCTTCAGACACCCAGACTCTGCCGCCCCAGAGTACCCCCCGCTCCCCTCATGAGGCAAAGGCGTCACCCGGCTCCCTCCATGAAAGTCTGCGACTGAAAGGAGGTCAGGGGAGGAGTGGCCCACTGGAAGGAGGCCGTGGGTGTTGAAACCTCACGGGACTGTGGAAGAGCCGTCATATCTCAGGCCTCGTCTCAGATCATAAGGTCACTCATACGGTCACTTACAGCCTCAGAGATGAGGCAAGGAGAAAGACAGGGCTTTGGGGGGGTGGCCTCAGGCTCATGTTCCAGCCACTCCAGAGGTGCCTTAGTGGGGCCCACCCATGCCAAGGGGCACGAAAAAGAGGGGGTTGGTGCCAAATTTGGGTCAGATAATTTGTAAGTGGCAACTGTCATCTGAACAAAGGCAGAGAGCTCTTTCTTCAGCATGAGAATTTTGGCCAGGAGGACGGTGGGGGTGCAAGAAAGCCAGTGCTCCACCCCACGCTCCCACAGCTTCTGCTCAGAGTGGACACACCGTCACCTCTGCCCACATCCACTGGTCACAGCGAGTCCCGTGGCTGAGCCCAACTAGTGGGGAGGGAGGCGCATTCCTCCCACAGGACGCTGTTCAAGGCAGGAGGGGAACAAAGAGTCTTGAATCAAGACTACAGTCTCCCCTGCTCCAACCTTTGAGGGACATCCACCTGTTCCCCCCAATCTCGGTTTGTGGGTCCAACCCAGCCTAAAGCCTCTGGGAAGAGAGAACCAAGAGGGGACAGTCGTTACTGATGGAACTGGCTGTCCCATGGGCACCAGGTGGGGCACTGGGCAGTGTCAGGGCAGCAGGTGTTTTTAAACCTCCGAGTCAGGCGAGGCCCTGGCTTTGCAGGGCTGGTGAAGTGGGATCAGGAACAAGTATAAGAGAAAGTCCCCTCCGGGACATCACCCAGGTGGCCTGGCTTCCCTGCTGTAAGGCCACAGAGATGTTGAACCGCAGAGCACCTGCGTGTAAGGAAATTAAATGATTCATGAGATTCATGAGCTATGAGCAGTATAGGTTAAATGAGAGAAACCAAACTAATGAGGGAACCAGGTCTTATTACCAAGCCCCCAGTAGGATTTCATTTACTCATCAGAACAATTGGAAGGTAGGCACCGTTACCCTGCTGTGCAGAAAAGGGAGCAAGGACTTGGAGAAATTCTATGACTTGCCCAGGAAAAGCTTGTTCTTTCTTTATCCCATTAGATCTGCTGGAATTAATTAGGCAGAGATGGAGGAAAGAGAGAGCGGCATTTTAACAAGTTAGGGTGACTTCCTGAGACTCACAAAAGTGCTGCCATGGTCCCTCTGTTGTGCGGATGTGATGGCATTGTACCTGCTGAGTGACCAATGGATGCATAGGTGGGAAGTAGAGTCAGAAGGATCGTGCTCACAGAGGGAACTCCAATAATGTGTCTGAAACCAAAATGGGGGCTGGGGCGAGCCTAGAATGAACCTTGAACTCTCAACTCCTGGTGTGGGAATTGGTCCTCAGTGCAACTGGTTTCAGCTGCTGGTTCTTAGCTAGAGCTGTGTCCGAGGCTTCTGAAAAGCCGCGAGACCCTGCCCAGCTCCTGCCCTCGCCAGCGCTCTCCTCCACAGCATGGCGGCTGCGGACGGCAGTGGTATCTTCAAAGGACCTCGGCGGGTCAAGGGAGGTAATGCCTTTCCACTTGTGTGGACACTGTCGGTCCTTAATCAGGGTATTTTCAGACATATAGTCGCCTTTCTCCGTATCCAGGCTTCTGTGATCACTGTGGGAAATACCAAATCCATTACTACAATTTGCATAATCTGCCCTTTGATCTGCCGGATTGTTTTTTCCTTAGAAAAATGCTACTACGCCCGAATTCTTTATTCTTAACCTTTTGCACAATGAAAGTGTTTTCCAGCCTTCAGAAATTTCTTAAGTGAAGGTGATATAAACTTAAAAAAAAGATGCTTTATCCTCACCAGCCTAAGCGCTGGGCTTGCCACGTGGCTGGGTTTTGCTGGGGCTGAAGGGCAGCCGTGACAGACGCGGCTTCCTGGGATCACTCAGTCAACGAAGCTGGCAAATGGGATATTCATCCTAGAAACTGTCCCTGAGTACTTGGCACCATTCTTAGTGCTATTCTGCAGTTCACTCACAGGAAGGGAGGTGGGGCAGCTGACCGGGCTGGAATCGGGGCGGGACTGTCCACCTGTTTAATTTCTTCCCCGGTCCTGGACCAGCAAGCAGAGCCCACAGTACTCAAACAGGCAACTGAGAACAGGTTTTCAAAGCAGAGCCTTTCAAACCAACTTTGTAATAGTCACGTTTGAGGCAATTAGGGACATTTGAAATGGGTATTGGATGATATTAAGGAATTATTATTAATTATGTAAGAAAATGCCCATTTTTAACAAAGAAATGCATATTGAAGAGGGTAAGGATGAAATGGTCTGATATCTAGAATTTGCTTTAAAATATTTCAGAAAGGAGGAAGAAAAAGGAGGAAAAGTGGAAGGGAGGAAGGAAAATGAATAAATGAATTATGGCAATTTCCTAATAATATTTGAGTCTGGGTGATGGTAAATGGGGTCTTTGTGGAGACACTTTTGTGACTTTTGATACTTTTCATAACAAAACAAGCAGGCCTTCCATATTCTTAAGTTACAGTAATGAATGAAAACATCCATGTTTCAAGAATGAGGCAAGCAGAGAACAGCAATAGGAGAATAAATATTTGAAATGTACCAGAGTCATTGCTGTGACAACCGAGAGGAAACTGTTCACCCTTCTCCCTGAAATTTCTTTCATGGAGCAAAGGAAAATCTTATAAAGGGGTAGTTTTCTATTTTTGAGGAGATAAAAAGATATGCCATCTTTTAAATAAAACTACGATCATTCAAGGGGAGAATAAAGCATCTAATAAAATTAACATTATCATTGTTGGAAGAAATTAAAAGAGAAACGGCACTTCGGCACATTAAACAAGCAACACGAAAAATAAAAATAGAGAAAAATATTCAAAAACTGGAAATTTATTAAGAAATAAGAATGTGAATAAAGATAACATTTTTGCTCATCTGATTTGGTTTTACCCAATGACAGCCAACAGAATATAAGAAATAAGCACTCTAGTTTGGGGACTATAAATTGGCACAGAATTTTTGAAGGGTGATTTAGTATTATCTGCTAACGTTTTAAAGACGTATGCCCTTTGGCTCTGTAATTCTTCTAGGAAAATTTCCTATAGAAATGCTCACGTGTGTGAAATAATACATGCACAGAAATGTACAATGCAACTCTGTAAGTGTATAAAACCAGGAATCATGTAAATGTCCATTCATTGGGAAATGCTTGAATGAACTATAATACGTGTATTTGACAACTATTGCTACATAGTCAAGGAAAAGAACATTATAAATACGTTAATACTGACAGGAGAAGGAAGAGTTTCACTTTTATGCTTCCATATTGTGTGAATTTTAACTAAAAGCACAAGTAAATCTGTAATTTGCATAATTTAATTAAAAGCAACACAAAAACATAAAAGAAATTAACAGGCACGTAAAATAGGGCCTAGAACTACAATCTTTGTAATGGGATCAGAATTAATAATCAGGCCAGGCACAGTGGCTCACGCCTGTAATCCTAGCACTCTGGGAGGCTGAGGAGGGAGATCACTTGAGCTCAGGAGTTTGAGACCAGCGTGAGCAAGAACAAGACCCCATCTCTACTAAAGATAGAAAAATTAGCCACGTGTGATGGTGCACACCTGTAGTCCCAGCTACTTGGGAGGCTGAGGCTGGAGGATTGCTTGAGCCCAGGAGTTCGAGGCTGCAGTGAGCTACAATGACACCACTGCACTTCAGCCTAGGGCAACAGAGTGAGACCCTGTCTCAAAGGAAAAAAGAGAGAGAGAGAGAAATGGAGGAGAGTGAAGAGTGAGGATAAAGCAAGCAGCAGCAAGCAGAGGATCTTTCCTGTCACTCCCCGCTAAGGACTTGGGAGGAGACTGTTTGGGCACATTGAGAAAGATCCTAGACCAACACTTCCGAGATGCCCTTGGCTCCCTCCAGGTGTGGAAGGCAGTTAGAAATTTCTGTTGACACCTGTGGGGCACTCAGAGGTCACTAAAGTTTCCCAGAGGAGCGGCCAGAGTGGGGTAAAAGGACCTTGTGGGCAGACACGGGGCCGAACACCTGAACTAAAGACAACGTACCCCATCATCAGACTCAGGGGAACATGCCAGGGAAGCTAAGGTGGCACCATCTGCAGAGAGAGCCACTGGGCTGTGACCAAGCTGGGAACAGACCATGAGTTGTGTCATCCAGAGACTTCAGCAACAGCATTTGTTAGGACATCTAGGGACAAACCCAGACTGACCGCACATCACGGACCACCCGACAACGCACTCCAGGCCCTAGGCTGCCATTTCTGCCAACGCTGCCGTATCATTCACACCCTTATACTCAGAAACAACCTTCGGGCGTCAGGGAGAGAGGGGCCATCGAAGATCACGTGGCACGAAAGAGACTGAGCTACCGTAGAGACGGTCTAGATTATTGGATCAAGACATTTATTAGATTAGACAAAAATGTAATTTTCCCCCTGCTACTCAGCTCCCACCAAGTGCAAAATCTGCAAAGGAAATCTAGTCTCCTTATTTTCTTGCTCTAGTAAATGTCATTTGTAACCCCATGATAGAATCTTAATTGGGGATTTGCAAATTCTGTATAAAACCAGGCCAGTGTCCATTTACAATTGCATCTGGATTTACAAGGCACGGCACTCTGGAGGGACTTCTGGTGAGGCTGCCGGCAGCGTCCGTGGAGGGAGCCGTGGGCAGAGCTGGGTCTGAGGCAGGGCTGCGCAGCATTGACAGCCTGGGGTCCCCTGCCCTCGGAGGTCCCCTGCCCTGGGGATGCAGCCCCCGCAGAGGGCAACCGTCAGCGAGGCCCGACTCGAGCTGGTTGAAGCCCTGCCGGACAGAACACAAACACGCACCCGCGAGAACACGTCTGCGCACTGGCCAAGGACGGCTGCCACACCTGTCGAAGTTTGTCCTCCTCCCCACTGTGTTTCTGAGCCGTGCCGTTAAGCAACCCATTGGTCGAGCACCCTGGGGACTTCCTTCTCTCTCCTTTGATTTGCACAGTGGCTCCAGGCCCAGGAACCCAGGGCACAACCGCTTCAGTTTGCCACTTTCCTGGAGTTTCCTGGGGGCCTCCAGTTAGCGCAACTCTTGCTCCATCCCGGGAAGGCTCGCGCTGACCCGGGGTCGCGTGTGCAGGCAACGGGAGGCGCCTCCGGCGTCATAGAGTCAGAGGCCGTTTTCCATCCAGGCCTCACTGACTTGCTTTGAGAGTTCTTCAAAAGCCACTTCCTCACACTTGGCAATTTAACGTGTTTATTTATTTCCTCCAGGTCTTCGTAGGAGGCGAAAACCCCTCTCCTTAAAACCACATGTGCACTTAGAGTATTGCCATCTTACGATTTTCAGTCAGCTTTTGTTTTATTCTAAGCAGGGTTTTGTGGGCAGCTTTAGGCGTGGCACCAGCCCCGTCACCCACCTCTTTCAAGTGTCCTTGATCTGGCCGGGCGGAGCGCCCCGTCTCTCAGGGAATGCCCGTGCACCCACAACCCAGGCAGGGCATCGCGGGCTTCCTGGGAGAGAAACAAGAGCCTCAGAAGTTCCCAAGGCCGAGACACCACATCTGCTTGGTGTCCCCTCCGGTTGACATTCCCGGGACGGCTGTGGGCTTTGTCAGAACAGCAGTCTCCAAGGGTGCTCTTGGGCCCCGGGAGCTGAGGCTGGTTTTCTGCAGCTGCTGGGGAGGAGGCCCCGGGTGGGCTCCATGGCCCTCCGGGCTTGCCCCGTGAGGGCTCTCCTCCCCCAGCCGTCCCCAAGGAGCAGCTTGTTCACACACTCTCCTCACAAGCCTATTTGTTATTTGTTGCTGTCTTGGTTGTCACCTTCCAAATTGACACGCCGCTCGGGTGGACTCTGCAGTGGTCTCAGACTGGAACTGCTCCCTGTCCCACGCTCAGGGTGAAAAGTGCTCCCTGTTCAAACGCCCACTCTGCATTTGAATAGCCTGTGTGACTCCCGCCTTGTGTTAAAATAAGGGAAATGATCTTCTTTTGCCCCTTTCTTATAGAACCAAAATTGTCCCATTTTCGCTGTGCAAGTGACTTCAGGGTCCCGTGGGTGAGCTGGGAACCTTGAAGAAGTTTCCAAATGAGGCAGAATGTTTTCCCTTCTTCCCGTTGATCCAGATTGCTCACAGCCTCTCATGACACAAACAGTCATTTCGATGGAATTATCTTTAAAAATGCCTGGATTACGGCAGATTGATATGAACTGTGGATGATGCCTTTGAGTAAAAGTCTATTTCCCATCAGGGTCCCGTCTGGGAAGTTACACATTTTACCGAATTGCGAGCATTAACTAATGAGGCAGGAGGAGTGCGAGGCTGCGCCACCTGTCTGCAAACCCATCTGTAGGGTGCTGGGTAACAACCGGAAAAGTCAGGGCCAGGGAATTAAACCACAGCTGCTGCACAGAGACCTATGCGTAGAGGCCATTCCCAGGGCATGAGGAGGTAGCTCTGTCTGAGATATCATTGGCTAAAACAGGAAAGCAAAGGATGACAGGAGAAGAGTAAGCCATGGAGTAGAAGAAGCCTTTGCAAGATGTGTATCTGATGTAGAACTCATAAAAAATATGAAGAACTATTACATATCAATAAGAAAAAGAGAAAAACCAATTAAAAGTGGGCAAAAGACATGACCAAGCTTGTCACAAAAGAGGCCAATACATACACTAGAAGGTGCACATCCTTGTTGGTCCTCGAGGAACCACAAGACACCCACAGAGGGGCTAAAACAAAAACGAGAGGTAAGAGACTAAGCGCTGGTGAGAGTTTGGCGCTGTTAAACCTCTCGAGCACTGCCAGTGGGAGTGTAAGTGGACGTGACCACTGTGGAAACTGAATGTCCACATGCCCAGTTACACCTCATTCCCTGGCAGTACCACACTCTCAGGTAGGCACCCAGCAGAAACACATGTGAACGTTCACCAAAGACACACCCCGAAATATTCATATCCTGGGCCCCTGGGTGAGGGCAAGGTGGAACAGAGCAGCCGCCTGGCCTGGCATGCAGAGGAAGTGAGACATGAACCCGTGTTGTTTCAAGCCTGAGATTTCGTACTTGTTTGTTACTGCAGCATACCCCAGGCCACACTGACCGATGCATCTCCCCTCTGTGAAAACGTGTGCGAAGAACAGGCATTCACCCTGCGTGCTGTGTTCTCAGCCTGTTGGGCTTAACGATATGACTTGTGGCCCACCAGGACATTGTGGCTGGACCCTCCAGGAGAGAAGAGCCACTGAAGAGACCAGTGCCCTCTCGTCTTCACAAGGCCACTCCCTAATTTGAACCACTCTCCTTTGTGTATCCTCCAGGGACTGATGGCGATCAGTCTAGCCTCTTCCCCAGCATGGCTTTGACATGGTGCAGAACAGTGCATTAATCAAATTTGCCCCATGACATACTGTGCTCTAGACTGAAAATACACTCTCTATTCCATTATGTCCAGCTAGGTAGACGTTCGACAGAGCTCCCCAGAGACTCCGTCCTATGATCAGAAGACTGTGCCAAGATACTCCAAACATGCAAAGCCAGCAGCACTTGCAAAGGCTGTCCTGAGGCTCGTGGACCGGAAAGAAGGCGGCCAGACAGAGGGAATGTGAAAGAAAGCTCTTGACTTGGCTCTTGCCAGGCATTTGTGCCAGATATGCATAACCAGGTGTGCATAACCAGAGCCTACAGTCCCCCACTGGCTTGGAAAAATCTACTGGGAAAGTGGTAGATTGGATTACCGTTTACCCCCTCTCCGAAATAGACTATACGTCTGGAACTTTTTCCACGTGATTGGTGGGTGCCCCCGGCGGAATATGTGGGGGATAACTTATCTCCAGTTGATTGAAAGCTTTGCCACATGACTTGCTTTGTTGGCCAATGGAATGTTAGTAAACAAGATGCTAATAGAGGCCTCCCAAGTGCCTGCGTGGTTTGTCTTGGCTTCCTGCCCTTCTGCCATAAAAGAGACATGCCCCATTAGCCGCTGTTCTAAGCAGAATGAGGAGATTCAGTGAGCGGACCTGAGCCAAGGCCACTGCCCTGAGCCAGGCCCAGCCCAGCCCAGCCCAGCTGAGCCAAAACCTGCACACAGCTCTGATTAAGAAATATGAACTGAGGTTCCGGTCTTGTTTGTTAAGCAGCATTTTTGCAGCAATAGCTGTCTTATACCAAGAACAAAAGCCAAACATAGGTGTTTCCTCTATTAAAGAGTAACATCTGAGATATACCTGTTTTCATGCAAAATTTAGGGAGCTGTGATGACACGCCAGTCACTAGGTCTTAGCTTCATTCGGGTTCTGTTTTGCACATTCTGAGTATATAAATACATGTAATTCCCACTTCTCTTTGAGCGTTGTGCCCCTGGCACCTGGGTGCAGCATTGAGCATGGGCTGTTTGGTGACAGCACCTGGGGCCATGCTGCCACTACCACTGCCTCTTGCTGCAGAATTGCACTAGCCGGTGAAATCCGACTCTTGGAGGCTAATTTATCTCTTCTCCTCGGCATCTATTTTGACAGGAGAATCACCCACAGCAGATTCCTGAATAGCAGCTGCTGTTGTTGACTGTGACGTGCCAGTGACCTGGTGGGACCGATGCTTCTGCCGTCTGCTCTTCCCCCAAACTCTGCCTGTTCTCAGCACCACCTGAGAAGTTTTTCTAACGGCCATCCTAGGACTCCTGGTGCCTGCACCGTCCCCTTCCCACGCTTGGGGCTTCCAGATGCGAGTCTCAGGTAAGCATCATCTGAGCCTTTAGATTTACGTGAATGTCACTCAACTCTACTCGTCCCCATTTCCCTCCAGTACGGCTCTTTGCACAGCTCCATTTGTTCATCAGTAAAATCTGCATCCCGTGGGTAAAGCCGCACTCTCATTGCCAAAACCCAGAATCATAGTGAACACATTTCTGGATGTCAGGGCGAATGAGGAGAAGCTGCATCATGGCAGATAAATCCCTCTTCACCTTAGAGAAAGGTCAGACACGATGAAGAGAAAAATACCAAAATATCTCCTAGTATAAATAATGGCCTGGCTATGAAACCAGGAGAACTAATAAAAGCACCCGCCCGCCACTGCCCGACAGCCCATGCCTGGCAGCTCTGCTTGGCCAGGCCACAGAGACTCTTCTTGGTTCTCTAGTCCCTGCTGTGGCACAGTCGGACCTGGGTAAGTCAGGCCAAAGTGAGGCCTGGGCAGGATTCTTACTCATGTCTTCGCCTGTCACTGGTGACCCCCAGCACTGTCCCTCTGACACCACCAAGGTCAAGGGGCAGCAAAGCTCAAAGCCACTGCCCTGCCTCAGCCACGAGCTGCCCTCTCCACACATGAATTCTAGTCCCCATATGCCACTTTTCCAATTTAGCTCATGTCAGATCACAAGCCAGTTGGAGGACAGACACAGGGTTCAGGAAGGGAGACGTGATAAATCAAGCTGTCCATTGTGAAAGCTGGCCTGGAGACCTCAGCTGGCACCTGGGGCCACGGTCTAGCTTCCTGGCCCCTGGCCTGCTGGAAGCTCAGGGCCCTGCGCCAGGGAGGATTGGGGGTGCCCAGCAGACTGACTCAGCCAGGGCCTCCAGAAGGCAGGATGGGCCCGAGCCCAGCGTGCTGAGCACAGGGAAATGGAGGCACAGTGGAAGATCCTCCCTGGGTCACATTCACCCAGATCCTCAACTAAAGCTTCAATATGGAGGAGGGTGAATTTGGCACATTGTCGATGTCTGTGTGGAAGAAGGCATCCTACATGTTGAGGTTACAAACAGGTATTTAGACAGGGTCATGCCTTCAACAACTGATCTATCACTTGGGATAGGTCCTCAATAGTCAAACAATCAGCATTTGCCAAGCAGGAGGGGACTGGTAGGTGCAGACATACAAGTGTTCCGGTCAGTAGCAACACAGCACATGCATGTGCACACACATGCACACACACGTGCACACTACTGTGTGTAATAACCTATGTGACAAGCAGACATAGCGTGTCCAATTGCCAAGATCATGGCATGAGCCCAGAAAACAATACTTTTGTCCTTGATGGCTGGTGTTTCTGTGGATGGTGTTTCTTTCATCTGTTCCCATGATGAAACAATGGTTCACAGTGACAATGGCGTGACATCAGAGTGTTGCTAATCTTCCCACTTGACCAAGTGTACCTTTGCTTTGTACACGAGACGACACACAGGCATATAGTAACAGAACTTTAATTTCTGTGCCAAGAGGCTGGGTGTTGGATGCTTGTGTGTCTTACTATCAGCCCTATGAGGAGAGGTACTTTGTCCCCTGTGGTTCCCGTCCCTCACTGCACCACTGGAAAGGCATTTCGGTTTCATGGAAAGAGCGTGTGCCGTAGGGCTGTACACAGATCAAAGGCCGGTGGCCTTGAGTAAGTTCCTCATCCTCTTTGAGCATCAGTGTCTTCACCTGTCAAATGGGCCTGGTGCCGCCTGCTGTACCGTTGGTTGTAAGGGTTCTAAATTCAATCAGGTGTAGAGATTTTTCCACTTCCAGGGGGCTCATTGTGATTGATTGATGGTTTGGGGGAGACAATCTCGGAAGAACAAAAGACGAAACTGGAAGACAGTTTGTGTGTGTGCACACCTGCACGTGGTATGTGTGAGTGTGTCCACATGAGTGTTGCACTGGAGACGTATGACACTGTCAAGAATTGGAAGTTCTCCAGAAATGGCTGTTTGTCCCTGGAATGAGTGTTTTAGAGTAAGGGCAAATATCTTAGTAAAAAATCGGCTCTACCAGCTTTAGTAACTCTTTAGAGGAAGAGCAGGTGAGCTGAGCTGTAGGTCACTCCTGCCTAAGCACGCTCTTGGGAAGGGGACTTTCCCTAAAGGCCCACGTCGGACTTGCAAAGCACGTAGACACCCAGTCAATCGCCCTCCTGTCCACAGAGCACATTGTCCTCCCCTCCCCCTAGGACACATTTCCCGCTCCCTGGAGAGCTTTAGAAAGAGACGAAAGGTGCAAGTCAGGAGAAGTCACTGGTCACGTGTGCCTAGAAACCACGTTACATAACCCGTGCTTTCCTTTCGTCGGTGCTGGAAATAGACAAGGTGCCCAAGTAGCTTCTTGAAAGTGAACAAATCTAGAACAAATTGCAATGAAGGAGCAAATGATTAATTAAGAGGAACAATTCCCACCTTGACAAACTGGACTTTTGTAGATCAAAGTGCGTGAAGCCGCTTTGAAATGAAAGAACCAGCAGAAGGAACACAGCTGTGTCTAATCCCCGGATTAACACGGAAATGAAATCATGTTTGTAAAATAGCCTTGCCCCCGCGGGCTGCCTGAGCTTCAGCTTGCGGGGTCTACTGGCTGGCGCTGGCCTCTGGGCCCCACCGACCCGGCTCCTGGGGGGCTGGCAGGGTGGCTGGCATGCCCAGCCCCGGCAGAGCCATAAGCGCATCACATGGCCAGAGCACTCCAGCGGGGTGGGACGCAGATGTGCCACCCAGAGACAGAGGAGCATAGAGAGCCCGGGCAGTTCTCTACCTTCCTTTCAAAGGACAAACCAAGAACCCTAACATTCTCATGGAGCTGACACGACCCTCAGTAGAATAAGAATCCTTGCTTTGTTTTTTCTAAACAGCTTTATCGAGATGTAATTCACATTCCATACAATTCATTCATTTTAAAGCATACAATTTAGTGGTTTTGATATAATACATTAATTTTAAAAACCTGTGGGGACAGGCATATGCGCACATACCTGTGTGTGTACGAGGCTGCGTAGACAGGGTGGTCGGGCAGGGCAGCAGCTGAGCACAGCAGAGGGCAGGAGGGCACAGGGCACGCAGCGGCTCCCCGAGAGGAAGGGGACAGGAGCCCTCTGTGGGAGCGAGCTTGGGAACCAGGGTGGGCACGTGTGGCCAAAGCAGGGGAGGCCACTGGAGGGTGAGGCGGGCAGGAGGCAGAGGCCAGGCCAAGAGGAGGGGTTTGGTCCTGCTCTGTGAGTGACAGGAAATGTCTACTGTTGGGGTTTGTGCGGAGAAGTGGCACTCGGGGGGACCCTGCTCTGTGGCTGGGCGGAGAAGCAGCTGCAACCAGCCACTGGGGCGCCTGCACGGGGGGTGCTGAGCTGGGGAGGCTGGGAGGGCAGCAGCTGGGAGGGGTCAAACTCCCCAGGAGGGGAGGGAGGAGGAGAAAGAGGCAGAAGGAAAGTGAGTAGAAACTGGAGTCACGTGTCACTTCAGGCAGGGGCACAGCATTCTCATCAGGACCTTTGACCTCCAACAGGAAGAAAATACAGGCCGACCATCCCTAATCCAAAATTTGAAAATCTGAAATGCGCCAAAATCCCAAACTTTGTGAGCACTGACATGACGCCACATGTAGAAAATTCCACACCTGACCTCATGTGACAGGTCACAATCACAAGGAAGTCAAAGTTTTGTTTCATGCACAAAGTGGTTAAAAAACACTATAAAATTACCTTCAGGCTATGTGTATAAGGTATATATGAAACATTAATGAATTTCTTATTAATACTTGGGTCCTATCCCTAAGATGTCTCATCATGTATGTGCAACTATTTCAAAATGTGAAAAAAACCTGCATCTGACACACTGCTGGTCCCAAGCATTCTGGATAAGAGATATTCAGCCTGCACAACTTGAGTGGCTTTCTAGTTATTCATGGGGTTGAAACATTCAGCCTGATTCTCTCCTGCTATTCCTTAAATCTCACAATCCATATCTCAGTTTGTGGAATAGAATCTAGAGGGGAACCGTCTCCCCACCCCAAACACATACCCTACCCCCATACTCCCCAGGCAGAATTCAAGGTTCTCACTGTGATTTGCAGCTTGCAGATATAAAAGATTCAGGATTAGCCTACGTTTCCCTTCCCAAAGCAGTGCCCAGGCGGCTGGGAGCACAGACTTGTGGGGTGGAGGGGGTGAGGAGCTGCCCATGTGGGAGCCCTTCCTGGTCACCAGCAGCTCTCAGGGAAGAGCCTGTGTCCCTGAAATGCCCAGCTCCAAAGGACTGTAGGGCAGAACCGGAATGGCAGTGGCGCATGAGAAAGAGGAAAAGGAAGAAGAGGAAGAGGAGGGAGAGGACGTGGAGGAGGAGGAGAAAGTGGAGATTCGCTTCAGCTTTTGGCTCTCCCTGCCCTGGATGTGGGTCAGAGGCAAGGGGTAGGGGACTCAGTTGACATCTGGGTGGAGTCACCCAGAGGATAGTAATAGTGTCGTTGCCACTCAGGGTGGAACACAGAGCCGTGTGCAGATGTGTGTTACGTTAATACTGACATACAGCAGGAGGGAATGAACCAGGCTTGGTCCCGGGGAGAGCCTGAGCCAATGCTCGAGGCCCCAGGCAGGGCAGGGAAATACCGTGCTTCTGTTACCCGCTTTGCTAACATTTGCTCAAAGTCAACACACAGAGCAGCAGGGCCAGGGAGATCCGGAGGGGACAGAGAACAGGCAGAAAGTAGCCTCTGGGAGACCTTCTGCCCTGCCCTTATTAGCCGTGTGACTTCAGTCACATTCTTCAACCTCTTTAGGTCTTAGCCTCTAATTTGTCAAATTTGAGGCAAGACCAGCTGACCCTTAAGGTCCTGTTTAGCATTTCTATGTGGGGATCCCAGGACCCTGTGAACTGACATTTCTACACGTGTGAGATCCAGAGAAATTTGTAACAGGTAAGAATTTTAAGGATGACTGTTGCCAAGGGAGGTTGTGGGATTTTATTCTCAGAAAGCTCCTTAAGAATGAATAGATAACTCTCTTCCTAGGCTCATTTAAGTGCAATTTTGCCGGAGGGGAGAGGGCTGGGCCCGATGGCTCTGGATTCTGTGAACAGCTTCATCATCCTCTAATTCAGCGACTCCATCTTTTGTGAGTGCTGATGACAGCAGCCGGGAATCCCAGGGTAGGTGAAAGAAGCTAGTCTGAAAAGGCTACATACTGCTATGGTTCCAACCCTAAGACATCCTGGGAAAGGCAGGACTATGGAGACAGTAAAAGGCTCAGTGGTTTCCAGGGGTTTGGGGGAGAAAGTGGGAGACGACTAAGGGGAGGACGGGGGTTTTTAGGGTGGTGGAACTACTCTGTATGATCCCGCAGTGGCGGATACATTTCCTTACGCATTTGTCCAAATCCATAGAATGTACAACACAAAGCACGCAACCTAATGTAAACTGTGGTATTTAGTTAATAACAATGTATCAGTATTGTCTCATCAGCTGTTACAAATGTGGCCAGCACAGGACGTTAACAGGAAACTGTGTGCCTGCGGCCATAGGAATGGACAGGAACTTTTCACTACACGTTTCTATAAACCCGGAACTGCGCTAAAAAATAAAGTCTGTTAATGTAAACAAAAATTCTTCTTTAAAAAAGCTCCTCTAAGCAGTTATCATGGGAAAAAATAAGAATTTGGTGGATTTTCTTATTCTAGTTCTGTTTTTTTTTTTCAATTTTGTGATTTAATTTCATCTGGAGGGTGGGGATGAGGGCACCATGTTTGTGTCTCAGTGTCAAAGGCCTCCAAAGGCTAATATTAGAACATGTCTGTCTCCAGCACAGGAGAAACTAAGTGGTCTTTCTTCGCATGTAATAACATTGTAGTCTATCACAAGTCCTCTAGCAAGGACTTTTCAGAAGTCTGACATGTCATTACCAAAATATAATAATGACAGGGTTCATTTCCCCCTCTGAGTAATGAAAGCCCTGGATCTCCAACACCCCCAAAGAGCTGGAATGGAGGAGGTTAAGGAAAGGGTCACCCGGGTTCTCCTAGTCTGTGATGCCACCGTTCCTGACTGCAGGCTGCAGGCCCCCAGCAGGAGCCAGAGGAGCCATCAGCACAGAACTGTCTTTGTTATTCCTTTGGGCTGAGGGTGCCAGATCCTGCTAGATCATTCTGTGTGGCCCACCTCTCTTTGGAGAACATTTTTATCCATGTGAAAAATAGGTTAACATGAACCCCGACAGCACTCCCCAAAGTGCTGTCCCCAGACTTCAGGAGGGGGACAAACCCACAGTGGGTGGTGGTGGGGCTTCTCCCTGGAGAAGGGGAGACAGCGTGGCACTGTGAGCAAAGACATCTCTTCCTATATCCCCAATTTCTTGAGTTTCTAGCATTTGCCTTTTTTTTTTTTTTTTTTCCTGAAACAGAGTCTTGCTCTGTTGCCCAGGCTGGAGTGCAGTGGCATTGTCATAGCTCCTTACAACCACAAACTTCTGGGCTCATGTGATCCTCCTGCCTCAGTCTCCCAAGTAGGTGGGAATATAGGTTTGAACCACCACACCCAGCTCATTTTTCTATTTTTTGGAGAGATGAGGTCTCACTCTTGCTCAGGCTGGTCTCAAACTCCTGGCCTCAAGCGATCCTCCCACCTTGGCCTCCCAAAGTTCTAGCACTACATGCATAAGCCACCACACCCGGCCTCAGTTCTTTTGGATATATACTCAGAAATGAGATTGCTGGATCATATGGGAATTCTATTTTTAATTTGTGGCTGCACTATTTTACATTCCCACCAACAGTGCACAAAAGTTTGAATTTCCCTACATCCTCACAAATACTGGTTATTTTCTGGGGTTGGTTTGTTTGTTTTGATTTGCATTTCCCTAATGATCGGTGATGTTGAGCATCTTTGCATACATTTGTTGACCATTTGTATGTCATCTTCGTACCTCTCATGCTTTTAAAATAAGGACAGGGGTGGGATCCGGGGTCAGTGACCCAGCTCCTCAGGCAGCTGCACGCCAAGCTAAGTCTGGGCTGTTGGGGCCCTCGGGGTCTTTATCTTCCTTGTTGAAGCTCTGTCCTTTGTCTCACAACCTACCCTTACCCGTCTGACTCCCTGCCTTTAGGGACCAACGTGAGGGCAGGTGCTGGGATCCACCCACTGCCCTTTCTCAGCACCTCGAACAGCTCCTGGCCCACCTACGCAGCCAGTAAATGAATCTGTTAGGGTGTGACCCAAGTTCTTCAGCACTTGGAGTCACAGTGCCTGCGGCTCCTCTGAAGAGTCTGGTTTCACCTTGAACTTGTCCCCACCGCATTTTCACTCAATGCCACCCCCGCTGTAAGCCTGTCTTCCCATTCTCCCAGACCAGCGACTGAGAAAACCGTGGGAAGACCTAGCTAACCTTCTCTCATTAATGCCAATTAGGTGGGAGCTAGCAGCTAAGGTAATCTGAGAAATGTGCCCTTTCTCTCTTTTCCATCGTGCACTCTTGTTTTTCTGTATTTTCTTCTTGGAGAATGAATGTCTGCTGACCCCAAACTCCCTTCCTGCCATAAGGGTCCAAGGGCGTATGTGTTGGATACTCAACTCCAGGCTTAGCGACGCAGTCCAGCTAAATCCAAACTCTACATGCGTATTCTTCTCGTGGTATTCAAGGGTTCCATTTAGAGCTACTTTGCATGCACAGAAAATCTCACCCAAACTCTAAACACTTGCAAGCACATCTTTTATAGACAGGCTATAAGTTACCTTCACTTAAAAACAAAATCAAGGACCAATACCTGCTTTGTAGGGTCATCCTAAGGATTAAATAAACTCACAACTTTAAGGTACCTGGCGTGTTGGTAGGACCACAGTAAATATTTTTTATACAAATCAAATTTTATTTGATGACTCTGAAGATAACAATACCTAAAAGGGAATAGCACGTTACGGTTTAATGGGGCCTTTCTCAAGCTCTACCTTATTTAATCTCCATAGCAATTATGTGAGGCAGTTACTGTGCCACTAGAAAGAATGCTCACTGCAAATCATCTTGAGGGTAGAGATATTTCCTTGGCAGGTAGTGTCTGCCAGTGGAATTTTAAACTTTTTGGGCTGG
This sequence comes from Lemur catta, assembly GCF_020740605.2. Taxonomy (NCBI): domain Eukaryota; kingdom Metazoa; phylum Chordata; class Mammalia; order Primates; family Lemuridae; genus Lemur; species Lemur catta. The sequence continues at coordinate 4,896,339 of NC_059135.1, forward strand.
TGCTTCCTCCTTTCCCAGAGTAGAACAAGGTTCATGAAATTGGACCTGGACCCATTCTCCCATTTGCACCTGTTCGTACACATCCTGAGGAGCCTGAGTTATGCCAGTATTCAAAGGCAAGTCATCATTCCAATTACCATGTGACCCCAACGAGTTACGAACCACAACCTAAAACCCTTTCAAAGCATATATTCTTCTCTGTTTTTCCATTTGGGATATCATACCGTGGGATTCATTTTAGCAAAGCAGTGTAGACACGCGATAGAGCAACAGTACTGGGAGGAGCAGACGTCTCCTTGTGAGGAAACATCCCCTGGAGCTCCGAGGCTCTCGAAATTATTGCCTGGAGCCTCACCTGAGTCCTTCTCTTGGCAGAACGGCCGATGTTCGAGACCCCTGCCATCCTTACTTCCAAGGGTCTCCCTACCTCTTTTGACACAACCTGAATGAGACTATTTTTGCAACCAGAAGAGGATGGTTCCCATTTGACAGATAAGAAAACTGAGGTTCAGATTGGTTAGGTAACAGGCATGTCCTAAAGATATGCCCATGTGAAAGGTCAGTGTGGGCTGTCTCCCTGCAGGCGGCAGCACCTAGAAAGGGATCATCGATGCAGGGTGAAAGCGAGAGGCGGGGCGGGGAAGGCCTTACTGAGCTACTAGGTGCGTGGTGTTCCCACCCGAGGCCAGAGCAGATCAAAACCCAAGCTCCACCCTGCGTGGCAGATCAGCACAGGCTACGGCTCCTTCCCTGACGCCGTGTGCCGGTGCAAGCCCGTGGGGCTGCCCCAGGGGCCTCCTGGTAGCCCGAGGCAGTGACAGCTGCAGCCTTCTGGTAAAATTGCTGAGGAGCAATTTGCTTGTTCCTTTCCGGTGATCAAAAGCGGGAGAAGGCCGTCCCCCAGGCAGGGACCCTGGGTGGAGGCCCAGGCATGGCACCTCCCAGACAGGCAGAGGGCGAGAGCGCCAGCGTTTCTGCGGGTCAGAGTTTTCACTGCCCCTTCACCCACTCTCCGACTGTAATGGCCATTTGTGGTTAATGCACACGGATGCCCAGGATCTTTTCAGAATTATTCATTCCCCGAAACTTTCCTCCTGGGGGTTGGCAAGAATTGCTTGGTTCGACTTTCAATAATGTTCCTGACTGTCAATGCTGCGGACCAGGCTTCAGCTTGGGGTGGGCAGCTTGGGAAGTGATTAGTGTGATTTCTGACGCCAAGGCCCATGGGTTTGCCTTGGGAGGGGCTTTCCGTCCATGGCTTCGAGCACCCCGCCCCGCCGGGGGAGCTCACTGGGTGGAAGAGAAACACTCCTGTTCCCATCTGCCGTCTTTGCAAGATGTGTGTTTGTCCTAACTAATGGCTCACTGCGGGCCATCAGACGTTTGTTTTTCATTCTCCTCCTTGGATTGAACCTGTTTTAGAAAACAGATTGTAAAGAATATTCCAGAAGTTCACTTTTGTTCCAATAAACCAAAAATATTCAGCTTGCAAGTGATAACCTTGAAAAGATTCAATGCCCTTGTGAAAACAAAGTTGCTGAGTCAGGCCTTGAGGCCTTTGCAGATTGAATGGCAGCATTTTCCTTCTCATATGCCTCAGATTTCTAGGACAGGGGTAAAGGGATATGACTAAGACAGAGAACTGCTCATCACTTTTTAATTCTCAGCAATGAACACAGCTTCCATTTCCGCTGGCTAAATCGAGCCTGCCCCTGGGGAGCACATGGTGGATCGGCTGTGTGGGGCTTCGAGAAGCAGCTAATCCAGCCTCACCCCCCAAGGCGGAAGTCCTATGCTGCTCACCCCCTCATTCCTCCTGCAAGGCTTGCGGCCCGCAGGCGGGAGGCGCCCCCACAGTCTCCTCTTCCCCGATGTGCGAGGCACAGGTTGCCAAATGAAAGACAGGGAGGGTCTGTGAGCCATGGAGCTCTGTGCTCTGATGGGCGTGAACGAATACCTGGGGGCAGAGCTGCTCCGTTCTGCGTCTGCCGACCACTCAGTTCCCTCTTGGTCGTGATACCAAGGGCAGCACAAGATAGTCACTCAGACAAAAGGTCCAGTGACCCGGAAGGAAGAAAATGCTGGCTTTCTGCATCCCTGGGTAAGTCCCTCTTTCTGAGTATCTTAGACCCAAATTTAAAACCAGGCTGAAACGTTGGGCACTCAGCACAAACTGTACTTGCTGTCTGGAGACTCTTTGAAAGCCTACTCCATGCAGTTTATTCCATTTATGGTGAAGTGAAGGCGAGATCGAGGGCTGTTCATGCTCCATTGTCTTGGTGTAAATATGAATAACACTCCCAAAGTGTCCCATGTGGGTAATAAATTATGTGGTTCCTCCAAGAAATGAGGTAGGAAAGAAACCACAGGGTTTCTAAACCACCTTGCAGGAAGAAGTAAACACTCCTTTGCCAACTTTTGCATCATCATCACCACCATCACCATCATCATCATCATTACCATCATCACTAACATCATCACCATCATCACTACCACCATCACCATCATCACTATTACCATCATCACTATCCACCATCATCACCATCATCATTATCACCATTAGCATCATCATAATTACTATCATTACCATCATAATCATCACCATCATCACCGCCATCATAAATATCATCATCACCGCCATCACCATCATCACCAGCATCACCAACCACCATCACCAGCATCACCAACCACCATCATCATTATCACCAGCCATCATCACCAGCATCACCAGCATCACCATCACCACCATCACCACCATCATCACCAGCATCACCAACCATCATCACCAGCATCACCACTACCATCACCAGCATCACCAACCATCATCACCACTATCATCATAATCACCAGCATCACCAACCATCATCACCAGCATCACCAGCATCACCACCATCATCACCAGCATCACCACCATCACCAGCATCACCAACCATCATCACCAGCATCACCAGCATCACCACCATCATCACCAGCATCACCACCATCACCAGCATCACCAACCATCATCACCAGCATCACCAGCATCACCAACCATCATCACCACTACCATCATCATCACCAGCATCAGCATCACCACCATCATAATCATCATCACTGATACCCCTTTATATTCATGCCAATTTGAAAGTATTATTCAAAGTTCTAATCTAATTTTATCCTTACAACACCCTGTAGGCAATCTAGCAGGAGTAATTATGCCATTTAACAGGAGGGGAGGCTAAAACCCAGAGAGGAGAAGATACGCACCTCTCCCACCTGTGTTCCATAATGGGGAGTGTGCATATCACGTCACCCCAGGCCACCAGGCATCCCAGGCTCAGGCAGCCACCAGGAGAGAGCCGCTGTACCTTTGGAATCCTGAGGGCTGCATGGCACCTGCTGTGTCCTGCAAAGGAGCTCTTACTGGCCCTGAGCCACTGTAGGGACCTCAGAGCCAGGAACGCAGGCTCAGCAGGGTGACAGTGGGAACGCACCTGTCCCCCCATCCATCAGCCTGGCAGTGGATATGTTCTGTGTGCACATGGGCCCTCATGTGGACTCCCAGAGGTGCCTGGCAGGGGGAGAGGTGCACGAGCACAAAGGAGCCAACACCAAGGCCATTTGCAGCCCACGCCTCCCTCTCTACTGACTCGTAAGATGGTAAAGGAGTGGTTTCTATCTTAATTCATCTTTGTAACCCCAGAAACTAGCAGAGCATCGATGCTTAATATATTTGTAGAGAATAAATGGGTGAACGAGAGAGACAGGCATTGTGGAGCTCTTGACGGAAAATCAATCCATCAATTAATCGTTGCATTGGGCCCTGCGCTGCACCGGGCCCGTGAAGATCACCCAGAAATAGATGGCACGGCCCATTAATTCAGTCATTTGCTCAATAAACAATTTATCGAGTGCCTTTTCTGCGCCAAGGGCTCCCTCGACTGCTGGGGGTGGCAAAGCTGCACTGCTCCGGACACTCGGATTAGCAATCCAGAAGCACAGATAAAACCGGACAGAGTCCAGCTGCAGGCTGACCTGTGGCGTCCTGACGACCAGGCTGCAAGTAGACTTAAGAAAAGGAGAAATTGAGGCAGGTGAGAGAGACTGGCGGGGGCTTTGGGAAAAGGCGAACCCGGGCCTGCACTGTCCAGGGAGGGGTGCGGGTGGGGGCGCACACGAGTTGTGGGATGGGCTGAGGAGGTCGGGAGGGAAGCTCTAGTTTAATTTTCTTGGGAACAAGTCTTGGGAGATCACAGGAAATAAGGTGAGGGAGTATGTGGGGTCTACTGCTCAGGGCTTGGCGAACTTTTCCTGTGAAGCGCCAGGTAGTGAGAGTCTCTGGCTTGGCCTACCTGAGGCTCCGCTGCAGCTACTCACTCTGCCGTGCTAGTGTGAACGCAGCCGTAGGGAGACAGGAAGGGACGAGTGTGGCCGCGTTCCAATACAACTTTATTTCTGAACATTGAAATTTGAATTTCATAGGATGATCACATACTACAAAACATTATTCTTCTGATGTTTTCCCCAACCAGTTAGAGATATAAAGACCGTCCGTGGCTCATGGGCCTTACAGCAGTGGACAAGGGGCTGCAGTGTGCCGGCCTCGAGTGCACACGCGTTTCTCAGACTCAGTAGGTCTGGGGGGACCTGAGACTCTGAATTCCCGACAAGCTCTCAGGTGATGCCGGTACAACAGATCCTCAGACCACACTTCAGCACCGCGGTGCTGCGCCAGGAAAGAGCAGCAGAAGCGTCTGAGAGACCCCAAGTCGCCCAGCTCCACCGTGGGCAGAGTGCAGAGAGCCACGTGCCGAAGGGAGAGCGGCGGGGTGGGGGGCGGCCAGCGGTGGGAGTCCAGGAGAGATTGTGCCAGCACATCTTGCCCACCTGCCGTGCTGGGGAGGGGCGGGCCTCGCACCAGCCCTGAGTACGAGTTGGAACGTACAGCAAAGAGGTCAAGCACCGGGCCACTAGTGTTTCCAGGCAGCGTTGCCAAGGCATTGACATGTGCCGGTAACCAAAATGTGGGACCTTTCTCTGATTTGCATCCATTGCTTTAACATGGATGGTACTGGGGCTTAGTATCCAAAGAGGCGACCCTTCTTCATGGCAAATGCAGGTGAAAATGTGCCGCATGTCACCTGGGACCCACGTCCCCAGTCTCTGTGCAAGAGCAGAGAGCACGGTGGGCTGAGCGGCTCCTGCTGGGGCTGGGGAGGACGCAAACTAAAGCCCGTGGGCAGGAGCCAACCTCCCATTGACTCTTTCCGGGGACCCCTGAAACATGACAGATGGCAGCCCGGGCCTGACGGCCAGACTGCAGGCCTCTCCCGCGTGTGCACGTGATGTTCTCATGCATGTATGCATGTCGGAGACAGAGCCCGAAACACGCTGCCTCAACAACAGCTTAACATATTTAATATAGATTTAGTAATAATTAAAACATGAAATAAAGCAAATCCTTGCAATAGCTTGGAAACCAGCTTGTTGCTATGTGCAAAACATGCCCAAATAATGCCTTTGTTTTTTTAAAATAGTATAAATAACAAATGTTTTTGTAGAAGAATAAAAACACAGATATGCCAAAAGAAGAGACAGGTCCCCAGGGCCCAGCGGCTCATCCCGAAGGCCTGTCCCCAGGGGCTGCTGCCGCCCCCTGCAAGGACCCCACACCTGCTCCTCCTGACAAACCCCTCCCACCTCTCCTGGGCTCCACCACCCATGGCCCCTGCGTGGCCTTCGTGTGACCGGCCTGTGGCACCACAGAGTGGCTGGACAGTCTGGACTTTAGCTTTGCGAAGACCCTGGTCACGAGAGCACATTTCTCTTGTCTTTTTGTAACTTGTCCTGATCTCCCAGGGGAACCGTGTCTTTTGGCCTCCCTGCTTGAGAGCATCCAGGAAAACCAGCCTCTCTCGGTGCCTCTACTCTCTCCCGTGCCAGAGGCTGGGCCCTGGCCGGCCCCCCCGCCCCCCGTCAGGCTCCACGGAAGCCCCTGCCCAAGGCCTTGCCGGGGTGGAGATGCCTGGTTTTGAGAGCTCTGGTCGGTGCCCAGTCTAGCAATTCTCCATTCTCTCATTTACAAATAATCTAGCAATGGGGGATGCATTTAGACAAGAGGCTCCCCTTTAAAATGCTAGTATCCCTGGAAGAATTATGCCCAGATGTGAGTTACTTTACTCAAATATCCAAAGGTCACCAGGGCCGAGGGACCAACTCTGATGGGTGCGGGAAGGAAGCGCTGAGTAGAATGGGGTTCTGGAAAGGTGGAGCAGTTCCAGGACAGGGCACCGCGGGAGAAGGGAGACGGGAGGAGGGAGGGCGAGCGGAGAAGGGGAGGGCGTGGGTGCCCCAGTCACCACTGTGCTGAGGGCGGTGGCAGCCCCAGGGCAGCAGTGGGACTCATCTGGGCCTTCCCAGGCACCTGCAATTCAGGCTGGGCGAGGGTTCCAACGGAATGCCCAACTGTGGCACTCGCGTCCCAACACCCAGCGTCCCACCCTTGTTCCCTCTCCCATTGTCACACCCTGCGGTGGAATCCTTTCCTCAGTGGCAGCCCCGCTTGTGCAGGTTCTTGTGCCCGGAGGCCCCTGTCCCTGGAGACTTGGACCGTGGTGAGTGCAGGGTCCCCCAGGCTCACTCCCTCGGTGTTTGTGGGGATGTGGTTGGAGATGCTCGTAAATGAACGTCTGGAGGGAAAATGTCATTCTGGGGTGCCTTTGGGATCCAGCGTTAGACTCAGCACAGGCTTGCTGAGCGCTCACACTGTGCGAGGCTCTCGGTCTCTGCCCCCCACCTTTTCTCTGTCACTCCCTCCCCCCGTCGCTTCCTCCCCTGCTCAGCCCCTCAGCATCTCACCCTCTGAGCATGGACTGGAGTGTCACTCAAGCTGCTAGCTGCCCATAGAGAAGGAAGTTCTTTCACGTGCTCCCCGTTGCCAAGGCAACCACTTCCTCAGGATCCAAAACATTAATACCTCTCTCCCTTGCATTTGTTTTCTGGTCAGATTTTTTCCTGTAGTGACATCTAGTGACCAACCACAGGGAAACAAACCCAATGACTTGTGACAGGCCTAGACGATAACATTACAGCCAGAAGGTAGACACAGACGTGGCCTCCAGCTGGGATGTCCCACCATGAGCACCGCCCGTCCCCACCAGCCCCCAGCCCCCGACGTGCCCGGGGCACCTGCCTGAGTGCCAAGGGGGCACCTTAGGCATTTCAATGTGTTCAGTGACTGTTTCAGGTCATCACTTCTGACCACACTAGCATTTTCGAAGGTGCTCCTGCACCTGCTTAAGCTCGAGATGGCAATCTTTGCACTGTCCAGGTGTGAATTTTTGTTTGTGACCCATTCCAGGTCAACTTTCTTCTGACATCCAGTGGGAATCCACATGACCTCTTCCCGCTGTCTGTCACTGCCGCTACAGGGGACCCAGGGATCTGAACACCAAGCTAATAGTGCCAGGACAAGCAGTCACGTAACCAAGTGATGGTGATGTCACTCTTTGTTAATCATCCCCCCACTGACTTGAGTAGGGACACCTGGGGGAAATGACACAGATTCTTCCCTGGCAGGCCAGGCCCCCCAGCCCCAGGAGGAGCAGCACCATCACTCCTCATGGGGACCCAGGGGGCAGACGGCCAGCCCAGGATCAATGCAGGACCTGGGTGGTCTCTTGGTTCTAACACTGCTGGGGACATTGTGGGCCCCTTTCCCCAGGTCAGCCTGGTTTCCAACGTTGTCCACCGCGTGGCAGATCCCACCAGCGGCCACAGTCCTTTGTGCCTCCTGGCACTCTCACCTTTGCAAGGTGACTTCGAAGCTTGTCCCATCAAGAAGTGGAGTCACTGTTGCATTGAGAACTGTGCTAAGCACTGGGGGTGCAACAGCAAACAAGCCAGTGAGAGGAAGACCGGGGGAAAGAGGATTCCAGGCATAGGGACGTCAGCGGGAAGGGCGGAAGGGAGCAAGCGCTCAGAAGAAAGGGCAGGGGGAAGGCAAGGCTGCAAGGGGAAGCAGCGAAGGGTTTAAGTGGGGAGTGACACGTGCCAACCCGGGTGTAGAACACCCATCTGGCTGCTGTGTAGACGGCGCTGTGGGCGGGGAGATGCTCTGGAGCTCTTTGCTGCGGTCCAGGTGAGCGAGTGGTGCCTGGGGATAGAGCGGGGTCGGCAGAGACGGGGAGGGCAGAGGGAGCCCGGATCACTGCGGAGGCAGAGCCGGTGGGGACGTGGTGAGGACACACAGGTGGAACTCGCTGGGACGCAGCACTGGATGGTTTGGCGGGTGTAGTGGGAGGTCACGGGGTTTAGCAAACTGGAGAGGGTGGTGCAGTTTGGTGAGATGGGGACGACAGGGAAGGAGCAGTGCGGATGCAGGAAACGACAACAACCTGCCGTGCTGAGCCGGAGGGGCCCGTGAAACATCTGAATGCAATATCAGGTCGTCTACTGAATATATGATCATAGAACTCAGAGGAAAGGAAAGGACCAGAGACACAAACCTGGAAGTCATTAGCAGGTAAATGGTATTTAAAGCCACATGCAAGTTCTTAAGTTAACTTATTCACGTGGTTTGAATTTGTGCTCGTTCAGATAAAGTGACTCAGGCTGTATCAGCCCAGTCCTGGCAGGGGACGGACTGCTTGCTCCAAGTAGGACGGTGACTGTGGCCGGCTGAATAACAGTCCCGAAAGATACCAGGTCCTAATCCCTGGAATCTGTGAATATTACCTTATACGGCAAAGATTTTGTGGATGCGATTAAGGATTTTGGGATGGGGAGATTATTTCAGCTTCTCCTGGTGGGCCCTAAATGCTATCACAAGCGTCCTTATAAGACTGTGCTCGAGGGAGTCTTGACTACAGACAGAAGAGGAGAAGGCCACGTGACCCTGGAGGCAGAGACTGGAGCAATGTGACCACGAGCCAGGGGACCCCCTCAGCCCCCAGCAGCGGGACGAGGAGAGGGACAGATCCCCCGGAGCCGCCCCAGGGAGAGCAGCTGTGCTGACACCTCGACTGCAGCCTGTGGTACTGATTTTGGACCTCTGACCCCAGAACTGTGAGAGAATGAATGTTTTTAAGCTAGTAAATATGTGGTGATTTGTTACAGCAGCCGTAGGAAGCGAACACAGCGGAGGAACCGTTTACAAAGGCTCGGGGAGAGGCTGGGCCCCACGCAGCCGGGGCTACTAGCAACATCCCAGGCCCTGTGCAAGCGAGGGCAGCTGCCAGAGCTCGGAGGAAGAGGGGGCAGACGGAGCAGGTGAGCAGACTGCACCCTCCGGCTGGGGCCACAGCCAGCCTCCGGGGACCTGCGGGGAGGGTGGTGGGGGATAGAGACCCCAGCCTCGCCCACCCCATGCAGGGTGGCCCTGCTGTCCAACCTCCAAGCTTGAGGCGGGGGAAGCCACTACGCCGGCAGCTCCCGGGGCCCAGCCCGAGGGCGGGGCTGCTGGTCTGTGTGCGCGCTGAGGTCCGGTCTCCCGACTCGGCAACCGTGCCGACGGTCGTATTAAATGGGTCACCGTGTGCAAGCCCCCCGACAGGTCAGGTGCTCAGTAAATGTCAAATAATAAAAGAGTGATGATAGAAGCCGTGAATCATAAATCCCACGGACGCATTTGGAGCTCAGCGTAGTACAAGGAAGATCGAGAATTGGGTGCTCCAGGTCGAAGGGCACAAGGAACTACTTTCTAAGCATTTGAAGCATTTATACAGGAGGTTTTATTTTGAAATTATTGGACAATATCCATCCTCTAAAAAATTGCCAATCCATATAATTCAAGTTATTTCTATCTAGTTCTTTATTAGGGAATTAGGGTTTTTAAAATAACAGGCAATATACTCTCAAATGCTACCGGGAGGCCTGTGAAACACAAGTGCAGCCTATTCAGTTGTTCCTACGGCACCTGGGGTTGCACCACCCGGTCTTTTCTTCTCGTGACCTCATCCACACGGAGACTCAGCGCCAGTCAGTAGGTGTGTGCCACTGAAGTCCCCTTTCACTCCAAGCTCTACTCCGTCTATTTTCTATGATAACGCGGTCACCTCGGCATGCTGTGACTTTGGTGACATCGCCACAGACACAGGAATGCAGCGTGTGACCTCCAGCCCTCACTGCCCTCCCTCCACTCTCCACTCGCAGCCTTTGTCACCTCACACTCCCACCACGTCAAAGGCCCAGGTGGCCACGTGGCTGGGCACAGCCCTCTGGGGAGTGCTGATCTCACGGTGTGCGGGTCCCTCGCTCTGGCTCAGGGGAGCTGACCACGCACTTTTCTCCCCAGCTCTGCTCTCAGGGAACACCCACGGGGAGTTTGAAACCAGCCATGGTGGGGTGTTCACACCATGGAAAGTGGCAGACACTACAGGGTGTTTTGTCCCCTCTGGAGAGCAGCTGTTGATCATTTGCCAGTTACCATGGGAGTGTGGCTCTGCCCTCAACACTTCCTGGTCCACTGCAAGTGCTGGCCAGTGCCCTGCTGGTGGTTGGCCTGCCTGCCCAAGAGCCCCTGGAGTAATACTGGTGACCACAACGCTGTCGTCTCGCTACCTGCTCAGACTCATGCTCCGCCGGGGCTTTTTGTTCCATCCCTCCCACCTTCCCAGGGAACTCGCCTGTGCTCCAAGCCTGGGGAGTGTAACAAGGCCCCGCCAGGTGGCACCTGCTCCTGCACCAGGTGGAACAGCTCCTCTGCTGAAGGTCGTGCATCTGCGTCTGCACATAGTGACACACATAGCCCTTGTGATGTGTGATTCCAACTACTGAATAGATAAAATCCAGATCCCAGTACTGTTGGTCAATGACGCTGAAACCTTAATTCTTTGCTCAGGCTGACGTGCACGCAAAGCCAGATATTACCCAGGACACTAAACATCTTCGCATGGAACAGGGCAACTCGTCACAGGAAGCCCCTGCTAAGCTGCCAATGCAGGAGAAATAATGGTAAGTGGCAGAAAGGCAAGAAATGGGGTGGCCAAAAGGTTTCCTAGAGCACAGACTCCAAGTGGTGCGATTATATGTGTGTGTGTGTGTGTGTGTGTGTATTTGGTATGAGAGTTTTGGTGATGGTAGGGTAATGTATCTGTTTCCTCCCTTGTGCCTCCTCTGGTGACAGGTGCTCCCTGGAGCGCTGTGAGGAAGAGGGTCTGGAAACAGCATCGGAGGGAAGTGCATGGCGCGGGCACAGATGAGGGAGCCAGCGGGCGAGTGGCACATCCACTGCAGAGGAGGGAGGTGAGTTTGTGGGGAGTTAAGCCCCCACTGCCTGACCCCTGGTGGGCTAGCCCCAGAGGGCCTGCATCACACACACAGCTACTGACTTTCATTGCGGCTACTATTGATGAATTTGCAAATTGTACCAACTTGGGGACTTAAATTGGTTGGTTGGATTTAACACCAAAACTGGATTTTAGACCTCTAATCAGTGGAAAGAGATCTTCTAGCTCTTTAATTGAGAATTTAAAATAGAGAGTTTATGCAAGAAAACAAAACCTTCCACAAATTCATTTGGAATGTTTTCACCAATTACTCTCCTGCTGTGGAATTTCCATCCTGGTCTTGGGAAAGTGCATCCCCGGGAGTCAGGGAAACCAGCTCTCTTGGTTTTCTTCTGTACAAGTGCACACACAGAGCTCTTGATGCAGACACTCCAGAGATTGGGGAAAAAGCAGTAAGCACAGATCTGTGTGTTAGAATCAAGGCCCACTTCACTCTGTGGGAAGCGCGCAGAACAAATACCTCCCAGGAGCACTCGTTCTAGCGCACTCCAGAGGGCTTGTAACCAAAACAGCAGGATTCTGCCTGGGAACGGTGCAGAAATGAGACACGGGTGTCAGACACTTGCCACTTGCCACAGAGGACTTGCCACTCAGCCCATTAGAGCCGGTTCCGCTCGGCCCCGGGAACAGAAAGACAGAGTCACTGAGGCTGCAAAAGGGCAAAGGAGTTTTATTGACTAGCTCGAGCTAGGGTCCAAGCCCCGAGCACCAACGCAGTGGCCTCTTTCCATGGGCAGGGACCCCGCGCAGCGGGGGCACATGTCTTTTGTACTTTTTCTAGCAGAGTACATGCAGGGGGCATGCCATCGCCCCTCCCTCCCTTAATTCATTTGCTCTTTCAAAAGTGGCTGATTGTCTTGGCTCCTGATTGGTTGGCTTTCAAGCTGCGGGACTGGCTTTTGATTATGCCTTGCCCTTCTGATCTGGTTAATTGGTTGGAGGCCCCGGGACTCTCCAGTCCTTTATCAGGAAGTAACTTGCGGTTACCTGCCCAGGCCTGTTACTACCGTCTCGGCTCCACTTAAGCTAAGTCAGCAAACCATATTTACAGAAGCAATTAGCATCCGTTAGAATCAAAGAGAGCACACTTTTTTTTTTTTTTAAAACAATTCCCGTTCTTCATTCCCCCCTTTTTCTTTTACCTACGAGCACTCTTGCTCGTACATGGGGTCTCGCACCTCCTCTATTTCTAAGCAGGTATCACAGTTCAGCTTTTGGTATTGCTGCCGCAATACCATCAATTGTATGGTATTGACCCGCTCTTTTACAAAAGTAACTAATCTATTTAGAATACACGGTCTGAAAGTGAGGATGAGCAGGAGCACAATTAGGGGTCCTAATATAGTGGAAAGCAAAGTAGTCAGCCAAGGGGAGCTATTGAACCATGACTCAAACCATCCTTCTCTTTGTTCACGCTCCTGTTTTTGCTTTGTCAGTCCTTTCCTGACTTTAGCCATGGTGTCTCTAACTATCCCAGTATGGTCAGCGTGGAAACAGCACTCTTCCCCAAGGGCCGCACATAGCCCTCCCTGTTGGAGAAATATGAGGTCTAGTCCCCTCCGGTTCTGTAGCACCACCTCAGACAGTGAGGTTAGGGACTTTTTTTAAAAGAGAGATGGATTTTTTTAAATTTTGGCTATGTCTTTATCTATGGCAGCTCTCGAATTATTGAACCTCCTATGTTGTATTGCTAAGGATGAGATTCTTGTCCCTGTTCCTATTGCGCTCAGACCGAAAAGGGTGGCTACGCTTATTGCTGTAAAGGGCTCTCTTTTTTTTGTAGTCAACCCGGCACCTTCTGTGCCTTTTGCCCATGCATCATATACTATATTCTCTTGGTGGTAGATAACCTTAGGGAACACTAGCACTGTGATGCAGACTTTCTCTGACTCATTAAAAACAGACAGGCTGAGGCATGGAGTCAGGCCTGTTTTAGAACAAACCCACCATCCACTGAGCGCCGGAATCACCCATTTTGTTCCTCCAGTCCGGTTTACAGATGGGTGGATTTTGGCACAAAAGTGTGCATGGCTAGGGGGCATCTTTCCTACGCAGGTTCCGTTCCCAGTTACTGTCTGAAGTGTCAGCCCCGGGCCCTTGTGGTCCCACGTGCAGGACCTAGGGGCCTCCTCCCCCGTACGGTTGAAGGGGGCATCTATTCCTATTGCTTCATAGAAAGGGGGTCTGATGTCATAGTGTAACCAACAAGCTTCCATAGCACTGGGGTCGGAGCGGTTTAATGCCTCATATGCTGCTGTCAGCATTTTTTTATAAGGGATCTCCTGACTCTTTTGTTCCGGGAGGTTACTTGCACTTCTACCTCTGCCACTGGGGTCCTTAAAAGTGTGGGTGGGGTGAAAAGTCAGGCGTGGGCTATTTTGTTCTCCCCCTAGCAGCCCCAAAATGTTAGAACCGGTTCCCCCAGCACTGGATTGGGCCCTACAGCGCCCGAGATGGGAGAAACCCTCAGTTTAAATTATATTACAGTGCCCTGCCCCGCCCCCCCTCCCCAGCGGCGGTCTGGTTGTCACACGAGTCAGTCTGGTCTTCAGTGGATTCTCTGGATCTGCCGAGGCTCTCCACTGAACTCGCTGCTGCTCTCACTCGTCCTCTTTGGCAGGTCTCACGTGAGAGTGGTGTATCCAGGTCGCCACTCCATCAACCTTTAGGGCAGTGAGGGTGACAAGAATAATCTGAAAAGGTCCCTTTTACCTGGGCTCTAGGGTTTTGTTATTATGCCGTTTCACCCATACCCAATCTCCCGGCTGGTAGGGGTGCCCGGCAACCTCTTTTCCCTCCTGTCGGGCTGCCTGATAAAAGGCTCGGAGGGCAGGCCAGATCTGGCCCTGAACTCGTTGCAGGGCCTGTACAGCCTGCAGCACTCCTTTAGGGTTTTCAGGCAGAGCCCCAGAGATCACTTTTGGTATTACAGGTGGAGGAGCGCCGTATACAATCTCAAAGGGGGTTAGGCCTAAATGATAGGGGGTGTTCTGGGCTCGGAACAGGGCGAAGGGACGGAGGGTCACCCAGTCTCCGCCAGTCTCCAGGACCAATTTAGTCAAAGTCTCCTTTAGGGTTCTGTTCATTCTTCCTACCTGCCCCGAGCTCTGGGGATTATATGCAGAATGTAATTTCCAATCTGTCCCCAGAGCCCAGGCTAGCCCCTGACTAACTTGACTTGTGAAGGCTGGCCCATTGTCAGACCCTATGCTCTCTGGCAGCCCATACCTGGGAACTATTTCCTCTAATATTTTCTTTGCCACTATTAAAGCAGTTTCTCCTTTAGTAGGAAAAGCCTCTACCCACCCTGAGAAGGTATCTACCATGACCAGTAAGTATTTGTACCCATATTTCCCCAGTATTACCTCTGTAAAATCTATTTCCCAAAATAACCCTGGTTGCCTCCCCCGTTCCCTGGTACCTGTATGGGTCCCCCTGGTCCTCCCCGGCTGCATAACCTGGCAGACACGGCAGTTTTTGACAATGTCCTCTGCCGTCTTCTCTTGTGATTTGAATCTGAGTCGTGCCGTGGCCAGCAGCTGTAACATCTTCTTCTTGCCAAGATGCGTTGTCTGGTGCAAGTGCCCTAGTAGGTGATTCCCTAAGGTCTCAGGGACTATCAGGCAATGTTCTCCGTCTTGGAACCAGCCATCCTTGTTCGGTGTCGCCTGCAGCTTCTCTGTGGCCCACCTTATGTCCGTGCTGGAATAGTCCGGTGGGGGGGGGCATCTTCCCCATCCCAGGGGGTGGCAAGCCCAGATGCAGAACATCGGTTGGTACCGGTCCCTCCGCAGCCCTTCTTGCCTCAGCGTCCGTGGCCTGGTTGCCCCTGGTCTCAAGGGAGTCCACCCTCTGGTGTTCCAGGGTATGGACTACAGCCACTGCCTTGGGTAACAGGATGGCTTCTAGTAGTTGGAGTATTTCTGGCTTGTGCTTAATTTCCTTGCCTTCAGCTGTAATGAAGCCCCTTTCCCTATAGAGGGCTCCATGTATATGCACTGTCCCGAAGGCATAGCGCTGTCAGTATACACCGTCAGCCTCTTCCCCTGGGCCCAGCGAAGGGCTTCTGTCAATGCGACCAGTTCAGCCTTCTGGGCTGAGGTCCCCTGTGGAAGGCGCGTGGCCCAGATAAGCCTGCCTTGCTCATCTACTATGGCCGCCCCTGAATACCTGTGTCCGTCCTGGACGAAGCTGCTCCCATCTGTGAACCAGGTCAGGTCGCTGTTTGCGAGGGGGCGGTCTCGCAGGTCACTCCGGGCCATCTGGGTCTCGGCCAGGATCTCAAGGCAGCTATGTTCGGGCATTGCCGGCTCAGGATCTGGCAGAAGCGTAGCTGGGTTCAGGATGGCAGGAGTCCGGGACTCGATGCGAGGGGCGTCTAACAGAAGTCCCTGGTAGTGAGTCAGCCTCGCGTTTGTGATCCATTGTCCTGGAGGCTGCTTCGAGATCCCCTCTATGGTGTGAGGGGTGGTGATGTGCAAATGCTGACCCAGGGTGAGCTTGTCGGCGTCTTTGACCAGCAAAGTGGTAGCTGCGATGATTTGCAGGCATGCCGGCCATCCGCTGCTACTGGGTCTAGCTTTTAGGACAGGTACGCCACCGGCCACCTCCAAGGTCCCAGCGTCTGCATGAGCACCCCCTGTGTCTACCAGGAAACTGACTGGGCTCTCCTCTATATTTAAGGTTACCCTGGGCTCAAGGAGGGGGTCCGAACCCCATCTTCCCTATTTACTATCTTCTTCTTGTCCCGCTAGTAAGACTGTCTTAAGCAATGCTCTCCTTCCTGGGCCCCCCCCTTTTTCTTGAGACATTCTCTAGCCCAATGTCCCTGCTCCTTGCGGTGTGCACACTGATCCTTTTCTAGCCTCTCCCTCCGAGGTCGTTTTCGGCCGTTTGCCCCTAAACTGATCCCCTTCCATGGCTGCAAGTAGGATCTTGGCCATCTCCTTATTTGCCTTACGCGCCTCATCCGCCTGGAACTTCCTATCTTCCTGTCTCATTCTTTCTAACTTCTCTTCCGGCATCTCCCTATTGTTATAGACTTTTTCTGCCACTTCCAGCAGGTCTCTCAGAGTTTTCTCACTTAACCTCTCTATTTTCTGCACCTTACGCCTAATGTCTGGGGCTGCCTGGTTAACAAAAGCCATCATTACTGCCGCCTTGCTCTCTTCTGCAGTGGGATCTATGGGAGTGTACTGTCTGAAAGCCTCCATAATCGTCTCTAGATAAGCCGCTGGGCTCTCCTCGGGCCCCTGCCGAACATCCCCTACCTTTAGCCAAATTGGTCGGCTTCCGTGCCGCCGCCTGGAGACCGGCCATCAGAGTCTGGCGGTAGACCCGGAGACGCTCCCGACCTTCAGCCTCATTGTAGTCCCAGGGTGGCCGTTCAAGGGGAAAGGTCTGGTTGATGACTCGAGGGTTGATGGTAGGCCTGCCATCCTCTCCAGGGACTAACTTTCATGCCTCTCTCTGGATTCGCTCCCTCTCCTCTGTGGTAAAAAGAACCTTAAGCAACTGTTGGCAGTCGTCCCATGTGGGCTGATGAGTGAAAAGGACAGAATCTAAAAGGTTAATTAGATCTCTTGGATTATCAGAAAAATTTGCATTTTGAGATTTCTAATTATAAAGATCACTGGTGGAGAAGGGCCAGTACTGATACGCCTGGCTCCCCGTCCACTCTCGGGGGTCCCACGGCCCTCAGGGGAAGCGCCCTCACTGGTTCAAGATCTGGAGTTTGTCCAGTCCGTTGTCTAGTGCCGTACGCCGGCCCCCCCGTTGGAGGTCCCGTCCTCCCCTGGGCCGCTTGGGCCGTTGGGGCCACTCTAGGATTGTAAGGTGGGGGTGTGTGCCCTCTAGGTCTATTAAATCTGGATATAGATTAGAGTCCGACAGCACAGGTGACCCCGTGGGCTAGGGGTCCTGCACCCCACTTTTCTTTACCTCTTTGGTAACTAGGGCTTGTGTCTTCTTCCTCGATGCTGGCAGGAGGGTCTTTAGCCAAGGTGGCGGATCCTGGACCAAGTCCTGCCAGACTATAATATAGGGGGCTTGGTCCGGATAGCCGTGATGACCAAAGACTACCCCTTTTATCTTCTCAATAAGCTCCGCATCAAATGCCCCTTCCCGTGGCCATCCCACCCCAAAGGTCGGCCACTCCACCTCACACAGGGTGATGAATGTCTTTTTCTTTACTTTTAGGGAACGGCTGTGCGCCCTTTCCTTAACATCCTTAAAATGGCCCACAGTAATGGACAGGGGAGTCGATGGTGTCTGACCCATGTCTGTGCAGCACTCCTGCAAGGAAACAGACACCATTAGTTGGTCTGCTTTGGTGCCACCAGCTGATCTGGCATCACCGGTGAGTTCCTGCTGCCCGCTCTTGCTGCCCACTGGTTTTTCTGGTTCCTTGCACAAAATGGGCAGCAGGTCTTGGCCTTGGTCAGATCCTGTTTTAGTTTTATTTCTTTCCATGGTGGGGCCTCAGAGGACGCCCCGTCCTCCTGAGTCATGTGAGGAGAAAAAGGGTTATTAGTTACAAAGGGGGCAATGAAAACGTTCAAAAGACACCCCATGACACAAAGCCACTAGAAAGGAGGGGCAGTTCGCAGCCACACAAGGAGTCCCACCAAGAGCCAGTAGAGAAGTGTGAAGGCAGCCTTCTTTAGAGGTCCCCAAGATTGAGGGGTAACAGCATACAAGCCAATACCAAGCAGTAGCGCCAACAGGGAAGGAAGCCCCCAAAGAACAACCTGTAACTAGGAGATTGTAAATCCAGAGATTGAGAGGGCCATAGAAAAAGGAGAAGCTGTTGGGCTGCTCCACTCAGCAGCACCTCGGCTCAGCAGACTCACCCACAAATCTCATTCACCATTAGTTGCACTTGCAGACACTCACACAGTAAGCATTAATTCCAATCACATGCCTGACCTAAGAGTCCGGACTCGCTTCTTGGTCTTTCTCTCACAAATTGGCCAGTATCACTCAAAAGAAATCCACAAAGGCACAAACAGACAATACTAGACTGGTCCTGTGTTAACCATCTAAAACTCAGACAAATAGAAGCAGAATTTCCACCGAGCGGCCCCGGACTTACCCCCTCTCGGGGTGCTTCCCGCCCGTTGGAAACTGCTTTCCGCTGAGCGGCCCCGGACTTAACCCCTTGGAGTGCCTCCCGCTCGTTGGAAACGAAAGACAAACAACGGAACGACATAAATCAACAGAAATTTTAGCCGGCTACCGCTTGGATTCCACATCAAGCGGATCCACTTGGTTTCGCTTTCCCAAATAGAGTTTCCGCAGAGTAGCCCTGGACTTACCCCCCACTCGGGAGTGCCTCCCACTCTTTGGAAAAACAAAAGAGAAATGGAACCTACCGCGGGGGCGAGGGACGTTTCCCTTCACTCCCGACCGGTGACCCACCAGCGCGTCCACCTGTCTTCTGCCAGTCACTTCCCAGGGTCCAGTTACCTACACCGTACGGATTCTCAGAGCTCCAACTCCTCCTCGGATCCGGATTCTGTTCCGGGGGTTTTGGAATCCTGGACGAGCCCCCAAAATGTTAGAGCTGGTTCCCCTCGGCCCTGGGAACAGAAAGACAGAGTCACTGAGGCTGCAAAAGGGCAAAGGAGTTTTATTGACTAGCTCGAGCTAGGGTCCAAGCCCCGAGCACCAACACAGTGGTCTCTTTCCATGGGCAGGGACCCCGCGCAGCAGGGGCGCATGTCTTTTGTACTTTTTCTAGCAGAGTACATGCAGGGGGCATGCCATCCCCCCTCCCTCCCTTAATTCATTTGCTCTTTCAAAAGTGGCTGATTGTCTTGGCTCCTGATTGGTTGGCTTTCAAGCTGCGGGACTGGCTTTTGATTATGCTTTGCCCTTCTTATCTGGTTAATTGGTTGGAGGACCCGGGACTCTCCAGTCCTTTATCAGGAAGTAACTTGCGGTTATCTCCCCAGGCCTGTTACGACCGTCTCGGCTCCACTTAAGCTAAGTCAGCAAACCATATTTACAGAAGCAATTAGCATCCGTTAGAATCAAAGAGAGCACACTTTTTTTTTTTTTTAAACAATTCCCGTTCTTCACCCCAAAGGGCTGTACAGGACAAAGCGGAACCGCTGAGCCTAAATGTTTAAGAAAATGCCTGAATCTGAGGCCTTTGCGTCCCTCTGAGGGCCACATTGGCTTTTACCAGCTCCTGAGACCTCACAGTGGCAGTTTTAGGAAATTTACAAGCCAATTGTTACATATAGCCATCAGTAAAATGAAAATATATAGACTTAGAAATAGATTATATTAAAAACATAGTAATAAATACTCAAAAATACATCACTTCTTGCTTATTTTACTATTACCAGTGCTCCTGGGACTATTCTCATCTGTGTGTCTGTGTGGGGGGAATCCTGCATAATGGTGACCAGGGTGCACCTTTCTCCAACTCCCAGTCCAGTGCTGTCATGTCGGTAGCTTGAAACTGGCCAGGGTGGAAGTGTTTGTGCTACATAAATAGGCAAATGCCTATCAGAGCTCTAGCTCCACTCCCCGACCACCCTGCCCCAAGAAGGTGGTTGGTTAACATTCACCAGCAGGCCGGGCTCGGTGGCTCACGCCTGTAATCCTAGCACTCTGGGAGGCCGAGAGGGGTGGATCATTCGAGGTCAAGAGTTCAAGACCAGCCTGAGCAAGAGTGAGACCCTGTCTCTACTAAAAATAGAAAGAAATTATCTGGACAACTAAAAATATACAGAAAAAATTAGCCGGGCATGGTAGCACATGCTTGTGGTCCCAGCTACTCAGGAGGCTGAGGCAGGAGGATCACTTGAGCCCAGGAGTTTGAGGTTACTGTGAGCTAGGCTGACACCACGGCACTCTAGCCTGGGCAACAGAGTGAGACTCTGTCTCAAAAAAAAAAAAACAAAAAAACATTCACCAGCAAACCACTGTACTTGACACCACACACACACACACACACACACACCACACACTTGACTGCACAGAGGGGAGTGAGAGAACGGACAGAGTGTCATGTTCCCTGTAGCCCATGCAGGGGAAAAAGTGCGGTAGACAGAAGAAGCAGGGGCAATTTATGCGTGAGAAAGCACACACACGCACACATATATGCACACATACACACACATAGACACACACACATGCATACACACATGCACACCTTCCTCTGGAGGGAGAAGCCCTCTGACATGGCCGGCTGGCACCGGGCTCCCTCCCATTTCTTGCACCACACACGCACACTGGGCAGTCCCCGCACCTGTCCTTCCTGGCCGCAGGGAAGGGCAGCACAGAAGATGGCAGACGGCCTCCCGGGAGTAGCCATCACAGAAGATCCTTCCTCCCCAGAACTTGCAGCCCTCCGTCCGCAGTGAGCTCAGCCCAGCAGGCGCTCCGCCAGGCAGTGCAGACCTAGGATGGTGGGGGCAGGAGCCAAGGAGGTGACGTGTGAGCTGCAGCAGGAGCAGGTGTGCCTTGCGGGGTGGCACTCAGGGACGGCCTTTCCAGTGGGGTCCTGGGGCCTGGAGACCAGCCTGCATGCTGAGCGAGGACTATTTTACCAGCTGATGGCAACACATCAGACTGAGCAGAAACCAGTGGCAGTAGTAATCCTCTGGGATGAAATGGGATGGAGCTTTGAGCTTAGTAGGAATCTGCTTCAAATCCTGAGGTTTTAGGAACATGTGAGAGCAGAGTCCAGGGAGGTACGAGCGGGCACTCTTGGAGTGACACGTCCCCAAGCCTGCAAGGCGACTGTAGGATGGAGTCAGAAAGGGAGTGAACTAAAGTGCCAAGGCTCAAAAGATTCAGCAATCTCTGTCTAATCTAAAATGCAGACGGACTGCGCCCTGGCAGCTCCTCCCGCAGACGTGCAATGGTGAGACATGATCACAACCTACCACACATGATCCTCGACTGGGGCCAGTGTATCTGCATAAAGGAAACTCTGCAATTGTTGAAAGAATGTTGATTTGTAACTCGAAGCTTGGGGAAATATCTATAACACAGTTTTAATAGGATAGAGAAAGAATACAAGAAAGCAAGAGAGCGAGAAAGTGAGACAGCAGGTTTGTACGCACAGAAGATGTCTGGAATGAAAAACTGCAAACTGGTAACAGTGGCTGTCTGTGGGATGTAAGATTGGGAAGATGCACTTCCATATTTATTTAATACACTTCTGTATTGTACAATAATATCTTTATAGTTTTTAAAAAAATTAATGAGTGAAAATGATAGCTGGTGTTCATCATTCATTAACAAGGTCCCCCCCACCCTGTGCCCTGTCTGGGCTCTGCCCACGGCTGCCCTTGACTTTCCTGCACAGACTCCCAGGCTCTGGGCTGTGACTGCCCGGACCAAGCAAACCTGCAGATGAGGACCCACCCCACCCCCAGCCGAGCTTTCTCCCTCTATTAAAACCTGCTTTCTCCCAGGAACCTTAAAACTAATTTTTTTAAAACAAAAATAGTTCCCAGTACAACTTACAAGCTTGATGAGACAAATCCACCAGCAGCAGTTGGAGGGACGGCTTTGCACTCCCGTTCAGCCATAGCAGACGTCTAACTCGGGATGGGGTTGTTGGCACCTACCTGTGCTTGGAAAATTCTGGTGCCGGCCCAGGGAGGGCATGGCGCTGTCTAGAGGAGACCCCGCCAGGAACGAAACTCACAGCAGTTTGCCTTGGCAGCGTGGGCGGATTCCTGGGAGGGCAGCACTGGTGTTTTCTGTCCTGAGAGGCCCCGTGCCAGGACACCAGGTGTGTTCATTTCCTATCGCTGCCATAAAAATTACCACGAACTCAGAGGCTTAACACAACTCAGACTTATTACCCACAGTTTCCACAGGTCAGCAGTTCAGTGGGTCTGGCTGGGTCTCTGCTTAGGGTCTCACGAGGCCAAAATCAGGGTTCGGGCAGGCCGTGCCCATGTGTGGAGGCTCTGGCGGGGTTCTGCCTCCCGGCCAATTCAGGCTGTGGCAGAATCCGCTTCCTCACAGTCCTGGGACGGAAGAGAGACAGGAAGAGAGACAGGCTGACACCAGGAAGCCCCTCGATCCGACCCATGTCCCTGGACATTCCAGTCACCAGACCAACAAATTTCTCTTTTTTGCTTCAGCCGCTTTGAGTTGGATCTCTGTTATTTACGACTGAAAATGTCCTGGTTGATACGTGCAGGGAAAACTTTGGTTACCTGCACAGTAAAGAGGGTTCTAACACTTCCAACTCCATCCTGGGCTCCCCTGCTCCCACCCGGCACGGCAAAACAGTGATCACACCAGGGCAAGGCCAGGTTGCAGGGGGTGACCTTCCGTTGAGCACCTTTGCTGCACCAGCTAGAACCCCGGGAGATTTCTGTACATGATGCTATTTGATCCTCCCAATAATTCTGTGAGGTTGACATTGGTGGTCTCCTTTAACAGGTGAGAGAGTCAAGAATCAGGGAGGTTAAGTACTGTGCCCAAGAGCACACGCCAGGGGGCAGGGAAAACTTTGTCCTAAATTGCCACTGTCTGTGTCCAGCTGTGTATTTCTTACATACACAGAAGGGTATTAACTCTCAAGAAGGTCAACACGGTCAGTCTCCACCTTCGTAAATCACTCTTGCCTGGAAGTTTACGCACATGTAGCCCAGGCTTGGTGTCTAGGGACAGGTGGGGGAATCTGGCTGGAGACACCAGGTAAACACAGGAGAACGTTTCACCTGTAAATCAATAGTCACTGACCTCCTGTGTGGCCACTATTAATGCTAAAAGCCTCGCTCTTGTATTCAGGTTTAAAGGTTTGCGAGGCCTGCGGAGGAGACTGTGCTTTTTGTTTCCATTTGGTCTCCACTGTTACATGCTTGCTTTGTTCGTGGCTGTTCATGAAAGGAAAACTGAATGTACTACATGGGTAATATTTTCTAGAAACACAATGTGGCTAGAATAACTGGGTTCGTGGGAACGCTGAGAATGGAAACTTATAAACAAACTTGAATAATAATGAATTTAAGATCGCAAGGGCGAGGGGTACCAGCTCCAGATGGCGGATTAAACTCTTGGCTTATGAGCCTTCCTCTCCAAATCTTATTTAAAGGACAGAAGAAATATTTAAATGGCAAAAGCCTTTAAAATGTAGCTGTGGGTACCCGGGGGTTTATTATATAATTTTCTTTACCTTCAGGAACGTTTGGAAATGACATATCAACGTCAGAAAGCGGGAGGAGGAGACGCTCGCGGCAATGCCGGGAAGCCCAGCCAGGTGGCAGCAACACAAGGACGCTCTGGACACCTGGGAGTGATGAGGACAGAAGGTAGGAGAGTGAGGAAACTCAGTCAGAGCCGAAGCAATCACAGCCCAACAGAGGCTGCAGAAAAAGGGGACAGACTACTTTGCACTGCACAGGCTCAGAAACGTCTCAAACTAGAAAGTACTTGGTGCTAGGAGCAGGCAGGTGCTGTGAGTCAGCAGCCGGGTTCTAGAAGGGCCCAGAACTGTGCTGCAGGTCTGTGGCTGCACGAGAGCATCGGGTCCATGGAAGAGGGAGGCTGCCCCCAGGCAGCCCTGAGGTCCCCTGACCCAGTGTTTCTCGGATCACCGTCCTTGGACCAGCAGCATCAGCATCTGCCGGGAACACGTTAGAAAGGCAAATTCTCAGGCCCTGCCCAAGACCTCTGAATCAGAAACTCAGCAGGGGGCCCCAGTGAGCTGAGCTGTAACACACCCTCCCCGTGATCCTGAAACTAACCCACGCTGCTCCCGTGATACCTTCTCTCTTTCTTCCTCACCAAAGAGACTCTCTGGTCCACCAGCCACTTCTCTACCCACACAAACTACAGAGAAGCCCCTGCTGGCACATACGTCACCTTCTCCTTGCAGCCACAAGCAAGCTGCCCCAAGCATGCAGCCAAGTGCTGCACTCCTGGGATATATTAATACATAACTAGACAACTGGAGCAGGGGCCTTCATGTTTTCAGAGGATGCTCACAACAGTGACCAGTACTGATTAAATCTAGATCTTCGTTGAGAGTTCAATCCACAAACAAGAATCATAAGACATTGTAGGAAAACCAACTGCCTGAAAGTGGCAAGCATAGCAAACAGGTTGCAAGGAAAAATGGCTAACACAAGAAAGAAAAAGTTTTTTAAAAGCCTAATTAATACCTGTGGAGAACTTTAAGAATCAATGCTGCATTCATTAAACAAGAACAGGCAGCTATGAAAATGATCAATGAGAAGACAGTAAACAGTTCTTGGAAATTAAAACAATAAAACAAATAATCTGAACAGGAGCTCCGTGGGATAAGCGGGTAGTGAAATGGATATGGCTGGAAAACAGGTGTTTTAGAACGCAGGACATAAATCAAGATTACAAAGGGAATGATGTTACAATATGACCTGGCAGAAATCCACAGTTATGGGGAAGAGGAGGATTTTCACATTTGACTTTAGACACTCCCTATTATTTGTCTACAATGAGCATGTGATATTTTGTAATTTTAGAAAGGTAAAAGGCATAAATTTGAATCTTATGAAAACTGTGCATGTGGCTTTGCACCTGAGATAAGTAAAGGATACTCACCAATGTGTTAACAGCTCTTTTCTCTCAGTAGTGTGACACAATAGTCTGTGTCTGCTTCAATAAAGTTATTAGTCTTACAGGAAACTCTAATTACCAATTCCCGAGACCTGGTTTGCAGACTGACTAGCTGCATAACATTGGGAGCTGGGAGACTGCTCGCCTCTGCAGGTGCTGAACGCTGGCTTTTGAGACAACAGCGAGTGAGAGGCTGAGTCCCCTGTAGCTTGGTCTCCTCCTTGATACTGAGCGATTCCAGGGCAGAGCTTTGTCCTCTGACAAGCCTGTGCGGGCTGCAATCAACCTCCTCACCGCTAGTTGCCACGCCTGGGTAACATACCACAGGGCTCTGCCTCATCCCATTCATCGCTCCCGCACAGCCCATGCTGACTGTAGTTTGGCTTTTATTATGATTTGATGTCATCTGTAATCCCTTTACCCTCAATAACTCTTAAAAAGAGTTATCAGTTAGTTGTGGCTGTGTAACAAACCACCCCAAAACTTGGTGGTGTAAAGAAACAATCCTGTGTGACTCCTCACGAGCCTGGCATGTGCCTGGACAGGTCCCTGGGGCTCATCTGCAGGTCACACTGGCTGGAGGCTGGCTGCTCGACAGTGGGCCCAGCTACGGAGATGCAGCTCTCTGTCCCACACGGTCTCTCATCCTCCCCGCTGAGCTGGGCTTGCTCTCATGGCACAGGTCGGGGGCAGGTGGGAGCAGAATTGTACCAAATACCTGGAAGCCTGGGTTCAGAGCAATTCCATTGCTTCCACCTCCATTCTGTTGGTCAAAGCAAGTCAGGAGACCAGGCTGGATTCAAGGAATGCAGAAATGGGCTCCAGCTCTTGAAGGAAAGAGTACAAAGTCACATTGCAAGAGGCACAGTATAGGAAGGGGTGGAAAATTGAGGCCACTTTTGCAGTTGATCCACTGAAAGTCAGTTATGTAACCTGCTGGCTGCACAGTCTCTGTGAGGGCGTATGGAAGCAGAGCATAGTCACACTACAAGACCATTTTGTGAACTGTCATTTGCCATCAAGGTAGCTTTTGGTGCACACAGAGTTAAATCCTGATGGGTGTCCAGAGTCTCCTCTATGTCTTGTCTAGTGTCCCTCCCTTTTTCTATCCCACCTGTCTTTTCTTTCCCATCCTTCTCCCCAGGAGCCCATTCTCGAAAGGCCATGGAGAGTTTAGTTCCCAGAACCTTCCTTCCCAGAGGGGCAGCACTTAGCTCTTACCCTCCTCCAACCCCAGCAGCAGGCTGGCCATGCCATTCAGTGTCCCCGTGTGGAGTATCCACAACACATGTGTTCCCCTTGATGGTTCTGGGCCCCTCGCATAGGATAGCTCTATTGCCCTATTGCCCCATTGCCCTAAATCACCTTTCCACCAATGGTGAAGAGAGAAAGGAACCATGGAGTAAGCGGGGGGACAATTCACTAGACTTACCGTAAAAAGCATTGAGCTCTTTTTATTTGGGGTGGCAAGAAAGCACATGACAGATGTGGGAGCCTCTTTGGAAATGAGGAATCACATCCACGAAGCCATTCCGGCATGTTCTCCCGATGTTAAGATTCCAGCCACATCTATTCGTGACCAGCTGCAGATGTGGCCTCTTTGCTCAGCAAGTGCCGTTCCCTTCAGCCACTGTGTCAGGGAACAATGGGACCCTTTAGGGCCACTGGTTCTTTTCCAGGCCAAATGATGACATCGTTAAGGCATCTGATTTCCCCCTGCATAAAAGAAGATTAATAGCTAAGACCACAAGAGGAACTATTGTTTTGCTGGCTTTGTTTAAGTCAGTGGTTCAAATACTTTCTTTCACAAAATGCAACACTGCCCCAGAGGTAACAGAAAACCCTTCTTCAGTGATGTGCCTTCCCTGCTTGAGAAAGGCCACACACAAGGACACTGAGCCCTGCCCACAGTCAGTGCCCCGGCTGTCCTGGGTCCGGATCCCTCACCCGCAGCCGCAGCTGCCAGGAAATCAGAACCACACATGGAAAAGCCAAGGTGAAACAAGCCCACTTGGACCACAGTCAGAAAGAAATTCTTTTGTCAAATCCCACCGTCTTTACTCAAATAGAGCCAAGGTCACTGGAACTGGAAACCCTGAAATGTGGAGGCAGGCCGTACTCTGCACTGTCAGGTGGGCTCTGCACCCGTTGCCATAAGTGAGCAACGAAGAGACCCTCTGAGAAGCAAGGGAGAAGGCTTACTCTGAGACTGTGGCTCCAATCAATTCCTTAAGTTACCTGCCACAGAGCCTCTGGCATTGTCCCAGCTAGCAGCAGAGCTCCCTCTCCATGCTACAGAGTCCTTGGGTCTTTAAGCTGTTTACAGGAATTTTCCAAGACCAGAGGGCATGAGATCCCCGTGGGTGGCTTCTCCACAGGGACAGCCGGCTGCCTGAGGATGAGCAATGACTTCTTCAGGCTGCCGGGCCCCTGGGCTGTTGCAAACATTTGCTCGGCAAAGATGGGATGCTTCTTCTCTTACCTAAATTTGCAAGGACTTTGTTGTTCATGTAAACGACAGTGAGAAAGACTACTCATGGCTTCTTAAAAAACGTTTCTCCCAAATCAAATTCGGCAACTCAGTATTAAATTCTGCAACTCAACATTAAATTCTATACCAGCGCTGTCCGAGAGAAGTTTCCAGGATGATGGAAAATACTGTGCTCTCCCATGCAGTAGCTGCTAGTCCTGTGTGGCTATTGAGCACCTAACCTGTGGCTTCTGCAACTGAGGAACTGACTTTTAAATTTCATTTCATTTAAATTAATTTAACTGTGAATAGCCACAAATGTCATCTTATGACTTTTACTGTTATGCAGTTTCTTATAAAGTTTAACACATGTTGACCACATGAGCCAGCAAACCTGCTCCTAAGTACTTCCCAAGAGAAATGAAAGCACGTGAGAATCTACACAGAGAATCATATTCACATGTTTGTAGCAGCTTCATTTGTAATAGCCAGAGATGGCAACCAAGCAAATGTCTATCAACTGATGAATGGAAAAACAAATGGTGGTATATCCATATAATGGAACATTGCCTAAAAGAAACACACTTCTGGCTGGGCACGGTGGCTTACATCAGCTCCTAGTGTTTTGGGAGACCGAGGTGGGAGGTTCACTTAAGGCCAGGAGTTTGAGACCAGCCTGCACAACATAGTGAAACTCTGTCTCTACAAAAACTTTGAAAATTAGCCAGGCATGGTGGTGCATGCCTATAGTTCCAGCTACTTAAAAGGGTGAGGCAGGAGGATCGCTGGAGCCCAGGAATTTGAGGCTGTAGTGAGTTATGATTACCCAGTGGACTCTAGCCCAAGCAACAGAGTAAGACCCTGTTTAAAAAAAATAAAATAAAATAAAATAAAAGAAAGAAAGGAAGAAAAAAAAGAAAAATAAAAAAGGAAAAAAAAAGAAGAAACATACTTCTGATACACTGATAGTTTTGTGACAACAGTATACAGTCAGGTGACATTATGTTGGTTAAGTGAAAGAAGCCAGACTATCTAACTGCATGAGTCCATTTATCTAGAAAAGGCAAAGTTACAGGGACAGAAGGCAGATGGGTGGTTGTCTGGGGGCAGAGGGTGGGCTGAGAGGGAAGGGGGCACTGACCAGAGACACGAGGGACTTTTCCAGGGTGGAAAATATTCTATTTCTTGAACGTAGTGGTGGTTACATGACTGTATACTATTGTCACAAAACTATCACACTGTACACTTAGAACTGGTGAATTTCATTCTATGTAAATTGTATGTCCATAAAGCTGGCTTTTAAAAACTCTATACAGCAGTTAAAATGAAAATCATGAAATTTATTTCCTACAGGTCTCTTTCTTACGCCTCTCTTCACCTACTTAGATGATCACAGAAAACACTAACAGCCAAGGTGTAGGTAGCTTTGCCAAGCCAGCTGGTGAAAATAAGCCCTCCCAGATCATGATTGGGAAGAATACAAATGAGTTTCCAAGAAGCAACTTACACGCTTGGAATTGTAGTTCCACACGTTACAAGGCAGTCAAGCCAAGGCCAGACACGATCATTTCATGAGCTGCCTTTTCCCTCTCTGAACTAGAAAGCTTCATGGTCGCTGTGGGCCCAACACCAGGACACAGGGAGGTGCCCTGAGGGAATGGGAGTCAGCACCCCCCGCCCCAGGCTGGGCCCAGAGGCGGGGATGCAGCCGGCCAGGCCGGTGCCCGGACCAGGCCTGGGCACAGCAGCGTGGGGGTTAACCAGCTCTGATGTGGATGCTCACGGCACCCAGCATCCCTAAGTCAGAGAGGGCCCCGTTTTCATTAATAGACAGAACCTCACTTTGAGGGATGTGATTGAGCCCACTAGACCTCTGGGGAGGCACATTCGAGGGGGGGTGCAATAACGAAATTGAACATTAACTGGACAGATTGAGGGAGAGCAGACTCCCAGGAGCAGTGGGGGCTCTAAACCATTCCTAATTCAGAACCTCAGGAAGCTACTTACCACACAGAGGTTCTGACTCCCAGTTACCAGCCAGCAGCATCCAAAGGTGGAATGAGAATTCCTCATATCCAGAGTGACTTCCTGTCCCTCAGTGCTCTCCTGCTGGGAACAGTGTCCTTTCAGAAGCCACCCCCAGGAACATGCTTCGGGAGTCCGGGGCTGCTGAGTGTGCAGTGGCAGGCGAGGGAGGCAGCCTGTAAAAGTCACAGAGTTGCACACATGCACTTGACCCATTTTCCTCCTAAAACCCCACTAAAATATAGTAAAGGTGTTTACTTTCATCGTTTGTTGTATTCGTTCTTAAATCTCCAAAGGCAAATAGAACAGAAGACAAGACAATAACAAAAAGGTTTGCAAGCTGAAGAGTAGAGGCACCAGTTGTAACTGAGCTATCCAAAAAGAGAACAGGGAAACCTCAATTGTCAGTGAGAAAAACTAAGTAGAGGCTGGATTTGCACCATGGAGAGCCAGGAAGCTCAGGGGTGGCACCCAGCACTCTGGAAAGGAGGCGAGGGTGGGCTACACCAGGGAGGATGGGTTGAAAATCGATTAAAATTCAGAGACCCGCAGATCTCCTTGTCCTGCCCCCACCAGCCTAGTGACCCCACCTCCATCCTGGCAGAGACTGGGGGTGGTCTCTGGACTGGGGAACCAGCACCCCCAGGGCAGGGCACTGTCCTGAAGGCACCCAGGAGAATAAGAGAGCATCCGCCCTGCTGCCGCCACGTGGCTTCCTAAACCTCAGGCTTTGTGCTTCCCAGAGCGAGATTGCTGGAGTCTGGAAATCAGACTCGACATGAGAAAGCAGCTCCCCAAACTGAGCAGCTTGGGCAGAACCCCCACAGCGAGTGCACTTTACCAAGCCGCATTCCCCTGCACTGCCAGCGTGAGTGCACCTGAGCGTGATGCGAGCCGCGGGGCAACCTGAAGGCAGGGATGCCGTGGGGCTGGGAGTGCTGCTGCGGAGTCAAGGGCGAGGATATGGGCTGGGTAGGACACGGGCCACGCCTGGGGACGGGGAGCAGCCCAGGCAGAGGGAGGTGGCCGGCAGGCATGTGGTGAGGGCTCTGCACTGCACACTGGAGCTGTCCAGGGCCCTGGGCACGGTGCCAAGGCAGTCCCAGGCAGCACGGGGCTCAAAGGCAAGGATCCGGAACCCACATTTAGCCAGGAAGATGACAATCTCCCACCCCCACCTCCAACCCCGCCAGGGAGCTCTGGCACAATGAAGAGCCCCCACTGGAAAGAGCGGGGGTGGGAGGCAGGGGCTGGACCCACCCGGGCAGTGCAGTCAGGCAAGGCGGCAAGGAGGTCAGGATGGTTCAGCGTGTTGGGCTGTCTGTCACACCAGACAAGGGCCAGCAGGAGGGAGCCGGGCAGCCTCGGGAGAGCTGCGAGGCAGCGGTCTGAGTTGGGAACAGGGGGGAGACAGGTGGGATTACCTGCAATGAGTCTCCGCAGGCAGGCCCGGCGGGGCCTGAGAACACACGAGAGGGGACACACACAGACAGCGCCCAGAGTCTGGGGCTGGGCACACGTCTCCCTTCCAACCGCGTGCCTGCTTCCCTCTGTCAGACGGTGTGGCCAGAAAACGTAACGGTTCCTCTTTTAACCCAGACTGCAACAACCAACCAGCCAAAGCCTCTTGAAGCCACGTCCATGGTCTGCATCCAAGGAGCCTGGTAAAATCTGCTTGTCACTTTAACTGAGTCTTATTTGGGTTTTAATTTTATTCATTCTAAGTTTGCAAACAGCCTGAAATTGTCTTTAAAGTCCTACACAGAGCCGAAATAAAAATAACAAACTGATTCACCACCAGCTTTTAGTCCCGTGAATGAGTACAGCCAAGTCCCAAATGATATATTAGCCTAATAACCAGCAATTATTAGTTACATATTAAATTTCTTTGGGACTGAAGCTAAACATAAACTGGAACAAATTGTTCTAATTTGAAACACAGAGAAATGAACAAGCCAAATCTAAATTTTTAAATTATTTTTCAGAAATGGCAAGACAGCCTAGTAACAGGCAGAATTAACAGCCCCCTCTTCCCAAATATCTACATCCTAATCCCCGAAACTTAACTTCTGACTATGTTACTTTATATTTTGGACCTTGCAGATGTGCTCAAGCTAAGGATCTTGAGAAGGGGCGATTATCCTGGTATATCCGGGTGGGTCTGATGTCATCACGGGGTTTTTATAAGTGGCCGGCAGGAGGAGAGAGTCAGAGAAGTGATGACAGGGACATTGGAATGGAGGGGCCGTGAGCCAACGGATGCAGGACAAGGCAAGGGACAGATTCTAGCTGGACTGCCAGGAGGAGCACAGTTCTGCCCACACCCTGACCTGTAGGACCCACGTCAGACTCTGACCTCCAGAGCTGTAAGACAATAGGTTTGTGTTATTGTAAGATATTAAGTTTGTGGTTTGTTATGGCAGCAATAGGCGACTGACATGACCCTGTGTATCAGTATAAAATATTTAACTTGAACGGTAGGAAGCGTCTCCAAACTGGTCCTGGCTCATACTTCACGTAGATCGTTTTCCTCTCTAGCCCCAGGTCCTGGTGCATTGTCCAGACTGCCAGCCACGGAGAACATTCCACTCCCTGGAGACTCTCTGGTCCCAGCCGCAGTGGAGAGATGGCGGCTCGAATGGCAGGCTTTCCACCCAGCATGCTCCCTCTACCGTGAGGCTGGAAGGACCCAGGGGCCCTGGGGACACTGACCCACCACTGAGGCCCTCGGGGTCCAGCTGTTTCTGTGGCCCGGGCTTCCTGCTCCCAGGGCCGTGTCCTCCCTGCCTGTGGCAGAGGGGTCTCAGCTCCCGGTGCTGGACCCTGTCCTCCAAAATCCAGCTCAGCCTCCTGCATGTTCAGAGGCAGGAGGATGTGCACATCTTTGGGGGGGGGGTGCGTTATTATTCTGTGTACCAAAGGCCTCTGGTACAAGTTTTGAAAAATAATAACTGATTCAATTTAAAAAAAAAGGTTTGATCTTGGGTGTTTATTTTTCTGTCTCCCAAACTAGGACAATTTATTCCAGTTTACGTTTAGCTTTAATTCTAAAGAAATTCAATGTGCCACTAATGGTTACTAGTTTTTCGGCTACTTTTTCATTGGGATTTGGGAGTATTGGAAAGACTCTGTGGAGGTATGGACACCTGGCCTGGGGTTTCGGGGGACAGAGGAGGGGGGGACAGCAGTCCGGTTCAGTCACATGAGGCCTTGCAGCAACTCTGCAGAAAGCGCACAACCAAGCCTCAAACCTTTTCTGAAGACCTGAATCAAGGAATTCCTGGGCGATTTCAAGAGCAATGGTGACAACTTTGGGCCGACAGTCTGTGACATTATCCCTGGAAGTTTAAGGAAGGATTATTTAGACCCTGGTGTTCTGGAAAACAAACAAACCCAAAAATAACAGGCCCCTGAAGTCAGGGCACTGAGATGGAGCCGTCTCTGTCACCAGCTCCTGCAGGTGGGCTCATGTTGATTTGTTTGTTTATTTGTTCCTACAAAGCAGGAGGCCAGTTCCCAAGGCGCAGGGAGGCCTGCCCGGAGCTGACAATGAGGGCAGCTGGGGATTGTCTGAAACAAGTTGAAAAACAATAATAAAACCCACTAAAATCTGACTGCTCTTTATCCTCCCCATGTGCCAGCAAGTCTAAACAATGGCAATGGTATAAATACTCCCACATGAAAAAAAATCCTGTTTTGGTCCAAGTCGAAAACGATTGTTCCGGTCATTGTCATAATAATATAAATCTAAGCTTCAAATTAGCACATTTGTTATTACTCATACTTCTCTAAACGTCGGACTCCGCACGGGAGCTAACAAGAGAACTCCCAGTTACTCGATGGGATTTTATAGGCCGCTGGGGTTAGTCATTGCTAACTGTCTTAAAACAAAGATAAATGAAGAAAATAAAATTCACAAAATGGTACGATTTAGTAGTTTCCTAACCGACTAAATGATACATGAGCTATAAAAATTACTCTGTGTCTTGTGTGAGATTTAGTACCTTCAGTGCCAGTACATTCTGTAGATGATCCAGTTTCATTAATACCCATTTATTGGTTATTGGACACTTATTTGCATAAAGTATTATGTCATAGAATTATTTGCATAAAAATATATCAGACTGTAACCAAAGGATCAAAGTTTAAAGCATAACTTATTTCCTTTTTCATACTGTAATATGTATTTTTTACTGGTATGATTGTTTCTATGAAATTCAATAAAAGAACATTTGCATTGGTTATGTTTCTTTTCTATCCATTATTATTACTTGTTTCATTTCATAATTATTATAAAAAATAATTTTGTCTTACAGAGAAGGAGACATTGCAACATGAACTGCTCTGGGGGTCAGACATTCCAGGCATGCCAAGTGACAGCTCCACCTGCCTCTGTCTCCAGGAATGTCATTTCCCTAACAGGAAGATGGCACTGAAGCGCCACTCATGACCTTTGGGGTTAGACTCCTGCCCTCTGATGGGTGGGTGGGCGCTGCTGCTGGGACTCACAGCTCTGGGAGCCCCAGCACGTCACCTGGGCCCTTAGTAACAAGTGTTTGATGGCCCCGTGTGGCGCTTGCCCACTGCCGGGTGGAGTCGGGCATCACGTCTCCCTCGACCATCTAAACGCGGGTCTCAGGTACAGCAGGGGGAGGGATTACCCTCAGGACAAAAGGGGACAGAGATCCCACTTTCTTCTACCTCAGGCTCAAAAATATGAAAACATGCCTAATGGGAAAACCTGAAGGAAAAGAGCCCAGAGGTCCAGGGAGGAAATCCACCGCAAGGAAGGGAGGGGTCTGGAACTGCGAGCACTGAAGATTTGAGCCTGAGTCTGAAAGCGGGCTCTGGGCCAGAGGGTGGTGACAAGGGGTACCGTCTGGACACAGCAACCCTGGTACCATCTGTGCCTGGTAGAAGAGACTCACACAAGTGTGAACTGGAAGATGCTTCCAAGTGTGAATTGAAAGGGACTTGTCCAAGGGTGACTTGAAAGGAGACGTTACCCTTGGGGCCCACACAGTTTCTCTGTGGGACACCCTTGACTGCACGTCCTCCTTCTCCTGAGGAGCCAGCACTATCTAGATACCAAGGGGATGGTGGATGCCACCACTGAGAAGAGCCGGCACCTATGGGACAGCCCGGAAGCTGGACTGATTCATGGACTTGCATAAACACCTCTAGGTTCCTTTGGGATTATCTGAGCAGAGAAATATTCGGAAAGGGCTTGGATCCATTTCAGAAGTGCCAGTGGGGGCCATTAGAGTCTGGGCATAAATGTCAGTGTGGCCTCATTTATATTCTAGCAGCAAAGCCTGCAGCAAAGCACAAGTCACAAATTACAGAGGCAGCCCCCGAAGCAGTGAGATCCCAGTAACACTACCCACTACAGGCCTGAGCTGCTGCTAGGAGCTAATCAATTTAGCCATTTGAAATCCATTTCTAGAGAAATTGTTGGGTGTCCAGGCACTAGGCTATTTAAGCAAGAAACATGCTTGGTTTTTCAAAAGAGCTACCATCATTTTTGGTCAATAGATACATATTGCATCCAGAAAAATGTCAGCAGAAAGAAGTCTCCGATGGCAGTTTTTTGAGAGATCAGAAATGGAGGCGGCAGTATAAGAGGTAAAAGAGGCCAAAAAAAGGCAAATGAAAACCAAGGAATAAACAGGCTAAAAATCAATCAATGCAAACAAGAAAAAGAGGTTGCAGAGCTCAGGGACTAGCAAGAGGGAGCAGCTGCTTAAAGGAACCCCCAAACCACAGCTCGGGCTTGTCTCTGAGCCCCACACATTTCTAGGACAGTGCTGGAGGCACAGCTGCACCTGGGGGACCCGGGGAAGCCCAGTCTGCTGTAGTGTTGCCAACTCCCAGCAACAGTCCTGCCCTCCCTCTATGACCCCTCTGGCTCCCCACAGCTCCTGCCATGATCTCAGTCTCTTATCCTCCCCGCAGTGACTCCATCCGGCACCAAAAAAGGAAACCTACTTGGCTCAAACTCTTCATTCTGTTAAGCCCATTTATTTCCTGGTGGTCAGGGCAGCGCCGCTTCCTGACACTTCCTGCTCGCTCCCAGACGTCGCTGACCTCTCCATGGATTCACGAGGAGCAGCGGACACAGCTGGTCTGAGGGAAGGACGGAGGTGCCCTTCGCAGGCCAGCTGAGGATACCATCACAGCAGCTCTGGCACAGCCGTGGTTGGGCAAAGGAAGAATCCAGCTACTGTTCAAGCATGGTTTGAGTTTAAGCCACAATGAAATTCTAATTCTAATAACAATTAATAAAAGTTATTGGCAAAACGAGTGTCCAGCAACTACCCCAAACAGTAGTGAATAGAACAAATACTGCGCATCATTTAAAGTCCTAGAAAATATGACAGAAAACTAGTGATGCTTCTTACCGGCGTAATCTGTAAAAAGATTCCGGTTTTGCTAAAAGTGGTCTCTAATCATGGTTAGACCCAGGAGGAGCAAAAGCAAATAGACCACGCGTCTCTAAAGCAAAAAGCACTGAATCTCCACAGGCCCGTGACTACCTTAGTACTTGTGATGACCTTTGACCTTGCGCCGCCACATTCTGTCCTCCCTGCCTTCCAGAATCTTCCAGTGAGCTGGGCGCCCCAGACGCTTCCGTGCCAAATTATGGTCTGGGGAAAGAAAACAAGAGGGAAGAAAATAATTTCTGTGGGCTCTGGGGAAAGAAGGAGGATATAAAAATCACTCCGTGCTTTGTTTTAGATTTCCTGGGGGGGCAGGAAGCTGCTCTGAGCAATTCACAGCTTTAATATAGGAAACAGTTTCTAGGTCTTATTTATATGCTAGGACAACAGCTCTATTACCAATAACCAACCAGCAACCAAAACATACTGACTTCTACTCTAAAGGAAACAGTTGCGCTGTGGATCAAGCGTTCAATCCACAATCCACCTGAGCCCCGTTAAGTAACAGGCAGTAAATAGACTCCAGCTGGCTTTGCAACCTTTTAAACTCCAGTCCTGAAGCTACATTTGAAAGGGCAACTGCCCTCAAATATTGTTTATTTTCAATAAAATCATTACCAGACCCATCTCATTTCAGACATTGTGATGCAATTCACACCAGTAAATCTCACTGAGAGGTGGTGTTTTCCAGTAAGGAGAACAATGATGCTACCCTATTCCCGGCAATCTTTAGCTATGCGACTACGGCAGGTTCTGTTTTCCAAAGATGCTCTCGACAGCGTCTCTCACTCCACATGCTCCTCTGCATCCTGACGTTCATGTCCCCACCAAGAGGAGGGCTCTAAGTCCCCTCCCCTGTAATCCAGGCCGGTCTTAGTGGCTGTTTGGCAAATAGAACATGGTGGGAATGATGCTCTGGAACTTCTGAGGACAGCCTGGAACAGTGTCCCCAATCTTTTTGACACCAGAGACCGTTTTCATGGAAGACAATTTTTCCATGGACTGGGGGTGGGAGAGGATGGTTTCAGGATGATTCAAGTGCATTACACTTATTGTGCACTTTATTTCTATTACTATTACATTATAATATATAATGAAATAATTATACAACTCACCATAGGTTGAGGTCCCCTGGCCTAGAAGTCTGATAGCTTTTGCCCGAGGCTCCTGGAAGGCTCACTCGTGGTGGTCTGCCGCTAAGAATCTGACCCCCGTGCTGAGAGAGAGGCTCACGTGAGCGCTCTGGGCTGGGGTCCCAGCATCCACCACCAGCCCGCAGGTGCTCCGTCTTGAAGGCAGACGGCCGCAGCCCCACCCGACACCTGACCGCACCTGCATGAGAGCCCGAGTGAGAGCCTCCCAGCTGAGCCTAGTTGACCCAGAGGCCTGTAAGAAATAATAATAAATTGTTTCACGCCGCTAAGTTTTGAGGCAGTTTGCTGTGGGGTAATAGATAACTGAGATGGGGACCTTGGGCTAGCCCCCCAACTTCTACTTTTGCATTGGTTACATTTGCATTGGATCCTACTTTTGCATTGGTTACAAAGAGAGAGGGAAGGATCTTCTGGACTGGCCTGCACTTAAGGCTTTTGTAAATACCAAATACAAGTGCTTTAAGATCTGTTAAGTACTGCGAGTTTCACAGCTTTTGTCCATCAGCTCTTCCTTTTCCTACTTCTCATTTTATTAGCATTTTATTTAGCACCTTATTTTCTTCTATTTAAAAACTTTCCCTGCTAGTTACAAGAATAATACAAATTTACCATAAAATTTTGTCAAACAGACAAAGCTGCAAGAAGACATTATATTTATCTATAATCTGTCCACAGAGCTAGAACTATTGCTAACATTTTAGGACATACACCATCAATCTTTTCTACCGATACACTAATGTTCACGCATATGTAGTAGCTGCCCTCTCATCTAAACAGGTAAAATGATTACTTGGTTGGTTAATCAAAAAACTAAAAGTAGGAAAGTATAAAATACATAAAACACGTACATTAAATATTTCATTTTAATTTAAGACCTATAATAAATTAAAATGGGGAATATTTTAATGCAATGCCTCGGCTCTGACTGGAATTCTGAGTCATTTTTCTTGCACAAACCACACCCGGAATGCATTCTTGATGATGTGTCATTTTGTTTTCTGTAAAGCCGAGCGAGTCCTTAAGGACATTGAGTTTTACACTTTTTCCCCAGCCTTTACAATTATCTCACTAACACCTCATTGCTGAATTTCATGTGCATTTTTAAGCGAGTCACTTTTATCTGTTTTTCTTTTATTTATTTGCTTCACTGAAAACTTTTTTATTGTCTTTTTGGATAGAAATGGGAACATATTTGTCAGGGGGGATGACCCGTCATCCTTCCGCCGGAAGCGCGCACGGCCCCAGTGCAGCCCGCCCTGCGCCTCTTGTCTGTGACCCGGAAGTAGACCCAGCACCGCACGGAAGGCCAGGCCGTGGATGCCAAGGCTGGGCTCATATTTGATGCTCAGGTCAATGTGTTTCTGAATCCCCAAACCTAAGTTTCCGGTAGCTCAGAAGGTATTTTTTATTAATTCACACTCCTGCACCTTTCGACCTTTCCCAGGGCTGCTTCTGCCTTGGCCCCGCCCACTGTCGGGGGGACAGCAATCTTCTCATTTCCGCTGATGCTGGGGGGTCTGACGGTGCGTCCAGCTTTGGGGAACACGGGTCTGGCCTGTGAGCTGCCCCGACACCGTGGCTGCCCGAGTCAGTCTGTCTCCACTCTCCCCCACGCAGGTGTTTGGGGTGGAGCTTGCAGAGACAAAGTTCCCGCATGGGGGTCTCCTTTGCACCTCCATCCTGTGCCACAATGGAGAACAGGAAGAGAGGCTGCTTTCTGTCTGTCTTTCTAAAGGGTTTGTCTGTGATTTCATAGCAACACTATATTGCTAGTCATGTTTCATTTGGTTACTTGATAAATTTCTTAATTATAATATTATAACAAGTACAATAAACAAAAACAGATTTGGGAACAAGAAAAACGCATTTGTCAAATTTAATCAGAAGAGCTGAACAACACGATTAAGCTTGAATTCTTTCCCCAACACCAGTGAGAACACATTATTTTCAAGCACCCAGAAAATATCCACGAAGACACTGACAATGTTTTAGGCAAAAAGAAACCATAAAAAATTCCACAGTGAAATAAACTTTGAATTAAGAAATAAAAACTAAACAATATATTTCTAAATAAAGATTGAATTTAGGAGTAAACATCCTTAAAGTAATGAAATACTTAGAACTGAATAATAATAAAAACTCTGTGAGTCAACATTTTAAAAATTGAAGAAATCGGTGCTTATGGAAAGGTGTGTAAATTTATTTACTAGGAATCAGAAAAGATTGCAAACAAATAAGTTAAATATTCTATGTAGGAAACTTAAAAAAAAGAACAACAGATAAAACACAAATCCAAAAAGAGCAGAATAATAAAGATAAATCCAGAAATCTATGAAATAGAGAATAACAACACAAGTTCGTTGTATGAAAAAAATTAGATAAACCGTAGCAAGGTGAATTAAGAATCAAAGACAGAAAACGTAAATTAACAATATATAAAATGAATAGATAGAAAACTACAGATTTTTAAAAAAGAGAATATCATGAACAACAGTGTTCTAACAAATTTTAAAAGCTGGGAAAAATAGATAAATTCCTGGAAAAAATATAGAATTTGAAAATAGGCACAAGAAAAAAATAGAAAACTTGAACAGAACGAGAAAAATTTAAAACTTTGAAATAGAAATTAAAGACTATCCCTTCTGAAAATAATCCTTAGGTTCAATTTGACAGGTAACAAAACTTCCAAGGAATAGATAATTTCTATGTTATGTAAATTAGTCTGCAATGTCTAATATCCAGTAAAAAATGACCAGGTGTATGAAGAAGCAAGAAAATAGGAACATTAATTAGAAGGGAAATTAATCAATAGAAACCAAACCAGAAATGACAGATGATAGGATATACAAGAACATTAAAAGCAGCTGTTATAAATATACTTCATATTTTCAAGAGAGGACAGGACAGCATGGCTATATCAAGAAGAGACATGGGAAAAAAAGACCCAAATCAAACTTCTAAAGATAAAAGAAAACAAGGTTCTGAAATGAAAAATACACTGGGTGGGAATAATAGCAGATTGGACACCACAGAAGGAAAAATGTGTAATCTTGAAGACAAAGCGATTGAAGCCATCCTAAATAAACCGCAGAGAGGAAGAACGAAGCAGCATCAAGTAATCTAACTCATGTGTCTTTGGCATTCTGTATCTATTAAAGAAATGTGCAGTTAAAAACTTTTCAACAAAGAAAAGAATAATGACCCAAGTGCCGTGATCCCAGAAATGCAAAGCTGGTTTTGTTACGGCAAGTGTTACAGCCGATGGTCCCGAGGACAAACCGAGCGGCACACAGAGTCGGAGAATCAAGAGTATATTCGCCAGCAGGCTCAGAGGGGTCTCGCCACCAAATTCTGAGCCCCGTCTACCCAATTTTTCCCACTTTTATTAGGTTGGGGTGGTCCGAGGGGTGGGGTCTCAGGTGGCTGATGTGCCAGGTGATAGATGGGGGTCTTCCTTATCAGTTTAACATTTGAAAATCAATCACTGCAAACCACCCTATTGACAGATGAAAAAGGAAAAAACACAGAATCTCCTGAATAGATGCAGAAAAAGCATTTGGCAAAATGCAACATCCACTCATTATAAAACCTCCCAGAAATAAAAAAAAGTGTGTGTGTGTGTGTGTGTGTGTGTGTGTATGGAATATCTTCAGTCTAATGAAGGACATTTATGAAAAACTGCAGCTAGCATGGTACTTAATAGTCAAAGACTAAATGCCTTTTTATAAGATCCAGAGTAAAGCAAAATGTCTGCTCTCTCCACTGCTATTCAACATGGTACTGCAGGTCCTAGCAATGGCAACAAAGTAATCAAAATAACTTAGAGGTACTCAGATTAGAAATGAAGAAGTAAACCTGTCTTTATTCTCAGATGACATAATCACCATATTCCATGGAATCTATTTTAAAAAGCTGCTAGACCTAATTAATGAGTTTAGCAAAGTTGCAGGATATATCAAGGATGCTCTACAAAAATTAATTGTATTTCTATACACTGACAAAATTGAAAATTGAAATTGCATAATCAATACAATTTACAATAGCATCAAAAATATTACATACTCAAGATGACAAAAGATGTGTAAAATTTTCACACTGAAAACTGCAAAACATTGTGAGAAAAATGAAGACTTAAGTAAATGGAGATCTGTATGGTGCTCGTGGTCTGTTTGAAGGCTCAATATTGTTAATGTGTCAAGTCTTCCCAAGTTGATCTACAGATTCAGTGCAATCCCTAACAAATAAAAATCCTAGAAAGTCTTTTTGTGCATCGGGGGGAAAGGAGGTGGACAAACTGATTCTATTTGTATGGAAATATAAAAGACCTAGAAGAGACACAACAACTTTGAAAAAGAAAAATGAAATTGGAAGATTTACATTATTTGCTTTTAAGACTTATTATAAACTGTAATCAAAACAGTGTGGTATTGGAATAAAGATAGGCATATAGATCACTGGAAGAGAATAGAGTCCAGAAATAGACCCATATTTCATGGTCAATTGATTTTTGTCAAAGACGCAGTGGGAATTCAGTGGGGCAATGATAGTGTTTTCAACATATGGCGCTAGGACAATTGCACAGCTGTATGTAAGAAAAATTTTCCTTTCTTCACATAACATACAAAAATTAGTTCAAAATAGATCATAGACTAATATAAGAGTTAAAACTCTAAGAACGCTTTCAGAAAACAGCATTGGAGAAAATCTTAGTGACATCAAGTTGGATTCAAAAATAAAACCCACTAATTACAAAAGAAAAATATCAGCAAACTGGACCTCATCAAAACGAGAAAACATGCTCTTCAAAAGACAGTGTCACAAAAATGAAAAGGCAAACCTTGGACTGGAAGAAAATATCCATAAATCATGTACCCAACAGAGGACTTGTATATAGAATACATAAAGACTCTTAAAAACTCAATTTAAGAAGAAAAACAACCTAATAGAAATTGAACAGACACTTCACCAAAGAACATATACAAATGGCAAAGAAGCATGCAAAAATATACTCAATAGCATGAATCACTGAAGAAATGAAAATTAAAGCCACAATGAGACACCACTACACACTTATTAGAATGGGTAAAATGTATATATTTTTAATGACAATGTCAACTGTTGGCAAAGATGTAAAGCAACTGGAACTTTCATATCCCATTGGTGAGAATGTAAAGTGGTACAACCACATTGAAAACAGTTTGACAATTTCTTATTTTTTTTTTAATCCTGAAGCATGCCGGACAACGTTTGACAATTTCTTAAACATTAAATACACACTTATCATACTGCCTAACCATTCCATTCTTAGATAATTACCCAAGAAAAATGAAAACATTTCCACATAAAGACTTGTGCACAAAGTACAAGTATTATTAATAATACTTATAATAAATTTTAATAAGTTTAAAATTATAAGTATATCCTAAATTATTATTACTTATAATAATCTCAAACTTGAAACAATCCAAATATCTATCCAACAACAAATGGATACAATCAGGGCATATCTATATGACGGATACCACTCAATAATAAAAAAGAACGAGCTAACACACAACAGCATGGGTGAAACTCAGAATGATTACGCTGAATGAAAGAAGCTGGGCCAAAAAAGGATACATTTTTATGATTCCACTTACATAAAATTCCAGAAATTCAAACTAATTCATAGAGATAGAAAAATATATAAAATCAGTGATTTCTATTAATAGATATGGGTATGAGAGAGGATGGGTGGATTTGAAGAGCCA
Source organism: Lemur catta (assembly GCF_020740605.2). Lineage (NCBI taxonomy): Eukaryota > Metazoa > Chordata > Mammalia > Primates > Lemuridae > Lemur > Lemur catta. Next base: position 4,939,023 of record NC_059135.1, read on the forward strand.
TGAGAAAGCTCTTGGGAGGGATGGATGGGTTCCTTATCTTCACTGGGATAATTGTCTCATGGGAGTAAATATATTTGAAAATTTATCAAATTGTAACATTAAGTACATACAGTTTATTGTACATCAATTATACTTTAAGAACCTGTAAAAGAAAAGGAAGGAAGAAAGCAAGCAGGGGATCCCTTTGGACCTAGGCAAGCATAAGGGAATCTTAAAGGAAATGAAAATATGCAAATGTAAGAGAGGAAATTATGATTTGATTCTATCAAAACTAAAGTACCATATAGATAATGACAACAGACAGATGAGAGATTGGTTAAAGATATTTACAACATATATAACTGATAACAGATCAATATCAGGAAATTACAATCTTGTTTATTCTGTGAATAAACAGGCAAATAAAAAAATTAATTTAAAGCAAGAAACTATATAATTTATGCTAATACATACATGTGCACACATTCACAAACTTATTTTCCAAGGGCACACATCAGACCATTTAGGGCAGCTCCATCTGAGGAAAGAAGTAAGAAATGTAGAATGGGAAAGTAGGGAGAAGGGAATAAATGAAAGCATAAATACATGCCAAGAGGTGCCTTGTGCAAGTCATGGTGACACTGTGCCCTGAAACAAGGAGGATAAGAAACTTAAAGCTCTGCACCTGAAGTCCAAAAAAGAAAAGGAAAAATAAAAGTATCAGTATGTTTCTAGTTTACAGAATTTTTATTTTTACCGAGAATGAATCATTTTTCCCCAAAATAATCCCTTCTTTTATTTTCTCTTTTGACTTATTGTGATTAACTTTATTAACAGAATAATTGTATTCCATTGTATGACTATGCCACAATTTACATATCCATTCTACTATTAAAGGAATTTGCATGGTTTTGCATTTTTGGCTTTACGTCTAATGTTGCTATGAAAACTTTTGCACATGCATTTTGGTTTACCTGTGCATGTATATTCAATTTTAATAGAGAACACCGGACAGTCCCAAAGTACTTACACCGATTTGTTTACACTGCCACAATAGTGCACGTGAGTTTGTTACTCAGCATCCTCATCGACACGTAGTGAAGTCAGTCTTCTAATTTCAGCTAATCTAGAATGTATCTAAGAATTTGGCTAGTAAGATAGCAGTACCTTACTGTTTTTCAAATCTGCATTTCCCTGATAACTAATGAAGTTGAGGTTCTTCTTAGACTCTTTTGGGAAGTTCCTCATCAAATCTCTTGCACATTTTCCTCTTTGTTTATCTTGGATATAAGCCTTTGGGTGATTACATATTTAACAAATATTAACATATACATTTATGTTGGTATTGCATTTTATTCTTTTAAAGGTACATTTTGATGAACAGAAATGCTTAATGTCAATTATCAGTTTATGTTCAACTTATCAATTATGTTCATTATGTTTAGTGTCTTTTTGTGCTGTTTCAGAAATCTGTCCTTAGGCCAAAGTCATGGAAATATTCTCCTATCTTTAGTATTTCTGGTAGTGCAGGTCTACTGGCTGCAAATTTTCTCAGCTTTCATCTGTCTGGAAATTCCTTATTTTGCCTTTATTTTCAAAGGATGTTTTCAATGTGTATAGAATTTTAGATTGTCTGACACACAGCCCTGCACAGCTGTTGTTCCAATGTTTACTTGCTTCCATGATTTACGTGGTAAAGTCTGCTGTATGTTTTATTCTTGCTCCTTTGAAAGTAATGTACCCTCCCCCACCTCCACCCACTTTTAAGATTTTCTCCTTGTCTTTGATTTTCAGCAGTTTGACTAAGATATACTTATTCTGGTTACTTAGTTGGGGTTTGGTTAGATTCTTGAATCTACAGGTTGATGTCTTTTATTTTAAAAATATACTTAACCATTATCTCTTCAAATATTGTTTATACTCTTTTCCCTCTTCTCCTTTGGGGACACAAATTATATATATCTTATATTCCATACTGTTCTTCCATTGTTTTTCTCCCTTTGCTACAGTTTGAATAAATTCTACTCATGTCTTCTGCTATATCCAATGTGCTGCTAAATACATCTAATAATTCTTCATTTCAAACATTGTTTTTCAGTTCTAGAGTGCCCAGTTAGTTCTTTCTTATACATTCAATTCTGTTGAAATTCCCCACAGTTCCCTTATTTTTCCATGTTATCTTTTATTTTCTTGAACATGATAATCAATTTTTAAAAATTCCCCTTTGATAACTCCAGTGTGAGACTACTTATATGTTTATAATTTTTTTCTCTTAGTTTTTGTTTATCTTGGCTCTATGTATTTTTTTTTTTTACCATGCTCTGTGGTTTTAAGATTTTATTTTGCTCATGATAGATGAAAAATTGTAGAGGCTCCAATAATAATGTTTTTCTTCAAAGAAGTTTACAGTCTTTGTTCTGTCAGACTGTGCTCTACCAGTGGATCACCTTGATCTTATCAAGGCCTGATTTTCAACTTCAGTACAGCTGGTCTCTGTTCCTCATGCAAGGATTTAAAAAAAAAAAACACCCCCAGGGAAAACACTGGGGTTCATGCGAAAATCACCCCATGTGCTTTCCTTCCCCCACCATTGTGCCTTTCAGTGCTGTCTACATTAGTTGCTGCCCACTGCTTCCAACAGTCACTTTGTATATTCTATTCAGCTTTAATAGGATTTATTTTCTTGGCATGAAAGTTAGTCCAATTTAAGTCACTCCATTATGTCTGGAATCAGACATCTGATTTGTCTTGCTTAGACATATTTTACAAAGTTTTTATGGCCTCATTTTTTATATACCTGATTGGAAAACACAATGTTGGTGTCATATATATATATGTATCATATGTAGCAATGGAAAAAAATATATATACGTATTTACTGCTATCATGCTTCTGTTAATTTCTACTTGTATTTCAGTTTTTGCGTTATGTATTTTTAAAGCTGTAGATAACACTTTCTAAAAATTTAAATGCCCAATTTTGTCTCAAGTGTTTTATGTAGCCATTGTTGTCATAAAATTTCTTTATCTCATCGATGATTCATAGCACAGAAAAAAATAGGAATTAAGATACTGTCAGAGACAGTAATAGAGGGGGAGTTACCTGCTCACCACATTGTTTCTTACTGTCTTTGACAAACCATTCAAAATTTCCCTATTTCATTCATCATTGCCTGTCAGATTTTCCATATGTAATAACGTTTTAATATTGTTTAATTGTAAGTTCTTTTCTAAGCAGTGGTCCATTGTGATTTTCTGTTTTAGTAGAAGATGTGAGCCATTGCCTTTTAATAAATAGCACTTATAATTTGTCAGGTTTTGTGCTTTATTTTTTGGTAACTTTGATATTTCTTTTTTGTTTTTCCATTTGCTCTAGGAAGCTATGGCTTATTTATGAATATAACACCAGTTGCCAATCACACAATCTACTCCTTAGTCTGTTAGTGTCACCTTCTAAGGTTCAGGTGAGTTAGCCTGCGGACAGCTCCCTGCCTTGCAATCAATTCGTACATTTTAATCACAGCCCATCATTTAACTACCTTTGTCATTGCAGGGTAAGACTCTTACGCGTGGAATCCTCAGTTGTGTCACCTGTAAAACAAATCAATCATGGAAATGACTCGATCACTAAAACTAAAAAGGTAAAAAAAAAAATGTGTTCCACTAGGCTTTTTTGTTCGTTTTGTTTTCTTAATAAAAATATCTACCCACAATATGGCTAAAGCAGCAGATGTCTTAGTTTTGGCTGGAATTACATCAAGCAGGGGCACTATTTAATTGATGCTGATCAGCTGAGATTGATTGGTTATATCTCTAAAATTGGCTCCCAAAGGTCAAAGCTTTATTCTTTGACACATGAGATTTTAGGAGCTCAAATACCTTTCAAAATCTATGCCTTTTCATTTGAATAACGTTACAAAAGAATTTAAGTTGCAAGCCCATATATTAATACAACATCACAAGATAGAAAGGAAAATAAAGAATATAAACATATTTCAGACATGGGACCAACACGGAGAGGGAATTCTCAGTCTCGAAATACAGGGACTGAAGTTTCCTTCCTGGACTCTCCATGACCTGCTGCAGTGGATTCGGGGAGAGAAAGATGACAATTGGTATAGCCTGTTTATTTCCACCAGGGGGAAGTATAGCATTGCAAATAAAGTTAAATAATTTAACAAGTAGGGTAATGACATAGCTAGTGACTCAAAATGTGTTTTTCTTTTCTTTTCTTTTCTTTTTTTTTTTTGCTGGTTTTGCTGAGAGAATGTAGGGAAGAGATAGTTGTAAGACTACGTGAATTAACTTTTCAAGCCTCGTTCCGGTACTACATGATAAGAAGAGAAACTCCTGTGCGGGAATTCAGTGAAACTTGTCCTGCTTCTCCAGAAACAAACTTCATACTATTATTTTGAAAAACATAAAATAGGTATTGACAGAAACCTTACCTTTGTGTTACCTCTTTCTAAAATATATGTCATTTTCAACGAAAATCAATTAAAATTTGTCAAGGCTAACTGACCTGGCGTAAGAGTTGAATGATAGTAATTGTGGGTTTCACAAGTTAATTTACGTAATTTAGGATTTGTCAAGCATTGGTCCATGAGGGAAGAATGCAAACCACACAAGATTAAGGGCCGCTGCCCCGCAGGCACCAACAGCCCAGGGCTGAGCGAGTGCCGCAGGGAGCGGGGAGCTCTGGAATGGGAGACCTCACTTCACTGGACAGTCCAAGGGCTGATACTGACCTCCCACGGATAGATATGTTGACCACAATATAGGAAAGAAAGCTTTGTGGAAAGATATAAAAACTGGCAGCTACGTGGTGTCACACACAATGATTCACTGGCCATGGGGCCTCGAGCAGGTCACAGAAGACTCTGCGTCCCAGTGTCCTTACCCCAGTTGTCCCAGCAATATCTGAAGACCCTTCACAGCCTCAGATTCCGTGATCCAGTGGTTCACATTACGCCAGTCCAAACTCTCAAAATGAGCTTTCCTTGAGGTTATTGCTAGATCCTGGAGAGAAGTCATTCAATCCCGAACCTTCAGATCCGGGACGCTTGTTACCTGCTCAGGTTTACCTTCCTCACGAGGTCACAGCCTGTGGGGACAGAGAGCGTGGGCCCTTCCCGTTCACCCCTCTGCCCCTCAGATCACCGCCAGACCTCGTAAAAACCACCTTTTGATCAAGGAAAAGTGAGTCAATGTGTGAATTAGTAGCAAGTAGTTTTTTTGTAATTGTGGAAAGTATCATAACATAAATTTTACCGTGGTAACCATGTTGAAGTGTGCAGCTCAGTGGCGTCAAGTACGTTCCATTGTTGTGTGGCTGTCACCACCGTCTGTCTCCACAACTCTTCCTCGTCCCAAACTGAAACTCCGCACTCATTAAACAGTGACCCCCATCCCCTCGCCCAGCCCCCGCACCTGACATCCTACTTTCCATCTCTAAATTCGACTCTTCCAGGTGTGCTAGTCAGTGCTCTCCAGAGAAACAGACCCATGAAGACAGACAGATGATAGGTTAAACAGGTGGGACTTATTGTGGGAATCGGCTCCCATGATGAGGGGGTGGAGAAGCCTCACGACCTGCTGCCCGCGAGCTGGAGAGCAGGAAGCCTGTGGTGTGACTCAGTCTGACTGCACAGGCCTGGGCACCAGGGTCATCAGTTGAGTACGTCCCAGCCTGAATCCCAAAGCCCAGGAACCGGGAGCTCCAGTGTCCCAGGGCGGGAGAAGGTGGACGTCTCAGCTCAAACAGAGAGAACACGTTCACCTTCCTCCTCCTTTCCGCTCCAGCCCTCAGGGGTGGGACGCTGCCTGCCGCACCATTGGGGACAATCTTCTTTATTCAGTCTACGTATCCAAATGCTAATCTCTGCCAGAAACACCCTCAGAGATACACCCAAAATAATGTTCTACCAGCTATCCAGGCATGCCTGCCCTCGGCTAAGTTGACACATAAAATTAACTGTCACACCAGGTGCCTCATGTAAGCGAAATTGTACGGAATTTGTTCTTTTGTGCCTGGCTTGTTTCATTAGCATAATGTCCTCAAGGACCATCCATGTTGTGGCATGTGTCAGAATTTCCTTCCTTCTTAAGACTATTATTCCATTGTCTGTACACACAGCATTTTGTTTATCCGTTCATTGATGGGCACTTATGTTGCTTCCACCTTTGGCTACTGCGAATCATGCTGCTATGCACATAGTGCACAAATACCTGTTCGAGACCCTGCTTTCAATTATTTGCAGTATTTTCCCAGAAGTGGAATTGCGGGCTCATAATGGTAATTCTATTTTTAATTTTTTGAGGCACCATCGTACTAGTGAGTAACAAGTGGTTTTGAATGAACGTTGTTTCAGGAAGGGGTGGTCCTCTGCAGAGCTAGACCCTAAGCGTTCTCTGGGGTCGGGACCGAGTCCCCACCTCGTGCACTCTTGGAGGGTGAAGCAGTGCACACGCTGGTGTCAGCTGCTCTCCGAGTTTCTGCTGAGAAAAGAGGAGAAAGCTTCCCAGAAGCTGAGGGGAGACTTCCCGAGCTCAGTACAGGCTCCTGTAGCAAAGCTCGTGTCACCGCCTCACAGCCTCCCACAGGACTCCCCCGCGGGACACTCCACTGATTGAACCCCCTTATCTTGGTGTTGTCAGCTGTACAATGTCTTGCTGGCCTTCCTTGGCCTCCTTGTCCCCAAGTCAGACAGTCCCCTTTAGAGATAGTGCCCCTAACCTAACATTTTAATAAACCTCAGTGTTTAACCCAACATTTTTATAAACCTGAATGTCTAATATTAAAGTCGACTTAAGGAAGTTTTACTATAAGAAAAAAGTCAGTAACAACAGGCTCCCACTAACATGGGCGGGGCCTTGGGCAAGGGTACACAGTCCTCGTACGTATGTGCATAGGTAGATACGGGACAGAGAGATTTAAAAGGTACAAATTAAATTGCAGATATCTGCTAATAAATATGCTCTATCACTCTAGCTTGAAAACGTACCTTCATAACAGCAAAAATTGAGCAACATATATAAAGAAAACATCCGTGTTTAATTATTACTGTGTATGCCTGAATGTCCTGTGGATAGGCTATGCTATTTGAGTAAGTAAACAGCAACATACACAATTCATAATTTAGGTATTATCCATAAATTTTTGTCTTTTCTTCATTTCAGCAAAAACACTAGTTATGTTGTTATAATCAATAATTTCATATAATGTACATTCTATTCATAGTAATGATGAATTAGCAAATGTCCTTAGAGCCTCTAAGGTTCTTAGATTGTTTTTTATTAGTTTCATTTTAAAGAAACTTCGATTTGCTAAATCTATAGCAATCAGAATTGTCAATAAAAGTTCTTAGATGATTACTTAGGCCTGGAAATGTGCCAGGAATTTACGTATCTCATTCAAACATTGTAATATGGCTGTGTAAAGGATATTATCATTGTGGCATAAAATAATATGAAATGTTTTAATTTTATCATTTAAATGATCACCGCTCATGATTTCCACTAGCCCTTAAAGCAGTATCAGGATTCATAGAGAAATAGGAAGAATCGGCTTTAGAGCCACACATGTTATATCTAGACCTATGCATATACAAATGTAAAAGTGACACAAATCGTTTAATATCCAAAAATGCTCCTCAGGCACCGGGTGCAAGTGTTCTGAGTACTCTGTTTAGCCATGTTTTGGGGATCACCCACAGAAAATGGATGCCTGCACTACTGGGAAGTGATAATTGGTTACGCGGGAATCAGTTGCATCCGTGCTGTGTGCAAGGAAGACTTTGACAAGTGAATTATTTTGTATTTTCTCTTTCCTAAATGGTCAGAGTGCAGCGACCATCTCTGAGAGCTGCAGTTGCACAACCCGCAAACCTTCACAGCTTTTGAGTAAAGCCACCTTTGGTCTTGAGGCCACAGACCTATTGAGAAACATTTCTCTGGGACCTGCACGGTAGTTGTCACCAGAGCAGATGTATAGAGTTTAGGGCCACTCTGTGCCAGAGCCGAGAGCCAGACCCTGTGCAAAAGGGGAGCCTGTGTGCTTTGACACATTTATTGGGAGGGGCGTTATAGTGACTGCCCCCCTCTACAGCTTGGTGCCAAAGGCAGGGGCTCCCCTTGTCTATGCCAAAGGCGGACTCAATCAGCCACTTAGCCTGAGCACTAGACGGTTGGGGGACTCCCAGACTCCTGTCCCTCAGCACAGAAACTGACCCAAAACATGGGCTTCAGGGCCAGCAGGTGGCACTCGTTTTCCAGCCAAAGGCTCCAACCTGCTCCTGACCGCGGCTGTTGGGGTAACTTTCAGATTCCAGCCTGGAAAGGAAGGTGGGGGTGCCGCGTTCCTAGTGAGACGGGTGGAGAGAGACTATTAACTTGTTTAAATCCCTGCTGGGCATCACCGCTACGAGGCTGCCCAGCGCCCTGTGCAACTCCCGGCAGCGTGTTGCAGGAGGGCAGGCCCCCCGTGCTGCCCTGGAGATGGGGCTCGGGCTGCAGGCTGCCAGCGTGACCCCAGTGCCCAGCACAGCTCCTCTCCTGGGGTCCCTCGAAAGAGAGGCAGAAGACAGGACTTTAAAAAAAAAAACAACAAAGAAACCCTGTTTTAATAGGAAGACGAAGCCGCCTATAGGGGTGAGGGCTGGATTGGGGCTTCCAAGGCCAGGCTGCAAGGGTGAGCCTAGGAAGCTCTGGACCAGCCGGCCCCCCACGTCATGTGAACGCGTCTGTGGTCCGCTGAGGACCATCCGCCGGCAGAAAGGCATCAGGTCTGGCAGGAATCGTGTGTGCCCCCGTGTGCCCGCTGTCCCTGCGCTCCAGGGGCCATGCCTGACAAACAGGTGTTCTTCAGGGTCCTCACCCAGCCCTGTGAAATGCATCTGCTCTATTATGACCCCATTTTACACGTGAGGTCACCGGCGCTGAAGGACTTGGTTAAATGGCCCGGGTAGATTTAAAATCGGTTCCAAAGCCCATCATTTGAACAAACTAAGGGCTCCCCTGCACACGTGTGGGGAGAGCCATGCCAAGGACAACAGCAACAGCGGCAGCACACGGCCGGGACAGGCGAGACCGCAGTCGTGTGGGGCAAGGCTGGGTGGGGAGAGACCACACTCACGCTCCGCCAGCCCCTCCCCATGCAAGGTCCGGTCTGAACGAGCACAGCCGGAAGCAGAGCTCGCTCAAACCCAGCTCCGGGCACGTGAGCCGCCCCACCCTTCCGTCCACCTCCTGCTCTATCCTCGCACCTCCCCAGAAACACCGTGGAAATTCTGTTGTTCCCACTGTCCGGCAGGCGAGGCTGGATCTGCCCCCGGGAGTGACAGGCTGGGCCTGTGACAACTCATGACCAAGTCAACCCTCCCGTGGACAAATCTCTGTGCACCACGCAGCACATTTCCAGTAACACCAACAACAAATGATCGCTGACTCAGGCTTAAAACAACACCCATTTATATTAGTATCTCGTGGTTCTACAGGTTGGAAGGCCAAGAACAGCGGCATTGAGAGTGTCACAAGCCTAAACGCAAGGTGTCAGCAGGCTGCGCTCCTTCCTGTGCCTCCGTGGACAAATGGGCTTCCAAGCCCGTTCGGGTTGGTGGAGGGTCCGGCTGCCTGCAGCCATGGGACTGAGGGCTCGGGTTCCCTGCTGCCTCTGCCCGGCCAGTCTTTGCTCCCGGGCCGGGTGTTCCCTGCATTTTCAGTGTCCTGGGGGCGGCCACAAGCTTCCTCCTCCTCCTCCCCACATGGCTTCCCCTCCAGCCACGGCAGGTCAGTGCCTCTCACGCTCCGAGTCCTCTAAACTCCTCTGTGGCAGCATCTCTGGACTGCAGCTGGAGAAAGTTCTCTGCTTCTAAGGGTGAAGGAAACCGAAATATTTCTGCCCCCGATATTGAGGACTGTTACGTTAAAGACACTGCAAACGCAGGGGAACACTCTGCCTCAGCTTCTGCCTGGTGGCAGGACATAAATCCTTCCTCACTGGAGACGTCACTTGCTTAACGGCCCAGAGAAGGGACCAGAAGAATCCGGGAACAGATTTAATCGTCTTCCCACGTTTTCCCGCCTTTTACAAGATTAGCGCAGCTCTCTCCTTTGTCTTGTCACCACACAGGATTTGTGGCTCTTTGTTAAATACTGTTCAGGCGAGGCCCCTAAGCCACTGTCCTGAGAGAGAAACACCTGTGAGCTGAGACTCTCCTAGACAGATTCTGGCAGTCGGGGCTGCCTCCGGCGAGGGAAGGTGGCCGCTCAGAGAAGGGGCAGGCAGGTTCCTCTCGCTGTTTCCTCTCTTGTATCTTTTGGCTTGTCCATGGGCAAGTTTGTTTCGCCTGTTTCTCGAATGGCACTTAGTCCAGGGAGATCACCCACTTCTCACTGTCAGTGGCCACCACGCACCCACCCACGCTCATTGCTGTCTGGAGTTGAAAGCTGTTCGCCTGCGGGGTGTGCGCGGCTGTTGGTTAATTGTTTCGTGACCATTAGGATACTGACTCAAACTATTTATAAATCACCTCGGGAATTTATTGACAATGCAAATTCCTGGGCCTCATGAGGACCCCTGGGAGTTCCAATGCAGGTGGTCTGTGGACCCCCCTTTAGAAATGTGGCTTAGAAGAGGACTTCACCCCTTTCCCCCAACAAGGGGTGGGACTTAACATCTCTGGGGCCCGACTGCCTCACCTGAGATACTGAGGTTGAAATAAAGACCCTGCCTGAGAACCGGGAAAGGGACTCTAGCTGTGGAGCTCGGGGTCTCAAACTAGGGGTCCCCAATATGTGGCTGTGATGCCTACATTTCACGTATACCGACGTGTGCTGTGTGGGAGTTTGGGGCACCCAAGATGTGGATCATTCAAAGGATGGTTAAAGAAAGGAAAAATTGGGAAAAGACTAAAAAGTTCAGTAGTAGAAATATCAGCCAGTGGTTCCTGGAGAAAAAATGCCTTTGAAAAGCAATTTAAGAAAGGAAGAGAGGGAGAAAGAAAAGCCAGCACATTGGATTCAGATGATTCAAGTGCAGAAAGCTGAAGTGCTGTGAGTTTGCTCCTGGGCAGAGTGTCCCCGGGCTGGGTGGCAGCTGGTGGCCCTCCTCCTGGCTGTCTGCCGGCACACCACCCCCCCGGAGTCCTAAGGGCAGCCCAGGAAGCTGCACACACAGGCAGCCTCCTCGGAAGTGCGTTTTCCTGGTCTACAATCTTCCTCTTCCATCTGTAACTGCTGGCTTCCTCCACATCCCCTTCCTTTAAATAGAAACACTTATCAGCGAAGCCCAAACTTCAGCTGTATTGGCTGAAATGTTATCTTCCTTTGCCCAGGGCCCAAGCAGCACCTGAAACTATTTCTGCGGCTGCTTAAAGTCATTCGAAAGGCCCTGATTGAATCTTCTTCTCCCCGTATCAGTCCAGTGTAAAACAGAATTTTTAAAAACTGGAGAAAAAATCCCGAGAGAGAACACTGGCCTGGGGCAATTCTCTGGCACAGCAACTTCCTACTCAAGAGAAATAGTTCCTGAAAATTCCCAGATGAGGCATCATGTTCTGGCTAGAGGATTGAGCCTGCAGCGTCTTCCAGGAAACACGAATGCAGGTGCCAATGTCCCTAAGGACAGAAATGGGTCCCTCCAATTCCCCACCTTCCAGAACCCGCTCCCCCGTGGAGACTGCCTGCTAATGGGTCTCAACTCCCCGGCTGATGCTGGCATCTCCCTATTCGACTCTCAGTCTCTTCCTCTTCGGGAGAGTTGAGACGGCAAAGGAGGAGGATGTTCAGAAGCAGTGTCCCCGCTTTTTCCTTCCCGGGCTCCTGTGGCTGCAGAAACCAGGATTTAAAGGCCAGAGAGCAGCGTCCCCTGTGCTGGCAGCTCCTGCCCTGGCCGGCGTGTGCCCTTCAGGGGGGTGCACGCTTCTCTCCTGGGAGCTAAGCCCCTCGAGGCAAAGTGGTACCTCGGCCCCACTGACAGCATTTGTACCAGGACAGCCCCTCTGAAGACGTGTTTTCAGAGGATGGTGCACTGAGCTGAGAGAGCAAACAGCTCCCCCTGAGGCTGGAGGACGGGGCCGCTGGGCTGGGGGACCTCAGAGCCTCGCTGGCCTTGCCATCCCCATGTCCCTTCCCCGTCAGCCTCCCTTTGGAAAGAGCCCCAATAGCAAATGTGTTCTTACTAAGGAATATTTACTTTTCCATTTTTAATTCCTCAGCCACACAGCTAAATATCACTGTAGGGTAACCAGTGCTAGAGAGTTGATAAGATTCCAACCAAAACGCCACATTTAAGCTGTCAAGACTGGGCTGTCCTTATCTGAATTACATGCAGGGCTTGAGCTGCCCTGGTCCACCCCGCCGTCTCCTGGTGTGTTGGGAGAGGCCAGGGCGGGTCCCACTGCTCTGCCACCTGCGGCTGTTCTCAGGTCACCCCTTTTCCCCATCCCTCTGACCCCAGCTCAGCCCCCGCCCAGGTGCCGGGAGCTCTGGGATGCTCTCCTTGGAGCCACTCGACTGATTGACAGAGATTGCATCTCACAGTGAGGAGGGCGTGGCATTCAGTAGGCGCTCAATGACAGGTGTTGAAGGAATGAATGAATGTGTGAGGGCGGGTCCCCAGGCCCCACCGCATCACAGACACCGGGCTGTGCGTGTGTGGCAGACTTCATGTGCTGCGATGACTTTTTAATACAGAAGAGTACTTCAACCTGGATTCCAAATAGAACTCTTCCCAGAGTCCAGGAAAAGAAGAAACAATGGGTTAGCCTCACGGGGTTTCAGGAATCTCCCTTCTGCCTTTCCGACTGTCCCCCACTTTAGGGGTATGTCGCCTCCCACCCTCCGGGGCTGGGATTGCCCTAGGGCAGCTTCCTCCCTGCACCTGTGCGACAGGACAGGCCGGGATCAGCCGCACCAGACCGGAGTCTGAGCTACACACCCAGGAATCCTCCTCGGCATCTTCCCGCCGCACGGCCACTCCTGGGCCTGGGCCCTCCAGGGCCATCTCCTGGGAGGTTTGCCAAGACCCTCTCCATCTGCCCCGGTTCCTGGTCTTCTGTGGGCAACCGGAGGAATGAACACACACCACGCATGTGCACATCCACACACATACATGCACACATCCACACCCATACATATCCACAACACATACATGTATACACATGCATGCACACATCTACACACGCCTGTGCACACATAACATACACACATGCAGAAATACACATGCTCACACATACAAATACACACATAGCATACCTACACATACACATACACACACACCCCTCTCAGAAAGGCAGAACTCAGGGATAGTCTCGAGTTCCCATTAAGGAAGAAAAACGTTTGTCTAAAGGCAACAGGAGCTACAAGTTTCTCTCCCCCACAAGGGAGCATGGTCCGCAGCGCCATGCAGAGGTGCAACAATGTCTCCTTCGTGCCCAGACCGTATCTGAAGCTCTGCAGTGCACGAGAGGTCCTCACCGTGCCTTCCTAACACAGCGCCTTCACCCCGTTCCCCTGTCTCAACCACAGGGTGCCGAGGAGAAGCTCTGGACATATGGTCTTTGCTTCACCTTGAGATAGGTCAACTGCCTTGGAGTGACACGGCTCTTCAACATAGATAGTTGGTCTCTTGCCTGTGTTACTTTCTTTATGGACCCACTAGAGGCCCAAATATCCAGGTTGAAAATCACTGACTAAATCCAACTTCTCACACACATGAGAAAGGAGGCTCAGAGGGGCAGAGGGACTTTCTCAGAGTTGCACAGCAAGCCAGTGGCATTGATGATAGCTTTCCAATGATGGGTTAGGGCTGAACCACATCCCATTGGCAAAGCTCTCTGATCCTCCTTTGAACACTAACAACTATCTCTCAATAGAGTAAGTCATGCATGGACTCCGGTCTTTTAAATTATAAACACTTTATGCCGAGGACAATCGTCCAGTGCTTGGGCCTGCCTGTGCTCAGCACAGAGCTATGCCGCTTCCCAGGAAATCACCGCGGCTTCTTGCTGACCTCTGCCTGCCCAGCCTCCTCCCGCTGTGCCTCCAGCAAGCCAACCACAGCCCCGCCTCAGCCCTCGTGTCCCTGTCCTGCCTGCTCTCACCCCAGGTGTCTACACGGCCCCGACCTCACTTCAGTTCCATCTTGTCACTAATTTCACCTTTTCAACGAGGCCTCATGGACCACTTTACATAGAACATAGGCCTGGGGGCGGCAATTTTGTGCAGTTTGTTCATTGTTTTATCCCCATCACCCGAAGAGCGGCTGACACCGGGTAAGTCCTTAACAAGTGTTTGCGGAAGGGATGAAGGATCCTACAATAAGACAGTACTGTCACCTGCTTTCACAGATGAGAAGGCAAGACACAGGTTAGGTAGCTTGTCCCAGGTCACTAACTATGTACGTGGCCCAGTGGTGGATGCACAGGTGTGTAGGGGGACCCTCCCAGGCTATTAGCTTAGTGAGAATGGAAGGAGAAAGGACAGAGACATTGACAAGACCACGTCACTAGGACTTATGAAAACAAACCTTGAAGCCAGCTACCGCAAGTGTTTAAGCAGGGAAGTGAATGTTGGTATCGATTGCTTTTAGAATGAGAGAGACAAACTTGGGAATTATTTGCATAGTATTTTAAAACTAACAGGAAACTTGAGGAGCAATTTTGCTGCATCTACTCACTCAACAAGGCTTAAAACTAACACTGACATCACCGGGCCCCGTTAGCCTGGCAGCAAAGAGCAGGGCCAGGTCTTTGACTCCCATCCCAGTGCTCCTTCTTTTAAACGATGCATTCAGGTCTCTCAAGTTCTTAATACCACAGTAGCAATCCTCTGTGCTACAACAGATGCATAAAATTTGTTTTAAAAACTTCCTGAGATCAATTATACCGATTTTCTGATATGATCTGTATTCGTTTTCTACGGCTGTGTAACAGATTGGCACGAACTCAGTGCCTTATAGCATCACAAATTTACTATCTCACAGTTTCTGTGAGTCAAGCATCTCCAGATGGGTTAAGTGTGTGCCCTGCTCAGGGTCTCACCAGTCTGAGCTCCAGGTGTAGGGACAGTGGCTCTCACCTAAGCCTCAGGGTCCTCCAAGTTCGTGTGGCTCCTGGCAGAATCCAGAGGCACACGGCTGTAGCCCTGAGACCCCCCTTTTCTTGCTGGCTGCAAGCTGGGGGTCACTCCCAGCTCCTAGGACCTCCCTCAGGTCCCAGGCACGTGGTCCTCTCAGGATAGCGTAGCTCCCCCCGCAGCTGTGTGGTTGATCTTCAAGGCCAGCCAGCTGGTCTTGGAGCCTTATGTGCCATAACGTAATGGCAGGAGTGACCACCCATCACCTCTGCCATGTAACAAAGCCTAATCCGGGGAGGGCGATATCCTCGCATTCCCAGGTGGCACTCAAGGGGAAGGCACAAGGTGTACACGCCCAGGGCCAGGAATCTCCGAGGCCACCTTAGAATTCTGCCTGCCGCACCATTCACGTGCAATAGCATGTCTTTATAATTCTTTTTAGTTCAATTCTTATGTGATATCTGAGGGAAACTTCCGCACACAAATTTGTAAAACTCTCCAAGTGGACCTTTACATTTTTCACCACTGCTTAACCATATTTCATCGGGACATTACTGCAGATTCCTCTTTGAACCTGGCTTTACTGAGTTTACTTACTCCCCACAGCACTGGCGTGCTTGGAATGCGATTCCACTTTGCATCATCCACGCCCCAACTGCCACAGCCCCGGCAGAGACACTCCTCGAGCTTCCCGAAGCTCTTATTTCCAAAAACCTTCTTCCACCCCATTTGCTGGTGACATTGTCCATGAAACTTCCAGACCCTTCCTCTTTGCTTCTCAGGCCCCTCCTCCCGTTAGCCTCATTCCACAGTGGATGCCCTGAAGGGGAGGAAGATGGGTTACAATCAAAGAACTTCTAGAAACTGCTTTGTCGACTTTGATGTCTTGAAAATCCCTTGATTAAAGTTTACCAGGTTCTTTTGTTTCTAGAGCTCTTAATTATGAACAATCACCCGGAGGCACAACTATAGGATTAAATCAACAAATCCCAAACCTCGGAAGCAGATGCCTCAGCGACCTATTTATTTATTCAGCAGGTGCCTGTGTGGTGTTTGCAACTCGGCTCCACAAATGCTCTTACAGAGGGGAAATCCTCCTCCACGAGATTTTTACACAAGACAAGGGAAGAAAAGTCCACTTTCCTGTCCCCAGTTTCATAGGGTTTACTTTGATGCTCAACACCTGGCTCTGGAGCTCACCGTTGTCTCTCGGCTCAAGTTACTGTCATCTGACCCCCAGCAATGACCCACTTGTGACAGCAGACCTCCCAGACAATAACTCAGCTCATGAACGACCACAGTCTGCTCCTGTTTGTGTTTACTCTTGTGTTTGTCTCTAAGAAGAAACCGTATTTCTCTGTTAAAGGAAAATGACTTTGTGCTAAGTGGTTATTGTACTACGTTTGTCTCCAGATAAATTATTTTTATCAACATAATAAATACTGATTTTAGAAAGCTTAAGGGATTGTGGGTGAACAGCTGTTATCCATCCCTAAGAGTATGATTTTTGCTTGCATAGATCTGGATTTGATAATAAAATAAAACCCTGATTCTCAGAATGCTTGGGGATCTGAAGCTTTCATTGATTGAATTTTCTGGTGACATAAAAGCCAATCTAAATGTTTGTTTCAGCTCCTGTTGAAGAAAATCTTTCTCAAATGTGATGGTCGGAAACATATAGAGACTCCCCTTTGGAAAAAGAGAATGTGGTTAATCTATTGCTATAATAAGTGCATTGAACTGAATGTAAGGTGCTTTAAAGACTTTGTTATAGAAAGACACATTTTGGGGGTGTCTGTTCAGCTCAGAATGACCCCTTTAAACTGTCACACTCTGGTGAGCCCTGGCCTTACTTGTGCAAAATGCACCTGTCCTCTGGCCAGAGTGGAGATGGCACCTGATCCCCAGAGAGCCATTCAGAACATTTTCCTGGGGAATTCGGGCCTAGGACCAATAGCAAGAAGGCAGTTTCTCCCTGAAATTATAACCCGTGAACTTAGGAGCTGGGGGCAGCCGCTTTCTATACACCATGAGGACTAAGGAGCAGAGAAGGCCGGTATCTGCTAAGGAGCAAGACTGAAGTGAAGGTGAAAGACAGTTTCTCCCTAGATGACCACGGGCTTCCCACACTCGGCTCCAGCCCTTCCTGGGCAATTTGCAACCCCCTTGGATTGATAACTCAAATTTCTCTTTCGGTGCCTTCACAGTCTGCCTTTTGTCCTCATAGATATTTATTCATTTTCAGTCAAAAATATTGAGCCTATTCTTCACCCACCCATTTATTAAATAAATCAGCATATATTGAACATTTTATCTGTGCTTACAGTAAAAATAAAAGGGAGAATAAATACAGGTGGCAAAGAAAAAGTGTAGATATCAACAAAAAGAATTGGAAATGTTACCAGGCATTCTTTAACAATGATTCTTCTGTGATCACATACACGGGGCTTCAGGGCAGGCTGGCCCCGAGGGCAGCTGAGCTGGCCAATACCCGAGTGAATCCTCTGAAGCCCAGTTCTGGTTTCCAGAAACCTGATTTTGTTGTGACCCTCACAGTGGTTCTCTTTCAAGGACAGATGCAAGTTCACCAGACTCATAGAGACTGATGTATAAACCTGAGGCTGATTTATCCATCAATAAGGACAGATGCAATCATTGAAGGGACAGGAGGGTGTGACACTGCTCTCGAGGCACATTCTCCTTCCGTAGGCTGGCTTCTAGGACAGCTGGATGACAACACTGCTTGATTCGCAAAGAATGGGAAGGCTGGTCTTGGGGTACTCCTCTCAGCTTAGAGTGAGTAGCAAGGACACCTGACTGCAAGAAACCCCTTAGTCAAGCTCCCTTCGGCCCCAGTGGAACCGGCAAGGGCTCTGCCAATGTTTGTGTCTAGGTTACCACGTGTGTCCAACACTCTCCTTGCTCCAGCACAGCCTAATGCAATTGATTAGGTTTCTGCTGATTGATTTAAAATCCCCTCTGCCTTGTTCCCCAGTGTCACTTCCAGCTGGCTTTTGACATGTTCCCAAACTTTTCTTCCTCATCTTTTGGGAAATCCCTGAAGTTTACTGCCTTGGTGGCTAATGATGTCCAGTGAGTGGATTCTCCCAGCTCTACTCCAGGCATCTGGAAAACAGCGCTGGTGCAGCCGGAGAACCTGGTAATGCTGTCAATGGACACACCGGGTTTCTACCGCTGTCGGTGTAGCTTTCTGAAACAAAAATGGAGACTTTGGAGGAAGGAAGCTGTGTGTTTTTTTAATAACAGTACTTTGTTTTTTTACTGCCATGAGTGGACCTCTAGTGATTCATTCAAACACCTCGTGCCCAACAGTAGCTCACCAGCAGGGAGAGGTGCCTGGCCACAGCACAGCCAGGGCCCAGGCAGACAGCAGCCTGCCAGCCTGCCCCGGCGGCTGCCAGCAGTTTACCCAGAGGACACTTTTCCTTGTTTATGTCAGATCACTCTGGTTCCTGGCAGCTGAAGAATACTTGCAATTATCCCCAAGTCCCAGTGGGTTCTTGCAAGGCCTCAAACTACAAGGAAACTCCGTCTGATTAACTGTCACTTTCTGCCAAGGGCAGCCTTTCACTCCAGCCTGGCTACAGAGAAAGGAGCAATTTCAAACTCTTTCACAAACTTTTAATTTCATTTTGTGCACATAATCACCCCGAAGGGCAGATAACAGTGTCCATCCCACACGAGAAACGAAGGCACTGGTGATTAAATGAAAGCTTGTCCAAGGTCGCTCTGGAGCTGAGACCAGAACCTGACCGGTCTCCAAGGCCAGTGCTCCTTGTGGGGTGGGGGCTCCGGGCCCCTCATTCGCCTGACCTCGATGTGCAGCCACAGCAGCAGACATGACGGGCTTTGCCTCCAAGGCCCTCCTGGGTGTTTTGAGGGAGGAGAGAGAAGTGTTGTGCTCACGAACCACATAGAAAGTCCAAGTCTTTGCAAAATTATTGAACCTGTGGAAGGTGCATGGCCTTCAACAATATATGTGCAGATATGGCCCCTTTTCTGCCAACGCAGAGTCCTGAGAAAACTGAGAGGAGCAGTGGTGGGGTTTGGAATGGGCCTGGAAGCTGTCTGCGGAGGCTTCTCAGAGAGGGCCTCACCTCGCACTCCTGGGCAGACGGCCGGGGCTCTGTGGTCGCCGCTGGAGTGGACAGACTGGAAGATTCTGGAGCTGAGGAGCAGCTCCTGGCAAGGCCACTCGTGCCTACATTCCAGACCCTGCTGCTTTGCTGCAGGTGCCCTCCTGGGTATGTGGGACAAAGCCCACCCCCCGCTGTGCTGTGCCCACCTTCTGGCCGAATGCTGGCTAACGGGGAATGCATTTTCTCTGGAAGCTGTTGCTTCACACCGACCCAGCAGCCTGGCCACTGACCCTCCGTGCTGTTGAACTTGAGTGTCAGGACATGATTCTGAAAAATGGCCATTCCACAATATGGCTGTCAGGGATAACCCCTGGAAGTGTATGTGTCAGGACTGAGCTCCTGTTTTCCAGAGGCTCTAGGGATGGGGAAGTCCAAGTTTGTTCTTTGTGATGAGAGAGGAATCAACTGGGTGATCCTTCTACCTCCTACCCCGCACCCTTCCGTCTCTGCTTCAGCCAAGCACCTTCCGTGGACACACACCTGGCCTCCTCACCTGCCAGGCTCTACTGGGCACCTGTCACGGGGGGTGGGCGAGCCCGGAGCAGGGGGAGGCAGGCTCGGTCCACACCTGGAAGCTTCTCTCCTTTCTCAACCTCCTGAACCGAAAATCTGAACCATGCAGGAATTTTCTCAAATCTGACCTGTAGGAGACTGTGGCAGGACAGGAAGATGAAAGCATTCTCAACTTTTCCCCAAATGTTCACATTGAAATTTTTAAAACTTACAGAAAAGTTGAAAGAATAGGGCAATGAGCAACTGTAGTCTTTTC
This sequence comes from Lemur catta, assembly GCF_020740605.2. Lineage (NCBI taxonomy): Eukaryota > Metazoa > Chordata > Mammalia > Primates > Lemuridae > Lemur > Lemur catta. Next base: position 4,959,005 of record NC_059135.1, read on the forward strand.
ACATCTACGTATTGATTCAGCAATTAACATTTCATTTCATTTGTTCCTTCTCTGCCTCTGTAGATACATAAATAATAGATCATAATATATTGCTACATATATGTATGTATTATATTCTTATACATACATAATGTATATATAATAAACCATGTGTATATTTATACTTTATAGCATATATAAACATTTATAATATATAAAATTGTTATATCTATTTATGTATTCACATAATACATATGCTTATATACATATATACATATTATATCATATGTGTATATACGTATGTGTACATAAGTATATATGTGCATATTATTAATATATGTGATATATATTATATCATAATATGCATTATATTATTTTCATATATGTACATATATACCCCTAGAACAATTTAATGTTGGAGGCTGGAGCTATTTGGAAGTTGCATGTTACCTAACTCTATACTCTTAAATACTGAGAATAAGGACAATTGTATTTGATTCCAAAAACAAAAGCCAAGGAAAATAGAAGACTACCACTTTATCCAAAGCACGAATAGAGCACCATAACAATGGAAAATAATACTCAAGATGTTAAAATGCAAATTTTAATTTCAATTAAAGAGAAGATACATCTTAAGAGATGTGATATAAAATTTGACTTAGAGGATGATGACATTTTGATTATCCTTCACTGTTCTTTTGAGCAACCTTTAGAGGGCTAGGGAGACTAGCCTAAATAGTCACACCATAAATAAGGGCAAAGGTGGACCCCCGAGATATGATCATAGATTAACCAAGAAAAGAAAAATATCGCCTGCTAAAGAAACATTGAAGCACCTGGTGACCTCAGTAGATTAAACAAAAACAAAAACAAAAACAGATGAAAACCTGGTGTCCACTGGCCATTCAGACTTGCCAGGCCTTTCTGACTGTCAAACAGGTAGGAGTGACTGAGTCAGAGCCGCCGTGAGGATGACCCGTGATGACACATCCGGGTTCTGGCCGCTTCTCACTGAGCTGACTTGTCACTGGGCCTCTCCTCAGGACACTGCAGCCGCTTGATTTACAAACTGTTCTGACCGCAATTTGGCAGCTCAGCTGCAACTTTAAATCTTTACTCTCCCTGAGTGTAATGCATAATATTAATTAAAATGTTGATGCTCATGGGATTCACAAATTCCATAGTTTTAAAACTTTGTGTAATTTTTAAAATTATGATTCAAATAACACTGACCTCCCCGAGGAGTTACTTTATGGTAAGCTGAACTAGAAATAAAATTAAAGTGTCAGATGAGAGTGAAATATACTTTTCTGCCTTAATAAATAGGCGAATACTCACATCCTATGAATGCAAATGTGTTCCCCACCTACTTCTCAGGCGCACCTAGCAAGGCCTCTATTCATCACCCTGGGTTTCCCTGGAAACCACTGATAAGATTTCAAAACACTTCAAAACAATATAACCGGTCTCTTGAGATGTTTCCTCCGTTGCCAAGGAAACCTGTCTCTCTTACTTTGGCTCTGGGAGTGGAAGGAATGCAGATTCCTATGCCAGGAGCAAAACAGTATCTAAAATTTTTTGAAGTCGAGATTAGCCCAGAGCATGAGGATGCTCAGGTGTCTCCACCCCGCCACCTGCTGGGTCTTGCCCACCACCTGTTGTGAGGGGCCCTCACTCGCAGGCTGGGAGATCTCTGCCCCAAGGCCAGCCTCCTCCAGCAGCCGGACATGTAAACTCTTGGCAGATGCCCACGCGTGCAGTGTGCGGTAGTCGGAATGCAGCCTAGCGCCCTGCGTCTCTCCCTGTCTCCGTCTCTGTCTCTCTCTTCTCAGTCACATGCTGTTATCCAGGTAATTAGCGGAAACACAGCATGCAAAACTGGCTTGGCCCCGCCCTGTGACTCAGCCCAGCTCCCTGGTTGTGGGGAAGGGTCTGTGGTGGGAGACAGGGAGTGGCTGACGTCTCAGGGAGGAAACCAAAGCTGGCCCACAGAGGGGAAGCCTCTCCCGCCCCCTCCCGCCAGGGCTCAGCTCCTCCCACAAGTCCCCAGGGAGGAGAAGTGGGTGCAGCACCCAAGGTCAGCATCTGGTCAGAGGATGCAGCGGGGGCCCCAGGGGCTGGGTGGGCCAGCACCACTGAAGAGCTGTCCCATGGGCTGGGGTGCAGTGGGTGGGGAGGGCAGGTGGAGAGAACCATAAGTGCGGGGCTGAGACTTCTGCAGTGGAGGCTCTGTGGGGAGGAGGGTATTCCCGGGAGAGCCCAGAGCGAGTATTCTAGAAGGAGTTGGAGGCATCAGTTTGTAGCCTTGCAGTGAGGAGCACCCCCACAAACGCGTGACTCTACTTTCTAGAGAAAGTACAAAGGTTTTCAGGAAAGTAAAACTACGTATAACTTGGGCTCAATTTGGCCTAATGGGTTGGATTTGGGCTGGGCAGGGTTCCTGGTTCCCCAACTGCTCTTTCAGGGGGAGACAGGGATTTGGGGGTCTCTGGGGAGGGCAAGAGAGGCCTTTGGGAGCCTGGTTGCCACTGGGCACATAAAGATGAGTCCTCAGGGAGGGTCGGTTGTCAGGCAGGGGAACTGAATGTCCAGCTGTCTGGAGCTCAGAGTCTGTGGGGTTGGAAGCCACAGGTGGGCCCGAGCAGGTGCAGGGAGCCCCAGGCCGCTGCTGACTGGCAGGGGAGCCCAGAAAGCAAGAGGGGGCATGATGGCCGCTAAATGTGCCCCCTTGGAAAACGTGGGGACCTCCCTTCTCCCAGGAGAATGGAGACAAAAGCAGGATTTTGAAGAAAGGCGGGCAGAAGGGGACAGTTTGAGTCTATGGCTTTCCCTGCAAATGAGAAGAACGCAGGTGGGTTTGTTAAGACGCGCGGGTGGGTACAAGGTGGACGTCTTAGGTTGACACCAGACACTCAACGTCACTCTTACCTGAGACAATGCTTTGCCAGGCCACGCCAGGTAGGGACACGACTCCGAGGAGCAGCCGTACCTTCCCGCATGGAGAGGGAGAGGAAGTGTGGCTGCAAAGGCGGAAGCTCGTCTGGCGCTAGGTCCACCCCTCCACCCTCCTCACTGCTCGGTCCTGAAATACTCCCTGAGCCCGTGTCATCCATTTTTTCCGGCTACTGGATTGTTTCCATTAGCAAATAAACCAAACACACACACACGCCCCTCTGGCCACTGCCCTCTCTTCCTTCTCCCCTCTGCCGCCGGCTTCCCGGAGGAGCCGTCCCACCTGCTTCCGCTCCTGTTCTCCTCCCACCCTCAGCCTCTCTCTGTCTTGGCTCACTCGGGCTGCGCGGACCCAGAGCTGGATCCACAACGCTGTTTCCGGACACGCCCCCATCGCTGATCCACCGAGGGCCTACATGTGGTTTTTTAGTTATTTTTAACAACCAGAGAAGTCACTACCTGAAACAAAAGCTCAAACTTTGACAATGACCTTCATGTGTCCAGATGGCTCTCCTTCCCCCTGACCCTCCTGCCTTCCACCACCTGAGCCAATCGTCACCTGAACCCCAGGTCCCCCACTCCCTCGCTTGCCTTTCTGTGCAGCTGTGTTACCTGGATATGGGACAGTGTTCACTCGCCGGCTCTGCCTTTGCCTGGTTGTTTCCATGCTTTTGCTGAGGCCAGCAGGGCAGCAGGGAACATTCTTGTACAGGTTTCCTGTCGTATGTCACAGCTCCTGGTTTGTCTCTCTTCTTTTTAAATTACTTTATCCAGAACTGTTTTCAATGCACATGTCTTATTTTATTTATTTTTTTTTCAGGAAACGAATATCAGGGCATTTCCAGCACTTCTCTCTGCCCTCATATTCAGTGCTCACGTGCTCCATCATGTGGACGTAGCCATGTACCTGGGGCTTCCCTGCACCTGTGGTCCCCACCCCCGGGCTTTGGTGTGGTACTGGTCCATGGCCTGTTAGGAACCAGGCCGCACAATTCCCGGGGGCGGGGAGGGGTTCGACATATTCCACAAGGAAAGTTACCTGGATTACTAAAAACATTGTTCGTATTTTTGTTTTAAAAACCTTTTGGAAAAACATTCCTTTGGTAGCACATTGTTTGCACCTGTCTGAAGGTTCCGGCCTCACTGCCTTGTCTTACCGCGTAGTCTGGGGCAGAGTCCCAGCTGGTCGGGCTCTCCTGTGCTTGTCCCAGGATTCAGATGGTCTGGGCAGGGCACTATGGCTTGTCTACATGGTCCACAGGCTGACCCCACCCACCACACACTTGCCAAGAGACTTCCTGGGAAATAGCTCATCCTAAGAGGAAGGAGCGTGGACAAGCACAGCGAGCCCCGAGCCAGCTATTGAGCGGAGGGGTCGCTCTGATGATAGACAGTGTCTGCCCCACGAACTGCTCTTGGCCCAGCACACACGGAGTCATGCCCATGTCTTGGGAAGAGGGTCCTGAAATGACAAAGTGAGAACAAGTGAGTAGGAAGGAGGAGGAGGGGGAGTGTGCTGGGTGGTGGAGTTGTCATGGGGACTTCGGCAGCTCCCTGCAGCACAGGTAGCTTCAAAGATGTCCTTGATCTTGATGTGGGCAGCCAACTTCTCAGCGGGGAGCTGGAATCCAGGTCTGACGTCTCACCCCTCCCCATAGCCTGGAACGTACGTAGGCACAATTCTGGGGGCCGTGCATGGGGTGCTTTCTGCATTGCTCAGTCCACAGGGCTTGACGAGATAAGAAGCCAAGGAACGGACGGGACCCAGACCGGCGAGGAGGCCTGGCCAGCAGGCATGAGCTGAATCAGGGAGGGATCCCCGAGTTGACAAACAAGCAACCAGCAAACGTTCACCAACTAAAACAAAAAGGCCCCGTTTTCCAGCTATCAAGTTGGCAAAGATATTTTAAAATTATAACCCCAAGGGAGAGCTGGAATTGTCAGGTGAAAAGCCGATGGGAAACTTCCTGACGGATGGATGAGGCTGACAACGCCTGCCTCCTCTCGTCTGTCTTAACGTCACCAAAAGTGGGACAACCGGACATCGTGTCCTCCTGACGCTCTGCAGTGAGAAGTTCCCAGAGCCACCTGGGAAGCATCGTTGTCTAAAAACTGAACCCGAACCTAATCAAACCGCCAGATCTAACTGTCCACGCACAGGACAGCCGGGGGTTGGAAGAAAGCCTGCAACGATTCCTCAGCGTTCAACCAGCCAGACCTAGAAGTGAGACATTCCGTAGGACAAATGACCTGGAAAGATTGTTTCCAACAAACAACTGACTTGGAAAAACCAGAGGAGGTGGTGGAACTGCAAGATCACGAGAGAATTAAGAGACATATCTGCCAAAAGCAATGAATAGAGCAAATGAACCATAAAAAGACATTTTTGAGACAATAGAGAGAAGTTGACGGTAGATTGGTTATTAGATAATATTAGGAAATTATTGCTAATCTTCTGGGTGTAACAATGATATTGCATGTGTGCGTGTGTGTTTAAGCTTTATCACTTATTTGTTAAACACTGGAGTATTTACGAGTGAAATGATATCTGGGATTAGTGTTATTTATTTATTGTTCATTTATTTTAATTTTTTTTAGAGACAGGATCTTGTTTTGTCACCCAGGCTGGAGAGCAGTGGCGTGATCATAGCCCACTGCAGCCTTGAACTCCTGGGCTCAAGCCATCCTCCTGCCTCAGCCTCCCAAAGTGCTGGGGTCATAGGTGTGAGCCATGCTCTGGCCTGGGATTGGTTTTAAATGCTCCAGAAAAAAACGTGACAGTTTCGGGAGGATGGATGAAACATGAAGAACAGAACGTGGGTAATTGTTGGAGTGGGTGATGGTACTAGGGGTTCATTATACTATTTTTTATATTTTTGTATGCTTGAAATTTTTTCATAATAAAAAGTTTTTTAAAAAATTGTCTGCCTGGGTTGGCAAAGGTGTGGAAGGACCTGTCTTTGGTTGGGCTCCACTGTAGCCATGGTGAGAAGCAGATTCATGTGAGGGTGGGGCATCAGGATGTGCCCTGAAAAGACTGCTGGGGCAGGGGAAGTGGGACCAGGGCGAGGAGCGGGAAGGAATCTAAAAAAATCCCTTGGAGGGTAACTTTGGCTCTGCCCAACAGGGGAACTCTGGGGACGGTAGCACTCATACTTTAAAGTCACCTCCAGCAGGGGCAAGGAAGCTGGAGTGTTTATTTTTAAATCCTGTGCATGGAGTACACATGCACACACATACACACACACACACACACACACACACACACAGGAAGTACACTCACGGGTTACTTGTTTTCTCTAAGTAAGGGAGGTATAGGTGACTTTAAATTTTCATCTTTATGATTTTGCAAATTCTCTACAATCTGTGTGCATTGTAATTAAAGAGAAATAATGAAAGATCCATGGTGTAGAATTTTCTAACTTAGCTGAACACCCAGAAAGCTCAGAGCAGGGCTAGGTCCGGGTGCTGGCGTGAATTCAAACCCAGAGGTGGGTGTGTGGTAAGAGAAAAGCGAGTGCTGATTGTGGCCTGGACACCTGGGGGAGTCCTGAGGCCCACAATGTAAACGGGGGGCATAAGGAGGGAAGCAGATTTTGGGAGGAAAGCTTCTGTTTTGGACATAGATGTTTTAAAATGCCTATGAATCTTCAAAGCCACAAAGGGATACCACTTGGCACCCACTGGGATGCTAGAATAAAAAAGTCAGATAATAAAAAGTATTGGCAAGGATGTGGAGAACTTTAACCCTTGTGCACTGTTGGCGGGAATATCAAATGGTGCAGATGGCATGGAAAACAGTATGGCAGTTCCACAAAACTAAAAATAGAATCACCATATGATTCAGTAATTCGGCTTCTGTGTACGTGCCCAAAAGAATAGAGCACAGGGTCTCCGAGAGGTACCTGCACGCCCAAGGTCACAGCAGCGTTATTCACAGTAGCCACAGGTCGAAGCAGCCCAGCTGTCCATCAAAGGACGAATGATCCACGCAATGCAGCACAAACCTGCAATGGAGTATCGCTCCTGCTGCCACATGGACCAACCTCAAAACATGATGCTAAGACAAAGACGCCACTCACAAAAGACCACGTATGATATGACTCCATTTAGATGAAATGTCCAGAACACTTCCATAGAGACAAAAAGCAGATGAGTGGTTGCCTCGGGCTGGGGGAGGGAGCTGGGAAAGTAGGGTGTGATGGCTAAAGCTTGGAGTGATGAAAATGTTCTAAAATTAACTATAGTGACATTAATAGTTGTACATACCTCTGCATGTGCTAAAAACCATTGAATTGTACACTTTTGATGGATATATTGTGTGATATGTGAATAACAAACTGTTAAAAATATACAAAATGAACATACGAAAAAGCATCTCTGAGTCTTTCAGGAGGCAGTGAAAATTCAGGATTCGATTGAGTGTGACTCAAACATCAGTCAAGGACTTACGCAGGCTTCATTCATATCTATTTCCTTAGAGACGGGAATCTTGCTTAATGCCCGTGTTTTGTGAAATTAAATTTGAATTGCTCACTTTTTCAATACTTAATTATGTGTGGGATCAATTACGCTATTAATGACCAAAACTGCTAGCATGCACATGGTGGCAGCCACCTAACAGAGGCTGCTGGCTGCTGGTGACGTCCTACAGGTATAAAGGGTTAAACAAGACATGTCCATCATCCTGCCTTGTTCCAAGCCTCCAAGCCCCACCACACTCGTCTTTAGAGAAACTGCCTTGCTCACAGCCCACGAAGCCACGCCTTCCCCGACACACACACACACACACACACACACACACACACACGCACACACCAGCCGATTGAACTAGAAGATGACACCCGACTCAAGCTCAGTCTCTCGGATTCTCTTTCCCGGGATTTTAAAATGTGTGGCACCAAGACTAAACTATCAGTCGGGCACAAAGCAGGAATTTCCTGTTGACTTGGAGGTGGGTTGCCCATTTGAGGATGGCCACAGCAGGACCACGTGCACACGGGTGGCAACGCAGCTGGTCGGTAGTGAAGGGAAAATGAGAGTGACAGGTGGTGCAGGCAGTTGACCGGTAGGCACACATGGACATCGCAGCTGCCTTGGTTGCCGGGGGCTTTCCAGTTCCCTCTTCTGTCCTTCCTGAGTCCTGACGATGTTCTTGCCTAGGCCACATGTGTCTATATTGTAAGCCTCTCTTGACTAAGCTCCTTCAACGGGCTTCTCTCCGTGAAACCAAGTGTGATATTGTGAAATATGCATTTGGCGTTCCTCCCACTTTCCTGACACACTGCTCCTATATCCCTTGGAATTTCCGGAGTGATAAGAGTGTCTTTTGTATGATAATAAGATGACAGGTGGCTGGCAGTCCATAGGTGGCTTCAGGATGGGGCTGGTCTCAGGAAAGGCCAGGCAGGCTTAGAGGGCTGGGGCTTTCTGCCTCACTCTGCCCCCCGCAATTTCCAGGGAGGGGAGAGGGCTGACGGTGGAGTTGGTCACCACTGGCCAGTGGTTTAATCAATCATGCCTGAGTGATGGAGTTTCCATTAAAACTCAAAAAGGACTGGGTTCAGGGAGCTTCCTGACAGCAGAACACGTGGGGGTTCCTGGAGGGGGCCACACCGGGGAGGGCTTGGACGCTCCGCACCCCTCCCACACACCTCGCCCCGCGAGTCTTCACCTGGTGGTCAGCAGCGCCCTTTGTGATCCCCTTTACAGTACAGTCCCGGGCCACGTAGCCGTGTTTCAGTCAACCGCAGTCCACACACGCAACCGTGGTCCCGTAAGATTATAAAGCTATGTTTTTACGGTACCTTTTCTATGTTTAGATATGTTTACACACACAAATACTGAGCATTTTGTTACAATCGTCTGCAGTATTCAGTGCGGTGACACGCTGTACTGAATTCAGTGCGGTGACATGCTGTACTGAGTTCAGTGCGGTGACATGCTGTACGGGTCGGTAGCCCAGGAGCAGCAGGCTCTACCATGTAGCCGAGGTGTGTAGTGGGCTGTGCCTCCCGGGTGTTTGTAAGTACACTCCATGACGTTCGGACAATGACAAAAGACACATTTGCACCTAAAGAGACATTTCTCAGAACGTATCCCAGCATTAATTGATGCCTGACGGCATGCCAGTGAAGGTGTTCCCCTGAGTCCTATGAGCGAGCTGTCGTAGCACATTAATCTAGCCAGAGGAGGGAACTGGGGGAACCCGCATTTATAGTCGGCAGGTCAGAAGCACAAGCCACGCCTGGGCTTGCAGCTGGCGACTGATGCGGGGGCTGGTCTTGTGGGACTGAGCCCTGGATCCGTGCGGGATCTGGCGCCGTCTCCAGGTAGTGCTGGAACTGAATCGGACTGGGGGACACCCAGCCCGAGCGCGCTGCAGGATGGTCACTGGTGGGAAGAAATTCCCACGCACTTCGGTGGCTGAGCGTCACGGAGGTATCCTGTGCTGACTGCGTGTGGTGAGCATATAGTGGGAGAAACCGAGTCAGTGTTTTCCCCCAGCCGCTCGCCAGTGAGCCGGGCTGAGACCCACCTGCTAGTCACGTGGCTCACACATGTCAAGCGGACCACGCTTGGTCCACAATTCGCATGTAGGACAGCCAGGGAAGAGGGTGAGAGTGAAAGGGGCCAGGACAGAACCCACGTCGCCCAGCAGCTCCATTCCTGGGTGTTGCCCGAGAAAGAGGACACGTCTGTCCACAGAGACCCACTCACGGGCGCCCACGGCAGCTCCATTGCCGACAGCTCGATGCGGAAACGCTCCAGCACCAGTCGGGGTGAACAGAGAAGCAAGTTGCCGTGCACCGTGCGGATAGAGCAACACCAAGGACATCAATAAAGAGGAATCAATTAAAAGGAAAAAGCTGATACATGTGACAATGTGGGTGAAACTCAAAAACTAAAAGCAAAAATAATGGTTCCTTGTATATAACATTTTCAAGTGATAACTCCAAACACACTAACAAGAAGCTGACCTGCAGTTGCCTCGGGCTGCGGTCGGGGAATAGGGCTGATGGCAGGGCCAGGAGGAGCCTTTCTGGGGGGATGAAATTATTATTCTCCATGGCTTGAAGCCAGAGTCCAACTTTACCATTTCTTAAAAACAAACAAACAAACAAACAAACAAACAAAACATTTCACTAGGCTAGAAGCTTCTAGCAGAACCAAATGAACCAAAGCAGAAATTAGGTTTTGACAAAAATTGAATCAGTGGTTTTCAGCCAGTGTGAGGAATACCTAAGGGAAGAAATGACTATTACTCATTATATTGTCTTATTTCTTCAGTGGTTATCTTTGTGGGAAGAAACACATGGAAACATAGAAGAAAAAAAAGTAAACAATAGAACAAGCACCTATCGGCCAGAGAGACTTTTAAAGCAAGTTCAATGTTCCGAATGAATAATGAGCAAGTTAACTGACCAAAAGGCTGCAGCATCCTTTCTCCCCAGCCCTTCCCAACAGCAGGACCGGAGGCCATGGTCCACAACCCAGGGGCAATCCCGTCTGGATTCAACACCTGATAAACGTGCATTCCCTGCGTGACATGCTTGGAGGGCTTTGCATTTTTGCCAGCCCGGTACTTGAGTGGATGGGTGTTGGCATAAAACCACTTTTATCGAGAGTGAATGCAAAACAAATAGACCTATTCAAGAGCAATGAACAGAGACAGAGAGGGACAGTAAAATCCCAGATATCTTTTGTTTTTTTAAAGGAGACTGCCCACCTGCCCTCTCGCTCAGCCCTCAGGTGCAGGGCAAAACAGGCTTCCCTCAGTGCTGGGGAGTGATTGGCCTGGCTGCTCTCCTGGGGTGAAGAGGGAATGTTCTGGAAGGAAGCTCAGGCCAGTCGCCTCCCCTCCCCCATACTGAGCCTGCCTCCTCAATGGCTCCTCTTGCAACACCAAGAATCATAATCTTTCCCTGTGTGTGAGGCTCAGGTTGATTTCTCCGAGGTTTGACACAGTTTTGTCTTTCTTCATTTAACTTTGGATATGCATAAATAACTCAGGAAGAAAAACCAGCAATGGATATATTGTAGTTGTTGCAGAGCAAAATGTGGTCAATGCAGTTAAAGGCCTTGAGTTTTCCCAGAAGACTAAAAAGAACTTCACCTGAGCTCCCCTTGGTCTATGGCAGCCTTTCATTTTGACAAAGTTGGCCTATAAAGCCACAGGTAATGATATTAGAACCAGACGCCTGCAGGCAATTTTCAGGACCCTACCTTATATCCAGGTCTCTGTGCATGAAATGGTTTTATAAAATATGACGGCAGTTTTGTCACTTTAAGCAACTCTATGTACGATAGAAGATGCTGCTTGAAAGCAACATTAAGAAAGGTGAAGGCCCAGGGAGCAGCTGGCTGCGGCTCCCAGCGGGGGATTCCACAGTTTAACACCATGCTGACTGGCTGTCCGCGTTCTGGTATAATCAGCAAAACGAACACTGAACGGCTCCAGCTCTGAGCTCGGCAGGGTTGCCAGGCCAGACTGTCCCCAGGGAGTTGGGATGAGCCTGCGGTGGAATCCCCCTTCCTTTGTTCCCTGCCTTCTCTGCCTTCTCTTCCCTTCCTTCTTTGCTACCACAAGGTTTGGCGGGCAGACCCCCATCCTGACTACCAGGGGTGCAATGGCTGGCACAGCCAGAGGGGCACCTCCCCTCTCGTGGTGGGGCAGCGTCAAGGAAATAATCCTACTAACAGTGGTGTCACTCTGAAGTGAGGTAGGTTCTCCGGAGGAAAGGGTCCCGGGTTCCGGGCCTGTGAGCACTTGACAAAGAAACCCAGCCAAGGCCAGGGTTCGGGAGGGCACCCCTGGAGAAGCATTAGGAGGAGTGACCCAGGAACCAGGCAGGAGGGGGCACGAGGGAGACTGCGCTCCAAGGAGGGGCCCGAGAACCGGAGAATGGAGAGCAGCTCCCAGGTGTGCTTTTTCAGGTGTCAAACGTGACCCTCCCATTCAGAGGCCTCTGCTAAGGAAGTGACATCCCGGTGGCCAAGATGCTATTCTGAGTCCTCCTGTCCACCCAGATAAGGACTTCTGGCTGCCTCTTATCAAGAGACCAGGCCGGGCCAGACACCCGGGACACGTTTGCGGGTGACCTCAGCAGCCGCACTTGCAGCTCCCTGCAGCTTTCATCCCACGTCTCTTTGATGTTTTACACAGCTCCCACTGGGACATTTTGGAGATTTACAGGCTGTTCGGAGGATGCTTCAAGATATTCTAAAGAATCTGACTACATGAAATATACCTCTTTTAAAATATTTTAGAGAGAGCTGTGATAAACAAAGAATATGTTAAAGAAATATGGATTTCAATTTATCCTCAGAACTTTAATGAAAGGACTGATATTTTCCAAAATTACAGCTCTTGAATTGCCTTACAGCTATTCTTTTGGGTTTATAGAAAACGTAAATCAAAGGTACTTTGGATGATTTAAAAAATATCATCTTGCGTAACCATGAAAGAGAAGCTATGATCTGAAATCATTCTCTAATAATTTCTCATAAAAGGCTTAACAAGTAGCCATGTATTTGGGGCTTTCTTTTTTGGAAACTAAGGAAATCTTACTTTTCTTTCTTCTTAGACTGTGCGTGTCTGCAAGGATATACTCAATCATTTCTCCTCATGTATTAAATTCTGATCCTGACAACTTCTACCACATTCAGGACAATCGTTATATTATATTGTAATAAAAAAGAGGGAAAATTTAAAGACTACACTTGCCAGCATTTGTTTAAAATACAAGCTTCTTAAATTAAAACGTTGGAATTAATATAAAGAACATGAAAGATTTTCAAAGAAGAGAATGCTTTCAAGTTTATATTCATAATAGTCACTAGCCATTAGCGAGTTCTTGGCCTTTGAAGAAATAGCATGTTACAAAAATTTCATATTACAAAAATTTCCCCCAAAGCTTCTCCAGGGGAAATGTAGCTCAACCAAGAAGTGCTGGCGGTTGGATTGGTGCAATTGGGGCCCGGGGCTGTCTGGGGCATCAGGGTCCCGGGAGGCCGGCGGGGACCCTGCATGGAGAACCTTTTGCTCAGAATTCAAGAAACTCACAGGAGCAAGTCGATCGAGTTCTATGTAGATGGAGATCTACTGCCTGGACAGACGGTCACACTTTGCACACGTCCGGACCTGTTTGGTCATTTGGTTCAAGACTATTTCTCATTGCTTCTGCCCCCCCTTCCCCACCAAGTGACTTCCCTGCTGACCGGGCTCATTCCTTGCTGCAGCCTAGGAGAAATGTGTCCCTGTTGTTCTGGCGCCCTGGGCTGCAGGAAAGAGCTCAGAGAAGGGCATCCTCGTTTTTCTCATGGTGAGGGGCGGGGACAGCCACCCGCATACAGGACAGGCCCGTGAGGTTTTCGGTGATAACAGAGGTGGAGGAAAGGCCCCGCTCAGAACAGGAACCTGGGCTGTGTCTGCAAGTGGATCAAGCACAGTTGGTCATCTTACTCGATTTATTCTGGTCATTTTATTCAATGTATTTGGATATCTCAGTTTTATGAGAATGCATTTTGCTTCTGCCAGGAATCCTTTATGCTACCCTAGCGGTGCCATGGTTTTTATCGGAATGAAACTTGAATAGTTAAAAATCACGTAATCACACCCGTCTTGGATCCCAGTGGCAGTAATGAGTGCAGGTCGGAGTCATCCCTCCGGCTGCACTTCCACAGTGGGGCGCTGGGCCAGTTCTTAGGCCCAATTGACCCAGGAATCCGTGCTTGTCGGCTGGAGGAAACGGCCAAGCACACCTGCTCCCTGAGTTTCCTGCACAATTTCCGTGGGCTCCTAGGACTCCCAGGACCCCTAGTGGTTTATGGCTACATTGTCACCAGCTAGTGAATCTAAGCTCCGCACCTGGCCCCAGGCTCCCTTATAACTAGGGAGTGGCCACGTGGCACAGTTCTGGCTAATGAAACACATAGAACCCTCCTGAGTGCAGTCGCCCACAAAGTTCTGGTCCCTTTTACAAAGAGACAGACTTAGCTGACAGACCCCGGACCCTTGGCCCTCTCCCCTTCTTCCTGCCTGGAAAATGGACCTGAAGCCCAGAGGTGCAGCGACGATCTCAACTGTGGGACAAAGCCACCCCCTAAGGGTGGCTGTGCAGGAGGCTGGTGTCCTGAGCAACAGCCTTGCCCAGACCACTCACCCACCCTGGACGACGTGTGAGGTGAGAAAAAGAACCCACGTCCTCCACACAGCTGTTCTTGGTCAGGTTCCTGCTGCGCTCAGCCTAATGCCGCCCTGCAGATTGGTGGAATGACGCATGCCACAGACGTCGCATCCCTGGGGTGTATCTGCTGAAAACATCTGGGCAGGGGGCTCCTGGGGTCCTCACAGCCTGTGTTTTGGTCCCTGGAGGCTAAGACGCTCACACCTTACTTTTGTTTAGCTTTGGGTTGCAGAGTCGCTTGCTAATACTTGTTAAAACTCCGAATAATATGGTATTTCATACTGACATCCTCTCTTCCCTAGCCTCTAGGCTAGTGGTTGTTTACTTTTGTGGATCATGAATCCGTATAAGAATCTGTTAAAAACTCTGGATGTCCTCTTCAGAGGCTGCACAGGCCAAAATTAACAGAACACGTGTGTATCATCTTGAGGGTTTCATAGACACCCCCCATGGGCCCTGGCGGGAAGAGGCTTGTTGTAGGCACACACAATCCACTTTGATTATCTGCCTATATATGCCCACTTTGTTGATTAACAACATGTAAATTAGGTACTTGTTTGATTTTTAATTTTGCAAATTGGGGCATTCACTCTATTCCTTGGCACTTACAGCCAATTCTAAATTGCTCTCATTTTGTAAATTATTATCTCTAGCAAAAAAAAAATATGTAGAATTATGAGAATAACATCGGCACAAGCAAGATAGTAAGAGAAAAGGATACACGAGGGAAACCGAGTGCTTCCCCAGATGCTGATGTGCAGGTCCCGGCAAACCCATGGCCACGTTTCTTGGGCGTCATTCTAGAAATGCTTTGTGTATGGCTGTATTTTTTTCTTTTAATATAAATAATTTTTTAGTCACTGTTCTATTTTTCCTCTTACTATATCATGGAGATTCTTTCACACCAATAATTATAGAGCTACCTTTTTCCTTCTGATAGAGGAACAATATGCCACTGTATAAAGGTACTGCAATTTAACTGCTCCCTTATTGATGGACATTTATGTTGTGGCACATTTTAAAATCACTCTTGGAGGCCCGCGTGTTGTCTCCATGCCGGCCACTGGAGTATGCGGAGAGACTACAGACTAATTATATCTGCCTGGCCAAAGGAAATTAAAAACAAAAAGCCAATGGCAAATCCTCCTCCACCTCTCACCATCCTCTCCAGGTAACACGTCATAAATTACAATTGTTGCTGTTTAGCACTTGTTGTCATTTCCTTCTCTTGCTGGGAGAGAACCATCTCTGACGAACAGAAAACCATCACCTCGGCTTGCTGGGAATAGGCTACAGGAAGAACCTTGGTTGGAGCTAGGCTGCCTGGGTTTGGATCCACACTTCCTAGCTGTGTGACTTTGGGAAAGTTACTTAACCTCTCTGTGCCTCACAGTCTCATCTGTAAAATATACATAGCAATCGTAACTACCTCACAGGATGTTGCCAGGATCAAACGAGTTAAAATCTCTACAGTGCTTAGGACTGTGGTGGGCACAGAGGAAGCGCTAAGGAAGTCCTGGCTGTCATTAGTCCAGGTGGCCTTGAAATAAAACGGGGGGGTTGCTTGCTTCTGGTGTGGCCCTCGGGGCGGAGGGGAACGCTAGGAGCCAGGCCTGTCTCAGAACCCTCCTTGACCCGGGTGCAGACACACATGCGCACACATGTACATCCGCACACGAGAAAACCCCACGTATGCACGTCTCGGGTACATGCACAGGCCTGGTGAGCCGGCACTATGTGCAGAAGGCGCCTCTGCTCACGCCTGTCTGAGGACCAGCAGGAGGCAAAGGGGACAACTGTGAGTCTGCCCATGTGGCACCTTCCATGGGGACATCAGTTGCTGAGTACATGGCCCTGGGGCCAGGTTCCAGAAGGGATAGAAGTCACTTTCCCTGACGAACAGCCAGCCTGAGACAGACACTGGGTAGAGTTTGCTCTGTTGCTCAACCCGCCTGTCCCATTTCTCCCTCTCAGCAGGGACAGCCCAAAAAGTCCCAGTGGCACAGTTTGTATCAGAGAAGACTCCCTGAAAACAATTGCCTGGATTTTAATTAAAGTTCAGCAGGAGGTGACTGTGACCAGGACAATGACTGGAAGCTGGGCTGTGCAGAGGGAAGAGTCTGGAGTTGCTGCTGCAGAAATATTTAGAAATCATGGAACCGAATCCACACCTGTCCCCTCCTGCCCAGGAATGCAAATCATTTGTTTCTTTCCTGCCTAGTGTTTTACAATAAAATTAAAAATTGAGCTTGTCCTCACACTTTAGGGTGTCTAAGAATCAGATGAGAGCTTGATAAAATGCAGATTCCTGGGCCCCCACGAGCATCAGATGTAAGAGGGCTGTGAAGGCCTTGGAACCTGCATTCAATACGCTTCCTCCTGGTGAGTTTTACTCATGTGCTCCATGGACTGCACTCAAACAGGAGAGTGGCTGCAGCAATTATGTTTTCAAGATTGACTATATTACATAGTCAAATGTTTTAATTTTCTCCGTATTACTAAACTGGTACCCAGTCTACCTCCTCCCAGAGCTGTGAGTGTAGGAAAATATATGGGAATCCAAGATAATAATTATATTCCAACCAAAGCTCTGTTGTGATCTGATTGACTTGCAAAATACCCAAATTGGACAGTTTTATAAAAATGTTAATAATGTAAAGAAAACATATTTTGAAAATAATGATACCAATCAGCTGCTCTGTTTGACGTGAAGTGTGAGTACAATACAAAGTCCTTTCATGGAGGGAGAGAAAACTGCCTGACTCTATCAAAGGCATCCAATAATATTTTAAGCATAATTTTGGAATATGTTACATGCATGTCACAAACAATTGGGTATGAATTTCTGAATGCAAAACAAATTTATTCCTGTTTTGATAGCTTGAGATATCGTGTGCTATGGTGGCATCTGCCTTAGTATATCTCTATGCATTTTGCACAAAACCTAGTATTTGAAAAACGACAGCTGTCTCCCAGTCCTGGGGAAACACACAAATCTCCCAGATTTGTGCGAATGATTTTTAAGTAGGTCAAGTGCCCTGAGTCCCTTGACACATTCATCACCTTTTCTGTCTTTAATTTGTCAGCTCATCTACCACATGGAAAATGTGATAATTAGGAATATATAAAGGTGTTGTGCAAAATGCCTCGGAGAGCTGTAATCTGATTTTCTAAAGAGATTTTTAATGCATAATTATATTCTTATGAATTCACTGGCTGCACGAAGAATCTACCTCCATACGGCACCTCTATAAACACCACAGGGCTGCATTTGTGTATTTCAACGTTACAAGTTGTTATCCTCAATCACCAGCATGGATTTGACTATAAATTCTTCATTCTGTGTACGTTGGTTCTAACCAAGCTCAGAGTCACAAATGAAAGTGACTCAATTCTCTAGATCTCTTCTCTCCTAGACAAGGACAACTCTGTGATTGGAGTTGCCAGGCAACCACCCCGCCCCTCCTCCTGCCTTGGGCTGGGCTCAGGTGTCAGAGTGACTGTCCCACTGTCTGGAGGGAATTTGCAACACCCAGGCAGCTCACCTGAGGCTGCAGACTTTCATCTGTGTTCGCACATCTGCTTTTCTCACCTAAGTGGGGCCATCTACACCTTGGGTGTGAACTGATTTTGCACTTGAAGTGCAGAAAAATATGTGGGTGTGTGAAAAATAGAGCAGGCACTTGTTAAAGTGTGAGCTTCAGCTGAGCTAAACATATGTAATATTATATTTTCCCCACAAGACTTGTATTTGTTTGATTAAGAAAGAGAGTACTACAGCCGGGCGCGGTGGCTCATGCCTGTAATCCTAGCACTCTGGGAGGCCGAGGTGGGTGGATTGTTTGAGCTCAGGAGTTTGAGACCAGCCTGAGCAAGAGCGACATCCCGTCTCTACTAAAAATAGAAAGAAATTATATGGACAGCTAAAAATATATATATAGAAAAAAATTAGCTGGGCATGGTGGCACATGCCTGTAGTCCCAGCTACCCGGGAGGCTGAAGCAGAAGGATAGCTTGAGCCCAGGAGTTTGAGGTTGCTGTGAGTTAGGCTGATGCCACGGCACTCACTCTAGCCCAGGTAACAGAGTAAGACTCTGTCTCAAAAAAAAAAAAAAAAAAAAAGAAAGAAAGAAAGAGAGTACTACAAAGTACACACGAAGTTATTCAGGCCCTAGTCCCTGCCCTCTGTGCCCCCAAAGGAATTGCCCTGCGGTTTTCATTCGAGCCGTCATTCATGCAAGACTTTACTGAGCGTGAGTTTGCATTTATTGAGTGAGCTGGGCACTGTGGCATCTTCCTTGCCCAGGTCAGTGTGGGGCGCACCGAGCAAACACCCAGCCGTGACACAGAGAGATTCAGGTGATGCTTGTGGTTCGGGCAAGGGCTGGGGGAAGACAAAGGGAGGGCCATTAGCCCGATGGGGCATCTGAGGAGACACATGAGGAGCCTGCTTTTCAGAGCTAAATCCTGGAGGAGAAGAGTCAGAAATCAAGGTGCTTATTTGCAGGCAGCAGAAAGTGGCGAGGGCTGATTGATTCTTCACAAAAGGGGCTTGTTCAAGGAGACTTGGGTGACTCACCAGAGGGCGGGGAGGGCCGGAACCCCACACCCAGCACCAAGCTTCCAGGAGCGGCATCCAGAACTGGCCTGGTGAGAAACGTCCCACTGCCAGGGGCCCGGCGAGCACCAGGGCAAATGTGTCCATGGCACCATGGCCATGTGTCCCCCATGGATGCTCAGCTGGGCCAGGAGCTCACCGCAGGGACCACTGCTGCCCTGACAGCCGGACGCTTCCGCCCACCGCCTCCTGTCCTGCAGTCAGAGCCCCTCGGGGGGAGGCTGGTGCAGGTGAAGGCCCCCGGACCTTCAGGACTAGTGGGTGTTTCTGACACGCCCCTAGACCCGGGAGACGCGACGAGCCTGCCCTCTGAGGCAGGACAGCCGCAGGCAGTTGCCTCCTGTCTTCTCTGTGCACTAAGCTGTCTCTGAAGGTGCCTTTATCCTTGCCAAGTGAGGCATAAAAACACCGGAACAGCTACTACCACCACTGCAGTCTACCACCGTCATTGGCCACCAGGAACAAGGGCCTTTTAACGCTAAAAAGGAGCGAGGGGCATAATCTCAGGGTCGGGCTTCATGAAAACCCTCATGGCGCTGACCGTTCTTCTCCCACTTGGCGTGTACGGGCGAGTGGAAGCCTCATGGGGCCAACAGTGACGAGCGCTGGCACTGGGAGCCGTCCGCTCGCCGCCCAAACACGGGGGCCGCTGGCGGTGGGGGCCGAGCAGGAGGTGGGCACGAGTTTCCCCTTTTGAAGGACTTTTCCGGCAGCTGTGGGAGGATGAGCTGAGGGGACAAGGCTGGAGTCATAGTTACATGGAGAGGTGACAGTGGCCGGGCGGAGGGAAGAGACGAAGGTGGTTGGGTGAGACGCCTGGCCAATACGACGGGTGCATGTGGGACGCTGCCCAGGTTTCTGCCGCAATCCCCCCTCTTCTTCCCACAGGCTCGGCCTCTGCACCCGGGTCTGCCATCTTTCAGCTCTGCCTCGGGTCCTCCCCTCTCCCCATCCACGTCCATGTCTTACTCAGCCCTCCCCACACCATCCACGTCCTCTGAGGCCACCAGCCCTGCCTGGCCTGCATGGCTGCCCCACTCCTGCCCGCGAAACGACAGACTGAGCTGGTCCTCCTGGTCCTCCACACCCTGCCCTGTCCTCCTCCTCCCGGGCCTCCCCCTGCAGCTGGGTGAACTCTAGGGACCTGTGTCTGGGTGCCCAGGCGCTCACCACCGGCCCAGCTGTCTCAGTCCATCTGTGCTGCTGTAACGAACAACCGCAGACTGGGAAGTCCCAAAGCAGCAGGACTGACCTCTCAGGCCGGAGGCTGGGAGCCCTGTCACGGAGGGCCTGGTCTCGGGTCTCCACAGCGGAGGTGGCCCCGTGTTGCTGCATCCTCCAAGGGGAAGGGAAGCAGTGTCCTCACAGAGCAGAGGGCAGCAGGGCACTCGAAGGCTGTGAGAAGCCTGAACCCCACTGTCGAGGGGAGGAGCCCTTGTGACCCCATCACCTCTGAACACCTTCCCATTTCAGCCGTTAAGTTTCCACTTCTGAATTTTTCTGGGGACACGTCCAAACCATTGCTCAGCCCACTCCGTCTGCCTCGCCATACCCAAAACACCTTACACTCCAGCTCCTTTGAACCGCTTACTCACCAAAGTTTGCCGCATCAGAGGGGCCTTCCAAGGCCACCCTGCTCCACCCCTCGCCCCGGGGTCACAGGATAGCACTTGTTTCTCTTCCTGGCACTTGCCTCTACCTGATCTATACTAAATATCGACCCAGCTCAGTGCTGCTGCCCCACTAGCAGGTGGGCTCCATGGGGCAGGGACAGCACCAATGCCCGGCAGGTAGGACGTCAGCACCTCTCCTGCCCTGCTAGGTAGTGTCTCCTAGGCGTTCTCCTCTGCCTCAGGCGTCTCTTCTCGGCCCGGGAATACCCCACCAGGACTAGTGTTCACAGCTCCACCACCCAGCCACTCTCTCTTCTTCCTCAAGTACTTTCTCCAGCCACTCTGATGGTGGCGCTTCAGTGTCCCTTGTTTCAGGGATTTGCTCCTGTGTCTGGGTCTTCCTCATTGGATATAAACTCCTGCAGGCCCAGGAACCAGCTCTTCTCTCCCTTGCTGCTCGGGGCCCTCAGCGTGCCCCGACTGCATCGGCAACACAGACGGGATCAGCAGCCGGGCGCCCGCTGCCCCGTCTCGCTGACGGTGATACTGCACCCTCAGTTTGGGCAGCCCTTTCCACTGACCAGAATGAAAATTACGTTGAAAGTTATTTTATATGTGTATATATGACATCAGTATGCAGACTTTTTTTAAAAAAAAAGTAAACCAATTGAAATAGAAAATTAAGAACGATGACTTTAGACATCTAAAAGTCATAGGCACAACCAATTAATTTCTTCAAGCTCTCCTTCTCACCCATTAGGTAGAATATCACACCAGAGAGGCAAAGCTTTATAAATACCATTCCTGCTAGCCTGCAGCAGAAAATACCACCAGGGGAGGCAGCCCCTGGTCTATGCATAGATACTTACACTAGGTTTTATTTTTGTTTTATTTAAAGTTTGGTTGTGTACAGAAAACACACACACACATAACGGGTTAAAATATCCAAATAAAATTTACTGCAACTTTTGTAGAATTTAATTTGTGCTACAAGACATGTTGCATAGAAAACTATTTAAAGCCCCTGAGGAAAAATATCCATGGTTTTAAGGTGCGACTGGTTTTGTTTCTTCTTTGGGGAAAAGGGAGAGATGACGTGAGGTTCTGGGAAGCACAATCAAGTTTGTCGCGTGTGATGCGTGGGGAATTGTGTGTCCCGGTTCCTGCAGCATAAATATCTAGTGTTTGTTTTTTCCGTCAGTTGGTCTTCAGTATCTGAATCAGTAGCTATATAACAATGCTCTGCCCAGGAAGGGAGTACACACTGATTATACTAAGTAATTAACACGTTTCAAGAAGCGGTTTTAGAGAATGAGATTCAGGGACCCCCAGTGGCCCAGCTCCACTTCTGACAAACACGGTGCACGTCCCGGCACATCCCTGGGAATCACCTCACTCCGAGGACTGGCCAGGGATCAGTCCTGCCTCTTGCTCCCCTCTGAGATGCCACCACTACCATGCAACTGTAGAGTTCAGCACACAGGCCTGCACCCTAAAGGCTATCAATGCAACACTTTGCCAACATCCTGATTCTACATGAGAAACATTTTCACTTTTAGAAAATGTTCATGTAGCTCAGATGATCTTTACATTGTACAAAAATTGGTTTCACCTACACTATTTCTTTTCAAGGAGACATCGGTTCACCAGGAAGGAAGAAGGATTAAATCTCAGATGAAATGAAATGAAATGTAGAGTTTGGCAAATGGCAGCTGGCACCTCTCCACGTCAGCATACGGTGTTGCTTTGGGGCCGACCATGGTATTTGCAAAGGGCGTGAGAAGACTCGGGGGCCACTAGGGCCACCAGGGCTCTGCTGTGGTGGTGAAGGTGACTTCCTGTCCACAGAAGAGGCAGTGAGCTTTGTAGGAAGCAGCCCCTGTCCCCAAGGGAGAAACAGTACGATGGCTCTTAGGGCAGCAGGGACTGCCTCATTGTCAATGGCACTGTTCTTGCAAGTGACACAGGCAGGGGCCGTGAAGAATGTCACCTCCTGGCTGCTTTCTACTCTGGTGGCAGAAACACCTCTAGGCACCTGATTGCTAATGTGGGATTTAACTCCGCCCTCTAACGCTCACCAAAGATTCACATGTTCTGTGGATGATCACTGACTACAGCATGAGGCAGAAGACGGAAGACAATTAAAACAAGAGGTGCAGGACCTAGGGCTCCTCAGAAAGCATGTGTGTGGGCTGCGCCCACCGACTGAAAAGCCGCTTCTCCCGTTTGATTTCCTTTCTTACAAGCAGGGAGTGAGAAAGGTCCAGCACCTGAACAAGCATCCTTCCGTGCAGTGTTGAAATGCAAAGTATGTCTGGGAATCAGAAACGCCCCGATGACCTTTAAATACCTATATACATCTGTAACATAATTTAAAAAGGTCTTTAAACAACATAAAAACCTCAACAGCATCTGCCCCTATAAGTTGTTTTTTAACCTTTGTGGTCCATTACAAAATTAGATACCACCTTTCTCATATGTCCCCTCCCCCCATTCTTTATAAAAGTGATTTTACATTTAAATTTATACTTAACAAATAGAAAGCTATTTGATTGGCAACGACCAGCAGTAGAAAATCCCTTCAGGCCTCTCCTTGGAGGGGGGAGAGGGTGGAGCATCCCGTGGACGTGGTCCCTGGGTGTGGGTCCAGCTGGGGGACCCTGGGCCAGTCTGAGCAGCTGCCCCTTCCTCCCTTCCAGCCCCAGGTGACAGCAGGGCAGCCGGGGCTCATGCTCCAGAGCAGCAGGGGTGGCAGGGAGCCCGTTCAGATCACAAAGTCATCGTGGTCTGAGGGGCTGAAGGCGGAGGCTCGCAGAATGTCCAGGGAGTTCACCAGGATCAGCGTCCCTGTGAGGTGTTTCCAGCGCTTGGTGATGGGGTTTTTCATCTTGTCCAGGCCCGTGTGCAGCTCCTGGATGACGTCCCGGTAGCTGTCCCCGATCTGGTGGCTCCAGGTGAGTAGGAAGTCATAGGCGGGTTTCCACATGGCCTGGGTTGTGGAGCCATAAAAGAACAAAGGAGGGAGACGACAGAAGATTAGGAGACAGTGAGAGATGGTTCCTGTTCTTGCCGCAGCTACTTGAGCGACTGTTTACCACACTCTTCTAAGAGTGCAACAAGCCCACGGGAGGAACAGGTGGCACCACCGTGGGGCAGGCACGGCACACGTCAGAGGCAAGAACGGCACTCTGCGTGGGAGCAAGTGTGCGCCCGACGGCTGAGTGAACAGAACGACTGCTCTTCCCTCACAGTCCTCACAGCACTTCCTCCCTGTGCCACTCGATTAGAAATTCACCGCGCCTATCAAGGACAGCCTTACTGTTGGGACTTCCTGCTCCCTAGGTCTCGCAAGCCTGAATATCTTCGAGGAAGCTCACCACGGTGACCTCCGCCAACAGGTGTGAATACAAGAGCCTCTGAGTAGGGGCCCACCCGCACCAGCTGCGGCCAAGGTTACGGAACACCAGGTGCTGCTCCAACTCAGCTCGTGGGTAGAGACCCAGGCCCAGTCACAAAGCACTCTGTTTGTGCGTTATTCAATCTTACTGAAGGTAATTTAGGATAGAACAGCACGCGCAGGCGGTCCTGCGTCGTGGGGGAGTGGCTTGCCGCCCCAAAGCCAGGGCTCTCTCCTGCTCAGTGAGGGTGCACCGCATGCTGGGTACAGGCTCACATGTACCAACTCCTCTTAACCTCATGGGAATGCTGTGTAGACTTTTTTATTGCTGAGCTATGAGCGTTGAGGGACAGAGGGGGACAGGGGCCAAGTGACCACAGAGCTTGGTCACTGCTCACCTCGCTGTCCACGACCCCGTTCCTGTCCCTGTGGGGAGACTCGTAGGCGTCCATCTGCTGCTTGGAGACCTTGGCCAGCTTCTCGGCCAGCTCCCGCCAGCGCTGGGCCACCTCCACAGCCGTGGTCAGGAGCACGAAGTCCTGGATGAGCCGGACCACCAGGCCCTGGCAGTCCATCTTCAGCAAGGCCTGGGGAGGAAGCACTGCGTGAGGCAGGGCAGAGCGCGGGCGCCGCTCAGGGGACTCTAACGCAGAGCTGGTGCTGAGAGGGCGACGGGCTCCCTAGGCAGCACGTCTCAGGCCTGTCCTCGGATGTCCAGCACAGCCGGGACCCATACGAGGGAAGAGGTGAGGGGCAGTGCTGCTCCAAAACCCACGTGCACCCGTAACCTCAGAATGTGACCTTGCTTGGAAGGTCTAAGGTCTTTCAGATGTAATTAGCTAAGATGAGGTCCCAGTGGAGTGGGGGGTCCCCAGTGACTGGTGTCTTCACAAGAGGACACAGACACTGAGACAGAGGGAAGGCGGCCAGGTGAAGACAGAGGCAGAGACTGGAGACGCAGCCACCAGGGACTAGGAGGGAGGCTGAGAACGGGACTCCCTGGAGCCTCCAGATGAAACCAACTTGCCGACACCTTGGCTTTGGACTTGCGCCCTCCTGAACCAGGAGGGAGGAAATGTCTGTTGTTTGAAGCTCCCCAGGCTGTGGTCATTTGTCCTAGTAGCCCCAGGAAAGTAGTGAATATAGATTACAGCTGTTCATCCTGTTCCCGCTCCCAATGGGGACACTGGAGAGAAAGAGATGCCTTTCACCAAACAGATGCCACAGCCTGAGCCGAGAGGACAGGGCAGCTGCACCTGCTCTGTGTGACACACTGACGCCACCAGGCAGCTAGACCAGCCTCAGACTGGTGAGCTCAGACGGGTACCACCAGGGAGAAGAACAGGGAGGACAGAAGTGGCCCACGCACAGATGGAGGGTGCACCACCAAGCACCTCAGGGACCAGGCCAGAAGACCCTTCCCTGGACTGTGAAACGACAGGAAACATCTTCCACAATCGATGCTCCCTTGTCAATGCTGCAAGAATTTTCTAGTGTGTCTTTGGGACAGGGAGTATAACTATGGTGGGACTCGGGGGACATGCCCCTCACCTGGGAAGGAGGCCACAGGACAGAGAGCTCTGCTTGGACAGTGCAGTCCCAGCTCAGCCCCCAACAAGCACGTGGCCGCCTCGGGACTCAATCCTGTCTGGAAAAGGGGCTGGGTCGGACAGGCATCCGACAGAAGGCTCGACAGCCTGATGCATCTGTGCAAGCCCAGCTGGGGTCACACGGACATTTCTGGCTTAAAGGAACAAACCAGATCACGGGCAGAAGCCAACAGGCTGGTGAGTCTGCCCGCCACGCGGAGTGGGCCGCCCGCTCCCCAGCCATGGGGCTGTGCTGGTGTCGGGGAGGCGGCCCTGGCTGATCATCGCTACGGAGGAGGCCAGACACGGTGCGCGTGGGGCTCTGCGCTGGCCAGGAGGACATCGCCCCGCAGGAGGAGCCCCAGGAAGGCAGGAGAGCAGCTGTCCCCACCCTCACCCTTAATGCTTTCTGCTGTCCAGCAAGGGGAGAGGACGGGAAAAGACCTGGCTTCCTGGGAGAAGCGGGCTCCCAGCACGCCCAGAGACGGTTTCCGAGTCTCGCACCCGGAGATGGTTTCCGAGTCTACTGTGGGCCCCTGGACAGGTGAGGATAAGACCACAGAGATGCTAAGATAGAAAAAAGTCACCAGGCCTGGCATTCTTTCTCTCCATGCTCTGCTCAAGCACCAAAGGTTGTCATTTTAGAACTCTGAAGAAGAGTTTTAAAAAAACCAAAACAACAAACCCCACCCCACCCCCACGCCCCTGTGCAGCGGTGCCGGCACTCGTTGGGTGGTCTCTCTGTGAGGACGGGAGGGCAGCCTTGAGTTGGCGGTGTGCAGTCTGCTGGGCTGCTCTTTAAAGCACGCACAGCTGGTCTGGGCCGAGTGTTCTGGCGTCCACGTCATGTTTGCCCGGGGCAGCCTAACCACACGGAGGAACAGCGATGCTTCTGGTGACTCGCTACGTGCACTGGGTGAGGCAAAACCCTTAGCTGCACCAGCATCCTGGCCCGCATCTCGCTCTGTGCAGTTTTAAAAAATCCTTGAGTGACAACAGATCCATCTGAGGCTTCCCTGGATCAGAGAGGTTGGCGGCCAGCTAGCAACGTGGCTGGCCGGGAGGGGGTTCGGGGACATGATCCTTTTCTGTTTTATTAGAAGCTACTATGTGCCTAGCACTCGCTGCGAGCCGGGTGCTGGGCTCGTCCACTCCTTGGAAACACCCCATGCAACAGGCACTGAGTCAGCCCATGGTATAAGTGACAGAGGGGACGGAGGGAAGTGTGGCTTCTAACTCCGCACCCAGTGACGGCAGAGCCAGAGCTCCCCAGGCTCCTACCTACCTTACCGTTTTACAGATAAGCAAGTGACACTGTGGAGGCTGTCGTTTGCCCAGGGTCCCGAGGCTGGAAGTGACAGCAGTGTACAGAGGCAGATGCAAACTTCTTGGCGCTTGGCCAGGGGCCTTTCCAATTCTGTGAGCACCACATGGCATCCGGACTCGAACCAAATAAAATGCTGGTCTAGATCAGGCTTCATTTCAACTACGTATGTAATTCAGAAAATGGCCTGTTTCAATTTGAATTTCGACATATTCAAAAATTATTTTTTAGAAATTAAATGTCTAACTAGATTTGTGCTTCGGAATTAAAAAGAGCGCACGTGTATGTGTTCATGCGTGTGGGGGGAGGGAAGTGTGATAAACCTGTCAGATTCTCATTTCTTTGGTGTGGGGGGAGCCTCGTCCTGGGAAGGTGTGCTGGACGGCAGGGCTGGACACTGAGTCTCTCGCGACTTCCCACCACACACCCAACAGACCCGGGGGACCGTGTGTGCTCAGCTGCCTGACTCCGAACAGCCTCGTTTTCTAGGGAAGAGAACACATCAAAGTCACCTGCTTCTGATGTGAGTCATTCCTGGCATGAGCGACCAAAACCGCTCTGTCCACAGGACACAGCGGTCCTGAGAAATGCAGGCTGCGTTTCTGGCCTGGCTGGGGAGGAGCGCACCTAGACCCTGCCTGGGGGCAGCCCAGGTTCCATTTCCTGGAGCTCAGTGAATGAACAGGTGGGCATTTCCGACACCAGGACGGAAGGCATCTTCCACCCCTTCACTCTGGCTCCATTGTACAACTTTCACTGAGCCCAGCGCTGGTTCCGTTTGCTATAGAGCTGCCCACATGATCAACAGGGATAATTTATGCATTTTTTAAAGGGCAAATTTTGGGTGCCCACCACGTCTTAGCAAGAGAAAAATGTCATAGCAGGAGGATCTAGCTCCGTGAACCTTCTCCCTGTAGCTTCCTCTTTAAAGTCTGTGCACACAGGTAAACAAGAAGACTCCCAGAGAAATAATGCACAATGCTGATTTCAACTGGAATTTCGTTAACTTGTGGGAACTACGATTTCAGTCAGCATAACCAGACTTTATCTATAAAGGGGCAGACAGTAAATACTTCTGGCGTGTGGGCCACAAGATCTCTGCCAGCCTGGCCTGGATGCCCACAGACGACACACATCCACACGGCCTGGCTGCGGCCCAGCACGCACCGTGGGCATGAAGGAGGTTACACGGGCCGCTGCTTGCCAACTCCTGTGCTAAGAATATTCTTAGGAAAATCTAAAGAAGTACCATTTAGATTTTTGCTGTATATTTGTCCCCCCGCTTCCTTCGCAACATGTTCAGACACTAGAAGGGACCCCAGCCACCTGCCTCCTCTCTCCACTGCACAGCCACAGGGGTAGAGTCCCCTGCTCTGGGGCCATGTGGAAGGACCCCCCCCGCCCCTGCCCCAGGACCCTGTCTAATGCTTGGCTGTCAGCTAACGGCCCCTTCTTCTGGAGGACAAGGTGGGTTTTCTCCCAATCCACGGAGAACCCCCCCCACCCCTCTCTCCAGACTGAGATCTCCCGTTCCTTCACTACCCCCTCATTGCCGTTAGTTTTCCAGCCTCTCTGGGTTTATTTCAGCCCTCACCCACCCCTAAAAACACCCACCCTCCCTTGATTTGCATCCTGTAGTGACTCTTTCCCTTTCTTTCTCATAGAAACTTCTCTGCAGAGCCCATGACACCCCCATTTTACCTCCCACCACTTGACTGGAACGACCCCTGTGACGCCTTCACCAATGGCTCCTGGTTGCCAAGCCCAAGAGGACCAGCTGTGACAGCCGCCCCGGCCACTGCAGGAAACCCTCCCCCCTGGCTTTTAAGCCATGGAGTGTTTCTGCCCCATCTCAGACTGTGCTCTCCACTGCTCCCCGCCCACGAGACAGAGTCCGTGCATCTGTTCATGACAGTACCCCGAAAATCAGGAGTCGCCTCTCGCAGGGAAAGCATGTCGTCGAACGGAAAGACTCTAGTTCTTAAAAGCTGGTCCCCCACGGTTCTGTCTGCCGCCCACTTCTCCCTAGCACCCTCCAAACACACTCTCTCTCGTGGGACGGCCTTCACCCAAGTCTGCACAGGTGCACACACAGCTTGAGCCAAACTCTTTTCTTCACTGGGTGTTTTCATAATCCACAGTACAAACACGTATCAATGTGCATGTTTTCCACTTGGGCTTCTGAACGCAGAAAATCCTTTCTAAGAGACACAGAGTACTTTAAACACATATTAAAGGACTTCAATGCCCAAAGAACAAAGAACATATTTTGTAGTTTCTCCACTTTATAAAAACAACAAAAGGTCTTGACATCAAAGCCCAAGGCTCACAGAAGCGAGGCTGGCGTACTCACCAGCGCGACTCAGTGCAATCACTGCAGCAGCGCTGGACACTGTCACAAGTATTTCCTGCCACCCTGAGGCCTGGCTCTCTCTTAAGTGACACGAGCTACTGTGTACTCAGTCGATGGCCCTCCAGGTCTCTGGAGTGGGCTGCAGCTCACAGAGACAGGACAGGGACTCGCCTCGCAGCAGGGACGGTCACGGTGAGAGGAGAACGCATCCAGGCCCTCTGGCAGCCTGAGAACCACTGGTGCCTCCCCACACGGCAGCGCCTGAGCCTGCGCGGCACACCAAGCTACCTGTGCACACTCCTGCGTGGGGAAAGCCGATTAGGGAACAGCCGCATGACAAATCCCATTGAACTCACCAACAACCACAGTGTGTGCACTCTGTTAAGAGGCTGCCCCTGGAGGTGGGGCTGGCAGGACCTTCTATCCTCTGCCTTTGTTCTGCAGTATTGTAAAGCATTGATGCCAACGCGTATGCTGCTCTTACAAATAGATAAATCAATGAGGATTATTCTTATCCTGGAGAAAAACACCTGGGATGAGGCAAAGCCGCTGTGCAAACCCAGAGACCCTGAAGCTCTGGAGCCCACACTGACCTGCACACAGCGCTCGAGCACATGCATGGCCGCGCTCCCCCCGCACCTGCCGGGAGGCACCCAGAATGGAAGGGCTGGCTGCAGCCTGTCCCTCCGTGGCTGACTGCCAGGTTGGAAATCAGACAGAGGGGAAATGGCCAAGAGAGTCTCTGCAGAAGCTTGTCGGGGTGCTTCCGACCTGGCAGCCCCTGGATTTGACCTCTCACCTGTCACCTCTCTCCTTGGCTAAAAATGAACTGCCCACTCTTTGTCTGAGCAAGAGTAGAATCTGGGGATGAGCAGATGAGTGTGAAAACGAGCCCCCTCCTGCAGACCCCCCCCATGTTCTGCGGGAAAGACACTGGGCGCTGAGAGGCAGCGGTGCAGAGACCCCGGGGGATCACATGCCAGCTGGCTGGGAGGGAACCCCACGAACTCCCCATCACTCCCCTAAAGCCCACAGACCCCCCCAACGCCCATGGGATAAGCGCAGGCCTTACCTGGCCCGGGAGGCCCCATCTTCCTCCCCAACCCCATCTCCCCAAATCACCCACAGTGCCTCTGCCCCCCGGCCGCCTTCCCCGATGAGGGGCTCCTACGCGTCCTCCAGGCTCCAGCCCCCCACGCCCAGGAGGCCCTTCTCCCTGGGGTCCTTCACGAGTCTGTCCCGAGGTGGTTCCCTCCGTCTTCTGTAGGTGCAAGAAAAGCACAGCGCCCGGCAGACGCTGAATGCCCACTCCTGGTCTGCAGAGAAGCCGCGGCCGTGACCTTCCACCCAGTCAGCCTTGTCCTGCCTCTGACAACGAACGTGACTTCAAAACCTCTTATATTTGAGGTGCGCGACCCAGTGTCTCCTGGCCCCCTGGTCCCAACTCAGCACAGAGGCTGTGCCCTGCGTGGGTACAGTCACCCTTGGAGCACCACCCCCACTCTCAATAGGGCCTGGGAGCGTCCCAAGGTCAGGCCCCCCTCTGCCACCACGGACAGCCGTGGCCCTGATGGAGAGGGAGGTGGCCCCTGAGTGCAGCTGCAACCTCGCGTGAGGAGACCCACCTGGTCACATGAATGAAGCCAGAGGACAAAGCATGGTAATATCATGTGAGAATGGACCCGGCTCCAATCCTCAGCCCGGGCAGAGGCCTGCACTCATCGCTCATTCATTCATTCACTCATCTGTCAGACATTCACTCATTCACTGAACCTGAGTGTCTCCGACGTGCTAAAGTCCTTCCTCCTGTGGAACCACGTCCAATGACGGCAACAAGGAGAAACAGGTACACAGGTAGTAAACAAGACCATTCTGACTCAGGGAAGCTCTGTGCAGACAGTGACAGGTGACGGTGAGGTGCACAGTGACCCGGGGGCACAGGGCTGCAGGGAGCACGTGGCCCCGGGGGAGACGGGCAGGGCGGGGGCCGGCCGCTCTGGTGGCAGTGGGGAGACAGACAATTCACCGCCTCCTTCCTTCTCATCTCCCTGCAAACCGCCCCAAACCTTCACCTTGTCTAACACATTAAACACTTGGTTTCCAAAGCAAGATACCTAACAACTAGACAGAAAGCTAGTCCAAAAATAGGACAGGGCGGGAGGGGGGCACGTGGCGGGGGTAGGGGGGGTCAGGCTGAGACTCGCCAGGGAGGGCCGTGGCCGAGGCCGCGGGAAACTTGACTGCTCGGTGATGACGAATCTGTAGGAATGAGACACGGGGTTTGCAGTGACTCCTCCAACGGGCTGTGGTTTCTGGAAGCCTGGCCAAGATGACTGAGATAGGTGGGGGGTGGGGGGGCAGGGAAACTGCAAAACCAGTTTCACTTCATTGCCCACAACGCTAACGTGGGCCAAGGGCAAGTTCTACTTCCTCCTCTCTGAGCAGATGGGGACTCGGGCACACAGGACCCCTCCCTCACTGAACTGACCTGAGGAAGCCACCAAACACCCTCTCCCAAAGTTTGCCACATCGAATAAAAAGAGTTTGATCATTAAAGTCTTCTGGAAAACATTAGAAGGAAATGACCATAAAAGCCACCTCCTCGGTTACTGCTTTGCCGCAGCTGGCGGGGGCTGCCTGGGCCGCTGTGTATTTCGCCTCTGGCCGCTCCAGGTGAGCAGTGAAGGAGCAAGCACCCCCGGCACGCCCACGAGAGCACACTCCCCGACCCACGGAGACGCCGGCAAGGCTCTCACGAGAGGGAGGCGCATGCTCCCAGGCTGTGCCGGGTCCATCCACAGAGGAGACCAGGCAGTGCGGTTCGCACAGCTTCTGGAATGCTCTTTTACTGGTGGGCCAGGAGGTGTGCTACGAACCACATATGGGTGGTGGGCAAGGGGAGGGCCATGAGTTGACCCTGAGCCCCGGGGCCCGGGGAGGCACCTCTGCTGCCCTGTCGCTTCCTCTCCACCAAAACCGCACTGGCCTCCCCTTCTGACCGCCACTTCCTGTCCTGTCCCCACACCCGGACAATCCCAGGCCTTGCCCTCTGCACGCGTCTGGCGCTCCACATCATCGTGGGCTGCGGTCAGAGGGTCTTGCTCACGCCCCACTCCCACCAGGCGGCACCACGCACACTGTACACAGCCTCTGTGCCTCAGTGGACCTGTCCGAGTTGCCCTATCTCAACTCAGACAGCCGGGACACGGGTGTGTGCGATGTTGGACCCTCAGCCGTGCACCTGTGTTGACACGCACATCCCCAGGCCCTCCCAGGCGCACCTGGCTCACCACTTCCACGATGTCCAGAACCGCAGGTGTCGGGTGGGGAAGGGGAGCGGCAGAAAGGCAGGGGCACCGGCAGTCGCGTCCCACAGAAGCCAGGAGGCCAGAAAGGCTGGATGGGGCCAGCGGAACAGAAAGTAGGTGGCAAAGTGACAAGGGCTTCCCCACGGGAACTAGAACTAGTGCCGTGCCCCCCCCCCCCCCCCCGGAGCTGCGGCTGAACCTGCCCCATCGCAGAAGACGCCGCCGCAGACACAGCTGTGGGCTCCGGGCCAGGCCGTGCCCCACAGCGGGACACTCACTTCCCCCTTTTCACTCCTTACGATTCCACTCACTCAAACCAACGTGAAGGGGGAGGAAACAGCAACACACAGAGGTTGGAAGCTTCAGACAACAAAAGGAGAGAAAAACTTACATCGAGATAAAGTCAGGCTTTGGAACAGTGGCTTTTAAAGCTTTTGGGCCACAGACCCGGTTGGAAACCTGATTAACCATGAATCTGCTCCCAAGAGACCTAAACAGAGGCGGTGGGGACACAGGCCCCTCTGCCCCAGCTGGGTCCACTCTGAGACTGTTGCAGACCCCCAGGTTCAGTGAGGAGACACCAGATGCTCTTCACTGTAGGGGTTTCTGGGTTGCCGGGCGCCCTCGGGAACCCACGTGGACTCCCACCTCCAGGCGCATACTTCACACCCTGTCTGTGCACTCCGGGCAGCTGAACATCAGCCACGACACTGTCCCAGAGACCCGTCACCCCACGCCCCTCGCCCAGGTGGATCAGGAAGGGGCTGAAGGGCCGAACTGAGCCTGTCCCCATCAACCGAAGCAGACGCCCAACACTCACCATCACGAGCTCCTTCTGGAAGGACTTCCGATCTTTGCTCTCCGTGTTGTTGCAGTCCTCCTTCAGCTTCTCCAGGACAGATGCCACCCGCTCGGGCTCACTGTCCAGCTCTGCCCGGCAGAAGAAGGTGAGCGGCAGGTTCACGTAGCCCAGGGCGTCGGCGAAGGAGCGCCAGCTGCTGATGTTCTCCATGAGCAAGGTCCTCACCGAGGCGTAGATGTAGGTGAGGAACTTGCAGGGCCGGAGGATCTGCTCCAGCAGCACCGAGGTGCTCAGCTCGGGCCCCGAGAGCAGGCTGGGCCGGGCCCTGCCGACCACCAGCACGTTCTTGGCGTGCACGAGGCCGACCTTGCCCTGGTAGTAGCCGATGTACCACTCCTTGGTCCACAGCTGTCCCTTGAGCCTGATGCGCTCCTCGCTGAGCAGAGCGATCCCGTCGCCCTTCTTGTACTCCAGCAGGTAGTGGTTCTTGTTCTGCCGCACCACGGTCTTGAGCAGCTTGCCGAACTTGAGGCTGGACACAGGCCGGTCCTGAAAGGTCGGGTACTTGGTGGTGGCGGCGAAAGGGGACAGAATGATTTTCCCGACTTCATTCTTCTTGAGAAACCTCCTTTGCCCAGATGGCTTGATGGCACTTTTCGGGGGTGGCTGGGGAGTCTGGACGCAGAACTGGGTCAGAATGGCTTCCTGGTCATCTTTGACCTGCACCCGCAGCGTGAAGTCGGAGAGCTCGCCGGGGTTCTGCGAGGTGATGGGGAATATGAGGCGGCTCACCCTGCCCAGCTTCATCTGGAAGCCCCGCACGACCTTGGCTTGCTCCCCGGCCTTGACTTCGTAATTCGTCATATTGGAAAACATGCAGACTTTGAGATCCTGGGGCCTGGGCAAGATGAACTGGTGCTTGCCCCACAGCTGCAAGGCCACTGGGGCGGGGCTGGGGGCCTGGCGGGTGACCTCGCTGACCAGGAGCGTCTTTGGGGCACAATCATGCCCGAACACGGTCACCACTGTCTTGAAGGATGGGTGGATGTGTTTGGGGCCGTAGAGACCCACGGTGACTTTTTTGTGGATGAAGTCCCAAACCGTGGAGGGGTAGAGGATGTTTGGGCCGTGGGCGATGATGGCCAGGTACATACAGGGCTCCAGGTTGTCCAGCTGTACCTGGATCGTGTCCCCGTAGCTGTAGGCGAGCGGGATGGAGACGTACGGCCCTTCCTTTGAGTCGCTCCTCAGGCACTGGAGGGCCACTGTGCTTTTGCTAAAAAGGTCATTTTTCACCTCGGCTGAAACTTTCATCTCCAAGATGATGAAGGTTTTCACTTCCAGGTTGCTGAGTTTGACCTCTAAAACGGGACTGATGCTGCTGGATTTGTCACTGTTGAGTTCCAGCGGGGGGTCCAGCAGGGCTTTCATGGAGATCTGCTGCGTCTCCCCAGGGGCCACATGGCCCTCGGGCACGTGGATGCTGATGCTGGTGTCGGGAAGCTGCACGGCGCCCCCCGAACTATCCAGCTTGCACACGATGTTCGTCTCCACGGCCTGGGTCTGCCCCCAACCGGGGCTTTGGCCGAGCAAGTCCAAGTCGTGGCAAGACCGGGCCAGCTTCCGGTGGTTCAGCCAGGCAGTTCGAAAATCCTCCCGGCTCTGAAATTGCTCGGGCGCAGGTGACTTCAACCCCGTGAAAAAATTTGATGACGTGGGAACATCGGCCTTGGCCTGGAGGACAGAGAGCTCCGACAGGCTGTAGGAGCGCTTGCTTCTGAAGAAGGGGTTGTCTCGCTTGGCTGGCGGCTCTGCGTGGAGCCCGTTGGTGACCGGAAGCTCATCAAAGATGTTGCCGGTGCTGTTCGTGGTTGCTGAGCTGGACTCCGTGAACGAGGACGTGCCCGTATCAAAAAGCAGCAAATCCACAGTACTTTTGGGGTTCAGCTCATCCAAGCTGGGCATCACTGGCACGTTCCCATTCAGAAATGGGTTTGTTTGTACTCCGTTCCAGAAAGGGTTGTTACTGTACGTTCTGCCCAACCCTTTCTTGTCATCCGGCCATCCCCCGAGCAGCTCTAACTCTGTGGCGACTTCATCCGGGCTGTCCGGGAGGTTGTCGATCACACCGCTGTCGCTCAGGGTCGAGTTCCGGTAGTTCAGCGGCTGCACGTAGGAGGAAGGGATGTAGCCCATCTCGGTGGTGTTGTGTGCGTACCACCACTCGCCGCCCGACGTGTCCAGCACGTAGAGGTGGTCCCCCTTGGAGAACTTCAGGGTGGTGAAGTTGGTTGGGCAATAGTCCTTGATCGCGATCACTTCCTTTGCGTTTCCAAAAGGTGTGGGGCTGTCCGCTAGCAAGGCACTGGGGGAAGGCACTGTGCAAGAAAGAAACAGATGGTGAGGGCGAGGCCAGCGGGTGCCACGGACACTTCGGAGGGTAGGGAGAGAGGTGGTGTGAGGGAGACGTGGACCACAAAACCAGGCAAACAACCAACAGAAACAAACCAGAGTGAAGTTCAGCTCAGAATTCACTCGGCCAGTGACTCACTCGGGACAGCACGGTACCACATGGTCACTTTCCAATTCATGGGAGGACCACAGAGAAAGTCTCTCGCTCACCCACAGGAAGGCACATCAGCGCAATGGGATATTTAACATGTCCCCACAGTCTAAGCACCTCATTCTGACCCAATTCTTCTAACTTATTAACGGCACTGCTACTGGTACAGAGAGAAGCTGAATGTGATGTATTGGAAAACACGGGGGTGTTATGAGTTAGGCAACTCATTGCATTTAACTCAGAACTCGAAATCAACAGCCTCAAAAACAGTCTCTCAGTAACGTGTAGGAGCCCATTCCAAGTTCTGCCTTAATACCGAATACGTCATGGAGGGAAAGACTCCCTTGACAATCAGGCCCGGTTCTTAAATCCCCAAGTTCAACCTATTCCCCAAGAAACTAAACTGTTTTCTTTAGAGGAAAGAAACAGTGTGAGGTCAGTCTCTTTCACCCTTTTTTAAATGATCATTCAAAATCACTACATGAAAAGGGACTGCCCACAGACCCTGAAAATCAGAGGTTATGCCTGATTGTCATTCACAATGCTATTAAACCAGTGTGTGAGCAGCCTGGAGAATTCCAACACTATACAAAGTGAATCGAGTTAATTTATGGTTCTTGGCATTAAACTATGTATGTTACCAAAGGAGACAGCAATCCAAACAGCAAAAAAGAACCATCTAAATAACTGCTGTGCACTTTGAAAAATGATGGATATGATTAAAAACCCAAGACTTCTCTCCCTGCCATACATGAGAAAGTGTACTCAGAGGAGGAAGAAAGTTCTTTCTGACAAAAACAAGCCCAAACATTTCTGCCCAGGACCTCCT
Source organism: Lemur catta (assembly GCF_020740605.2). NCBI lineage: Eukaryota > Metazoa > Chordata > Mammalia > Primates > Lemuridae > Lemur > Lemur catta. Next base: position 4,995,521 of record NC_059135.1, read on the forward strand.
ATCCACCCCTCTTTCCAAAATGCCTTGTTTACAGAGTTTGCTGCTATCTGCCTTCTTGTATCAAGCAAGTGAAAGAAAGGAAACGTTTTTTTTAAGTTGCCTCTGCAAATGAGCAAACAAAAGACTAAATTTTTAGTTGAACTAAACCTACATCTTTTCAATATGTAATTAAGTCAACAGTCATCCTACTCTATCAAGTTGGCCCTCCAAAAAAAAAATCATCTGCCAGTTTCCTTTCCCTTTGGAAAAGAATAATGAAAATTAAATTATATTTCGTTGGCAAAGTCTTCGGGAATCAAACAGGAAGTTTCTATTAATTTACATTAATTAGGCTACAGAGATGCGCTTGGCTGAGAGCATGCCTGGTCTTGAAGCCTCACCTACCCCCTCCTGTAAAACTACATTGTCTTTCTGGGGTGTTTCCGAGGACCTGGCTTTGGGACCACTAGACCTGGAATGAATTTTTTTTTTTTTTTTTTTTTGAGACAGAGTCTCGCTTTGTTGCCCGGGCTAGAGTGAGTGCCGTGGCGTCAGCCTAGCTCACAGCAACCTCTGACTCCTGGGCTTAAGCAATCCTACTGCCTCAGCCTCCCGAGTAGCTGGGACTACAGGCATGCGCCACCATGCCCAGCTAATTTTTTCTATATAGATTTTTAGCTGTCCAAATCATTTCTTTCTATTTTTTTGGTAGAGACAGGGTCTCACTCTTGCTCAGGCTGGTCTCGAACTCCTGACCTCGAGCGATCCACTCACCTCGGCCTCCAAGAGTGCTAGGATTACAGGCGTGAGCCACCGCGCCCGGCCTAAAACCTGGAATGAACTGAGGCCTTAGAAGCTGTGTGATCTCTGGAGCATGAGATTCTTCACGATGGAGAACAAGCGTCTTCCCTCCGTGGGCTTTGGTGAGGATGAAACGAAAGGATATGAGCTCACAAAACGTTTTGTGAAAACAGACACCTCCACCCCACTTCTGATGTTATTTTTCTTCACAGCTCTCATCACCAGCCACTCTGTCATGTACCTGAGGGGGTTCGGAACATGCTACCCCCAACTATGGCACCATGAATATTTAAAGTTGAAGGAGATTGAGAAACAGCAGGTGCAGGGAGGACTCCCTGACCTTCCCCTGGAGCAGGTCCTCAGACCCTCGGGTGAGAGGTGCCCACCCTAAGCCTGGAGGACGGAGCGTCCTCGTCACCAAGGACGCAGGCAATCTGAACGCACAACCCTTGCTGCTCCCCTTGTTCGCTACGCTGGGGTCAGGGCTTTTGCTGTCCTATCGCTTCTCTCCACAGCTCCACACTCCATCAGACCTAGGACAAAAACCCTCAGGTTCAACTGTTTCTTTGGGTCTTCATTTCCTTATGAAGGAATACATACGTAATATTTTCATAATACACACACAATATATGTTAAGTAGGTTTTCATGCTTTTCTCTCATTAATCTTTTGTTGCGGAGGCTCAAGCCAAGAACTCAGAGAGTAGAAGAAAACGACATTTTTCCTTCCCTGTGTACCTTACATATTTGTTTTGACTTTGGGGGGTGGGGAGGGTCTCCATCTCCCCATCAGGGTATAAGCACCACGAGAGCCGTTTTGTTTGCTGTTGTATCCCTGGTGCCTCGCGCACAGCCCGGCACATGGCGTGGGCTCAGTGAATAATTGTGGAAGGAATGGTCATCGTGCACGCTTCGTTGGCACAGAGAGGCCACACCCATGTAACTCGGTCGTGGTGTCGGTCACAGCAAAGTCTGCATTCCCTTGGCTGTGGCCTTATGCTGTGAAATCACAACAAGACAGGCAATCACTTGGCATGGCACGAGAGTGAACAACAACAATAAGAAAAAGAAAACGGCTTTGCGGGAGAGGCGGGAGGAAGGGCTGTGGGCTGGGCCAAGGCTGGGATCCACCAGCAATTCTCCCCACTTGTTTTCTAGTCCTTGTTCTCAGAAACATAAACCGTTTTGTATCCTTGACACATCTACTGGAAATGTCACATAAAAACTAAAACCAAATGAAAATTCAGTAAGGCTTGCAAGCCACTAAAATCTTGTTAGAATCCTTCAAACAATCCTTACGACCCTTTCCCAGGATAATTCCCTTTCAGTAATATTTTCAAAACTAAAAAACAAAAATAATTAAGCATGCTTTGTGCATAGCCTAAAACACATCAATGCAAACGATCATTTCAGCTTTTTTTTTTTTTAAACCAGACTGAAGATAAGAAGGGTTTTACTTAAAATTCCAAGCACCTTCCTTAGAAGTGGTCACATAGATTTCACTCAAGGATCCGGCTCGTCCAAAGGGAAACTGCCCCCCTTCCCTCTGGGACCCCCAGGAGGTAGATGTGCTGTGGACTCCCTTCAAGGCGAGGTCCTCCCTCTGTCAACTGCCACCGAGCATCTGGGAACACCAGGGAAGGGCTTCCACTCCATCGAACTCCAGAAAATCCCTACTGAATTCCACCTTAATGAATTCTGGGGCACATTGCCCAGATTCACAGCTACCTTGATTTTAATACCAAAAAGACTCCCTGGGTGTTAGAAGTTGAACACACTGCATAATGTATTTCCCATCTCTCTGCCTAAGTTCTTACGCAGGCAAAACATTCATCAGAGCAGAAGATTCCACAGCAGATATTTCAGCAGGAATAAATTCGCATCTTGAAGTCTGTCTATCATCGAGGTGTGATGCTGCCTGGAATGCGGCCGGGGTCATACGCTGCCCCTCGGCAGAGTCCAGAGGGTCTCCAGCCGATCTGTCAACCTCAGATTCCCAAACACCCTTCTTCCCAAGCGAACCTGCCCTTCCTCACATTTGGGGCTGTCTTGTTTGTCTTCTTCCCTTCCCTGAGGTATTCTTTTAGAAATAACAGCCAGTATTTCCTCCCAGATCATTATTTTTTAAAAATTCAGCTCTCTGCCCCTGGCCTTAAGACTCAAACCGCATAATTTACCCCGGCATTTTCTAGCTTTAACACTGATTAGTTGGGCTATAAAGTAAGGAAACAACATGCGTTACTGGAACCTGAAAAATAAATGCTTCCATTACTCACAGCAATACCTGATAACTCTGTTGTTCCCTCATTAATAGAATCTCATGGTCCTTTTGCTAGTCTTTTCTCTTAAAGAGCATTTACAGCAATGCACAAACCAGAGACGGGAAGAGTAATAATCACTGAGTCGGACATGAACATGGCATGTATGATTTTTAGTACAGCAGGGGAGAGCCCGCAATTTTATCCATGGAATAGCAGTTTGGTTCAAGAAACATTTATTTAGCACTGACTTTGTGCCAGGGCTAAGGATGGAAAGGCAAGTTCCTCCTGTGCAGCTGTGCTCCAGGCAGCACCAGGGGTGATTTCAACAGAACGTGCTAAACGCTAAGAGAAAGCAAACTAATGATGACATTGATGGTGACGCTGACGCTGCTGCAACTGCACAAGGCACGCAAGACAGACTGCGCACGGCCGAGTCAGGGTAGACTTCTAGGAAGAGAATGACGCACGGGTACCCACCTCGGTGTCCAAAAGACAGGTTTTCTCATCAACCCAATTTTATGAGGCCGCTGGCAGCAGGGAGCAGCAGGGTTGTTAAACCCTGGGGCTGCCTTCTGGACCAGCTGTTGGCAAACCACAGCCCTTGGCCAAAGGTGGCTGGCAATTTTTGTAAATAAAATTGTCTTGGAACACAGCCATCTCTGTTTGTTTGCCTACTTCTAGGGCTGCTTTCGAACTGCAAGACCAGGGTTGAATAGCCGCAAAGATTGCAAGGCTTAAATTAGTTATGATCAGACCCTCTGCAGAGAAAGTTTGCTGAGCCCCGTCCCAGCTGACCTTTCCTCTTTTCTAATGTTCTCAGCATGTCACTACTCATCACCCTCTCCTTTCCCCTAGGTTTCTGGACCACCAAGACCCCACCTAACTGTCGCCAAGACTCAGGAGGAAGCAAAGATATTCTGTATTAAGAAGGGGTTCATTATCAAAGAAGACATGCAAAACCTCCTCTCGACACACCAAAAAACAGGACGAGTGACTACTGTTCCAGGGTTGAACTGACAACACGATGAGAGCTAAAATGTAATCATCTGAAAGCTAAACTGGCAGCCTTTAAAGCAGAAAGTTCCTGGGTCTGAAGGCACCTGCAAATCCCAGTCTCTTCCCTCAGCTGCAGTTCGGTCCCCAGACGCTCACCTTTGACGTCGTTAAAGCTCGTCTCTGAAAACCCCTCGCTCAGGTCGATCAGAGTCCCCTCTGACTTGCAGCGGGGGAGGCCGTTGGAGTTGGCAGCTCGGATCCGCTGAGCCGCCATCTCGAAACTCGCCGCCTGTGTGAGCTGCTAAGGCCTCATGTTTCTTCCTGCAGTTACTCCAGCAGGTGCCCACGCCTCCGTCTCAGGCAAACACGCGGTACAGCGGCATCAACCTGGCAACGTGCTTCCTCCTGAAAGGAAGGGAGGAAAAGACAATTTCCCTTGAGCAAGCGGAACATGGCTTCAACAGGACTTTTATGGGAAGCGGGAATCCTCTTTCTTGCAGCGCAGATAGACCCATTTCCTCTCTCCTGGCCTTGGAGAGCAGAGCGTGCTCGCCCCGGCCTCTGTGCCCACTTTGTGCTCTGCTCATCGGCTCCCTGGGCACACACAGCCCGGGCAGCGTTTCCTGGCTGCCGCCTGCACCTGCTCCTCCTGGGGGCACAGTGGGGTTTGTGAAATCGGCTCTAGCGCCTGCCCAGCCCGTTCACTGCAGTCAAAGAGGAGGACAAAACGGGACTGTGCAGCCCACGCTGCTCGTCCCAGGGCACAAGAAAGGAGACACCAGCCTCCGTCTGTCCAGAGAGGGGCTGGTCACGGCGGAAGGAGCAGCCATGGCAGCGACTCAGCGCAATGGCTCTCATCCCGCTGCAGTGGCCGGGAGGAGATGTGCCTGCCCACCTGCTCCTAAAATCCTCCCCGGACCCCAAACAGACCATTTTGAGTACAACACAGACTGGCCATAAAATGTTCCTGGTGTGACTTATGCAGACGCACCTGGGCAGATTTACTGAACCACCACTTTGTATTGTTACAAAGCCAGCAAAGATGCTTCTGTAGGAGAGAGCACAATTCATTCATGGTGAGAGCAAACAGAGAGCAAACCGACCATCCAGCTCTTGGGGACTTTTTTGTACAGCAAAGAAAGGGCAGCCAGCCCCTCTGTGGACCATGACTATTGGGCTATCTCCTCCAGAGACCTTGCTGAGAAGATGCCATCAGCACAAGGATGAAACTGAAGCTCTGCTCCTCTACAAACCAGTGTCTCTATGCAGAGCCAGGCAGAGGACAAAGAATGCCACTTGCGCCCCCAGAGAGCCCCTTTATGCTCCTGGCTGGGGTGTCATTGGCTCTGTCCTTGTTCCTACGATAGAATCCTCTCCCCCAGACTCCTCCTCACAGCTCAGCAGAGGGCAACCTCATCTCCACTGGCTACCTTGGGACAATGACCCCCCCTAAGTCTGTCCACTGGGATCACCCCACTTCCCCTGATGGACCTTCCGACAGTGTCCTGTGTCGACTGGAAACAGATGCTGACACTTATGGTCCCTCAGCTTACAGCAGAGACCGTGCTACACACTCTGCTGGGCACCATCCCACTGGGTCCTCCAGAGCCCTATGAGGCAGGTACCAGGCTTGGGTGCACTTTGCAGATTCCGTGACAACAGACTTGGAGAGAACACTACGGCAACGTGCCCAGGGTAATGCCGCAAAGATGTGAGACTGACAGACACTCTCTGCTCCCCCTCCCGCTGCCAGCTGTTTCTTCCCAAACCCAGAGTCCATCCCAGGGCTTTGCTGCCAGCAAGGCCACTGAAGCTCACCGCCGTCCACCCCAGGGGGGCCCGTGATTTTCTCAACACAGCCCTTCAAGGTCATGCCACTCCCCTGCTCAGAAACCTCCAGGTGGTGCTCACTGCCCTTAGAAAAGCAAAGTCCACCTTCCTGGCCCTGCGATGCAAAGCCTCCCACTACTTGGTTTTCACCTGCACCTCCAGATTTATTCATTGCTGACCTCAACCCCCAAATCCATCCCCGGTCGCATTCGGACTTGCTGCTTCTCAAGCCTGCCTGGCACTGTCAGCTTCTGCCTCTGTGTAATTCCTTTGCCTGCTCGCTGGAGTAGCCCAACTCTCACCTGCGCTGCCAGGAGCCCCTCTTCTCTCTCCCGCCTCCCCCAGCTCTGTGAGGTCCTGGAGTGGCTCAGAGTGCTGGCCTTGGACCTGCAGAGCCCACGTCCTGGAGCCTCAGATCCAACTCGCTCGAGTGCAAGCACCGCGCCCTTGACTGTTCCTTGCTTTACTAGAAAAGTTACTGTTGGGGTAAAAGGCATGATTTTCTGATTTACTTAACAATGAACTCATGAAGGTTCATTATGCTATTTTCCCCGTTTATGTACATGCTTGAAAATGTGTGCAATAAAATGTTAGAAAAAATTAGGAAAGTAATATTAGGAAACATATATTACACCTGCCTTCCCAGGAAGGTGCCAGGAGTGAACGTGTGTGTGAGTGTGGATATCTCCCCTAGACTAGGAAAACCCCTAAGAAGCCATCAACTCAAATGCCCAGGCAGCCTGGGCCCCGCAAAGCACACGTGGACATGGCTGGGTTCCCACTCCACTGACAGGTGACCTCTGAACCCTAGACTCAGATACCCACCTGCCCTCTAAAAGCTCCCTTCAGTGCCTAATGGGCATCTCGAACTTTCTGGGCCAAAAGCCAACTCTGGGGGTGCCCCAAACCTCCACCTCCCACCTTCCCATCTCAGCCAGGGCAGTTCCATTCAACCGGCCCCAAAGCCTGGTATCTTCCCCCATCTTCCCCTAATCTCTCTCACACATGCATGCGTGTACATGCACACACCCTGCACATGCACACACACCCTGCACACATACACAGCCTGCACATGCACACACATGAACACACCCTGCACACAACCCCTGCACACACAGGCAGCTCCACTTCCACTTCAGAACATAACCCCCATCCGACCTCTTCTCAGCACCCCCACAGCATCATCTCTAGGCTGAATTACAGTAGCCGGCGTCATTCCAGCAGGTCTGCCTGCCTCTACCCATCAATTAGCAGCTACAGCATTTTGAAAAGCCAGTCAGACACCCTCAGGACTCTGTTCAAAACCCTCCAAAGGCTTCTGAGCTCTTTAGGGGGCATCCACTGTGCTACACTATCTGCACCTGCGTCTGATCCCATATCCTGCGGTCCTCTCTCCCCCCACCTGACGGCTCTGGTCTCCATGCGGTTCCCCAGACACCACGCCCCTACCAGCACAAGGGGCCTTTGCACACGCTGTCCCCTCACCTGGAAGGCCCAGCCTAGATATCCACCACACTCGGCCCCTCACTGCACTCAGGTCTCTGCCCCAACATCACTGCAGTGGGAACATCCCTCGCCCCACCTCTCTCCCTACCTTATCACCACTGGACACACCGCACACTTACTTGTCCCTGGCCTGACGGCTCCAGGGGAACGCAAGCATTCTGAGGGCATGGGGCTCAGTTTCCGTTCCCACTGTTGAGATGGCCCTGTGCACGGTTGGCTCTCAAATACGAAGGAATGAATTGTATTTCAATAAAGATGATGGTTTCAGAGGAATTCTGGTAGTATCTCTGGGATAATCTCTAAGAAGCCAAATGGCTGAAGTGGCTTGATGCAGGCTGAATTCAGAATTCTGCTCTTTTCCTGAAATCTAGGTTATGCATTCCCACAACACTGGTGGGCTTCCTGGGTGGGCACCTTGGACACACCTGCACAGCCTGGCCCTGCAGGCTTGGCCCCTCCTCTCAGCAGGTCTTAGTGGCCATGTCTCCAGGGCAGACAGCAGCAACCTGGCCCTGTCCCCTCCAGACCACACCTGGGTGCAGCGGGGAAGCTGCCCTCTACTCCCCCAGTGGGAGTCGGTCTAGAAGACAGAGGGGCATTAAAGCTTACCTGTCTCCTACTCATAGCTGGTGAGCTTTTCCCTTTCTTGTGTGACGGCTGATTCATTTAGAGAGAGAAGTCGCTGTTTCTGGCTCCTCCCCAGGACCCGGGAGGTCAGCCTCTGAGCGAGCGCACGGCACCGCTGCACCCAGAGAGAATTACTGGCGGATTCCCGTGCAAGCTCAGGGAACCCGAACACCCCCCTCGGCCACAGCTGCTGCCTCACCACTCTCAGATTCCAGAATCTCAGAGTATTCTTGTGGTGGCCTTGCTGCCAATGATCTGCCTTGAGAAACCATTAAACAATAAACCAGCCCAGAAAAAACAACCTAAAGTGAGCACGTCTGGATGCTTCTCTAGCAGCCTGGTGGCTGTGGCCCGTGACCTTGCAGAAGGAAAGCCGGGGTCTGGGGGAGGAACGGGCTTAAATACTGGTCTTGGTTCCTCCCTTGCAATCCATGCATGCCTTAAGATGACTCATTCTCCACATTTCATTATAACTGCTAGAGTATCATGTTGATTTCATCAAATTTCTCCAGGTTTAGGGAAAAAGGCATGAGTTTCAACCTGCTCCTGTGACTCCAGCCACCAGCCTCTGTTGCCAGAAACTCGTCAGCTCTGCCCCCCTCACTGCCCAAGCCTCGGTGTGTTCCAGAGGACCACGGGACCCAAAGATATCCCTGCCCCAGCTGACTGTTTCTCCTGAACCACCTGAAACCCAGCTCCCTGGGCTTTGGACACAATTGTTGTAATGGGAATGCCTTTGGGGACAAGGGATAGCAGAGACACCTGGTTTTCAAGGAGTCACTCTGATGACCACGGGGTTGACACCCCAGACCCCTCTCTCACTCCGAAAGCAAAGCCACGGAAATTGGCCTCCAGGTCTTGACCCGGCTGGTCTGGGCAACAACCCAAGTGGAAAGCTGACACGTGACTGATGTCCCTGCGGGGCACTTCTAGGAGTGGCTTGGCAGGGAACGCACAGGCCCCTAATCTGGGGGAGGTCCAACCTACACAATGAAATTCAAACCTTCCCCCCGACACTGGCAGCAGGACACATCCTCCCCAGCACAGAAATCCGATGACCAGGACCTTCCGTTATCCACTGTGGAACACGAGAGGAACGTGCTGTCCCGTGGCCTCCAAGGCGGGCTGCCTCCTTTGCAGGGAGGAGAGAGCGTGGCCCTTGCAGGGCACAGTGGGCACGTCGGGGATTAGAGACTCTTACCAGTGCCCATGTGGGGTGCACGTCCCTAAACAACTGAGTTCAGCTCAGGAGGCGGCAGCAGCGTGGAGGCAGCTGTGCGTCTGGGTGAAGGTACGAGGTACGAGGCAGAATCGCGCAACCCGGTGCCGAGTCTGAGAAAGGTGGGGCCTCCCTGGGGCATTCCATCTACCTGCGACCACTGCACAGCCGTCACCTTAGTGAATATCTACCGAGCACCAACCTCCAGGAACAAGGCTCTGGCTCAAAGCTGGGGACAGGAAGAAATGTAAGAGCTGGTTTTGAGGAACCCGTATCTGAAACACACACAAAGAATGAGAGACGTGGAGAGGAAGAAGAGCGAAGGTTCTCCGTAGCAGGCACCAGGGTAGTGACCTGCACACGTTCAAGGCTCACCTGTCTCCGACTCAGACAACCCAGCAGAGACTCACGGAAGGGCCTGAGCAAGGGCAGGCACTCCTTGTTCCCTCCTCCACTGTGGGAGAGAGACGGCTGGAGGGGTCGCAGCAATGACCGGGGATGTTTTCACCGGCCAGTGACAAAGTGAGAAAACCCGCATCTGGGGAATCTCCCAGGCAGGTCAGGGAGAGGACCAAAGGGAGGGTAGATACTTGTCCCCCAGACCTTCTTCCCACCTGACTTCCCCCCTCCCCTGGACGTGACCCCTGGCTGTGGGGTTGTTCCTCCCAGTGTGCTGCACTGATCCCACCATTTCCCCAAGTTCAAAGCAACAATCCCAGACTCTTCCGAGGCGCCCACAGCCTGCAGGAGAAAACCCAAACTGCGTGGCTTGGGTTTCCAGCCCGCCACACCTTCCTCCGTACACCCCGCACGCTCGCCAAACACACCTGCTGTTTCTTTAAAAACATCTCCCGACCTTGTGCCTGTCCTTCTCCCGACCTCCCCTTCTTGAAGACCCATCAGGGCTTCCAGTTTCTGCTCCATCAAGCCTTCCCGTCTGAGAATGACCCCCTGAAACAGCACCTTTGCAAGTGGAGTCCATCTCTTTTCTGAGCTCTCCTGGGACACACGGTCTCTTCTCTGGGCGTTTACTGCTTTTACCCCAAGCATCATGGCTGTTACTCTGCTGTTGTTTTTCCTTAGTTCCCTGACTATACTTGTTTCCTTGAAAGCTGGGTGCTGGGCTGCTCTGTCTTCATAATTTCCCAGCACCGAGCCCAGCGCACGGCCTACGCAGGTGCCTTGTGCCATCTGTTGAACGGATGAATGTTTCCTTCAAACATTCACCCAGCATCACATGCACTAGGGACAACCAAAACCACAAGGGAATGCAGGACCTGGTCTCTTCCCTCCACTGCTTATAATTTAGAACAACACATGAAACCGACACCACAGGAGAGAAGGTGGGGGTCCCACCCTGTCTTCTGGGCGCGCAGGAGACTGAAGCCCACAGACATCCCCGCTCGCTGTCCAACACGTGCCAAGGTCGCTGCTCGCCACCCACAGCGCCCCTCTGTGCCCCACCTGCTGCTGAAACCACAGCGAGCTCAGAGACTGCCCAGTATGCAGCCTGTCGAGCGCTCACCAAGCACGGGGCTTGGCAGGAGGCTCATCACGATGGTTTGCGGTCTGAATCACATGGGAAAGCCCACCCACCCGTGCGGCACGGCTGACAGCAGACAGGCTGTGAAGTGGGACCTTGTGATCAGCCCAGACTAGAAACACTTCCAAGCTCTGGGCCCCAGCCAGGGACCAGGAAGAAACAGGGCCATTATCTCTGAAGATGAGAGGTCCAGCCATGTGATGGGCTGGCCAGGGGGCTGAAGTCTACTCCCGGCTCCCACCTGACACATCAATCAAGACCGCATACGCATCAGCAGTAGAAGGATTTGTGCTTTCCAAACAAACACTAGTCACTGATTTACCATCTTCCTTTTAAAAGAAATCAAATATTTAATAATTCTCTTTAAATCAACTCACCTTTTACAACTTGTTTACTTAAAAGGAAGCTTTCTATCAGTACCTTAGATAGACTATCTTGATATATCTTTTGTAGTAACATTAACTTAAAAGAATTTTTTTAAGTGCTTCGTAGATACGACCCTGGGAGATGCAGAGCTGGCTGGCCCCATTCATTCCACTGATGAGGAAACGGGTTTGTTTCTTATTAAAAGGAATTTTCCCTGAGGTTCAGATTAAAATGCTGGACTCGGACCAGCCAGAGAGGGGGACCAGCTTCCAGGGTTAATGCTGTCCCCAGTTCTCCCAACAGTTCTCGGTAGTAACACACATGCCACATTTGAGGCTCATGCTCAAGACAGGAATTTAATGCCGTGACAACACGACAGGAGCCCCTGAAACCAAAGCAGACATGCAGGTGTGCGAGGGCCCTTCCCAAACCTCACAGGCAGGAAGCGGGCCAAGCCCACCAAACAGCACAGCTGAGAAAGAGCCAGCAGACACCCAAGAGGCCTGACATATTAAATTAACCCCATGCAAACTGTCAGTGGCCTCAGGGATTGCTTAGGAGAGAGGACTCCGCAAGGACAGATTCCCTTAGTTACCGTTTTAGTTCAGCCAGACCTTCAGCCACAATGGAAGGGAACGATTGCAAGTTTACCCAGGATCTGGCATCTAGCCCAGTAAGCAGTCAATAAAATTCGAGGGATGAATGAGTGAATTTCTGAAGAGCTACCATGGCCATGAATTATTAACCAAGATATCTAGAGCAATAAGCCAATTACAAATCCATACTTCACCAACATTTATTAAGGGCACAGAATTCATGTCCCTCCTTCCATCCAACTGTCCCTAAGTATATCTGTCCTTAGGAACTCAAAGATGTAGATAAAGTGTTTACAATGATAGAGAAATGGAAGCAGCGTAATTATGCAACACACAAGCTTGAGGGCACCATACGTATCTCCACGAAGGGTGACGTAGCCATAAAAATTTATTGTCTTAGACTATTCAGTAGAATGTGAAGTCCATACAATGTGATATTAAAAAAATTAAATCCATAAATTTTATAATAAAGTCTTCTTCCATTTTGTTTTAAAAAAATGTACATCCCAGCTGGGCAAAGTGGCACATGCCTGTAGTCCCAGCCGCTCAGGGGGCTGAGGTGGGAAGATCACTTGAGCACAGGAGTTTGAGACCAGCCTGGGCAACATATAGAGACTTCATTTTTAAAAATAAATATGTACATACATATAAAGATGAATAAATAAAAACAAGAACGCTTGATAGAAAAAGAAGAGTAAATTTCACACTAAATGCTTGCATTATCTCTAGGTGGCAAGTGTACAAAAAAATGTTTTTTCTTTAAAATTTTCTTAGTTTTCCCAAGTTTTCTATTTCTTTATAATAAAAAGAAATGCATTTTATAAAACAAACTCCCATTCTTAGTCCTAAACATCAAGCCTGGATTCCAGCAGGTTCTCTGCGACTTTGCCAGGCCCTCTTCTGAGCATAAGAAAAGGGACGCCATCTGATTCTGGACACTTGCAGACACCTGACTGAGCACCTGTGTGACGGGGCACCAATCCCAGCGGACCTAAATCTAGGCTTCCCAGCTCCAGCTCTGCGATTTGGGGCAAGTCATTGTACCATTATATGAAAGTGAAAGGTACACCTGTCTCTCGTGGCCTTGTTATCTACTACGTAGGGGACGGGGGCCACCAGGTAGAGGTGAGGCAGGAAGGCCAGGCCCAGCCAGACCCACTGGGCGTAGCCTGAAGCTTTGCAAGGCCAGTACCTCCCAGACCCTGCTCCTCCCAGCACGCTTCCACATTTTTGCTACTATAAATGGCACAGCAGTGACCATCTTTATACCTAATCTTACTCCGCATTTTGGATTATTTTCTTAGGACGACTTTCTAGTAGAGTATGAAGCAAGCCAAACGCTTTCCTGGAAGGTTGTGGCAATTTATACTCTCGACAGCAGCAGGTGTCCGCTTCCCACACTTGGCCAGCAGTTCAAGAGACGCTTTGCTAATCTGACCAGTGGGGGACAGAATATCAAAGCTTAAATCCACTTTTCTTTGACCGTTAGTCAGAAGATTTTCAAATCTCTACTACTTATTTCCTACCTTGTGGACTATAATGTTGCATCCTTTGCTCAATTACATTCTAAAATCTCATCAAATCAGCTGCAAATATCTTCCTCACTCTGTCTCCACGCTAATCCATTTGCTAACTCGATAAAGTCTCAATTATGTAACCATATCAATCTTTCCTTTGTGATTTCCTCTGGAAGCACAGAAAGGCCTCCCTTAATGAAAAATTTGATAAATATTCACATCTATTCTCCTTTACTTAAAAAATGGTTTGTGTACTGACATTAATGTACAAGGAATTTATTTTGCTTCTCAGTGAGGAACTTTACAAAATAAATTAGCAAACAGATAAGCAATTACTCCTGCATGAGTTCCTGAACAATTTGTCCTCTGACTGATGTGATGTCATCTTAATGCATTTTAAATGAGTATAGACACTAGAGTCTGAATTGGGGCTGTTCTGTGTCATTAGTCTCTCTATTTTTCTAACATTAACCCTTATTCAACTACAGTAGTTTTGCCATGTTTGGCTACATGGAAGGACTAGTTTCCATGTACCAATCTATTTCAAAGTCCCACTGGTTATTTTTACCTATTTTTTCTTCCAAATGAACTTCAGAATAATGTAATAAAATGTCTCCACACCACTTGATTCCCTCAAAAAGGTAATCCCACTGGGATTCTTTTTGGTGTCGCATTGGTAAGAACAATCTCTATACCCTTTCATCTTTTCTTGCAGAAACATGGTAGGTCTCCACTGATTCAGAAATGAGTCCCAGAGCAGTGTGGGGTGGAGGCTGCCAAAAGTTTCCTGCAAAGGGACAGAGTAAATTAGGCTTTAGGGGTCACACATTCTCTGGTACAAAGACTCAGCAATGCCCTGTGGTCCTACAGGAGCCATAGACCAAACACACTAAGTAAATGGGTGTGACTGTATTCCAATGAAACATTATTTATAAAAAAAAAAAAGCAGGTGGTGGGCCACAGGCTGCCCCTCTCTGGTGTCAAGGCTACGAGCATGGAGGCTCTGTCTGGAGTCTGGCTGGCAGACTCAGAGCTTGGCACCACCAGTCACCAGCTGGGTGGCCTAGGGCAAAAATCACTTGACCTTGAAAAGGTGTCCTCAACTGCAAAATGGAAACAATGAGGGCCATCATGAAGATGCAATGAGACAACACAGTCAGGAAAAGCACTCACTGCAGGGCATAGGCATAATCAGCATCTAGTCAACATTAACTAAAAGCAGTAACAATAACTGCTGCACCACACTGGCACTTCCACTGGCAACAACTGTAGCAGCAGCAGCCCTGGTAGTGGGTAGGAAGAGATGAAGGAAGAGAACGCTAAGTGTTTTCTTTCCAGAAAACATTTCCAGAAGCTTAAAAAATTTCAAATTTGGGTTTTGATGTTGTCATCATTGTGAATGCCATCTCTTTTTCCCATTATATTTTCAGGGGATTTTTTTGCTAGAAAAGCAAAGTCATTTAATTCTATATCTAGGCATTTTAAATTCAGTAAGTAAAATCTTGTTTTAAAGACACCCATTCCTCTAAACCTGCCCCCCCTGCTCCGGGGCAGTCGGAGTAGGCCCCGCTCGGGGGTGTCGGTGTCACCGTCCATCCTGTTCCCTCTCACTGTCTCAAACAAGAGGGTCTCCCTTGGAGAACTTCTTTCCCATAATAATCAATTAAAAATCATATACCACAATAATGTTGTCAAAAAGAATATTTAACTTGTTTTTCTCTCTCTTTTTTAAAAATTCTATTCTAAAAAAAGAAGTTAATCTCGAACACAGTCTGGGGCTCTGGCCTCAGACCTCTCATCTGGGAAGTGGGAGCTGAGCCACATGGTCCCTGAGACGCGTCCATCTCTGTGCGCCGGGGAACAGGCCTCTTCCTGGCACGAGATGGCAGCAGCAGCAGCAGAGCGTGGTGACAATGAAGTTCATCCTTGCTGCCATCAAGCCATCGTTCTCACACAGGACACTTTCCCTCTGCCCCCAAATCCAGCCCATCAAGTCCAGTCAGTGCCGACTCCAGTTATCTCAGTCCGACCCAGACTCCCTCCCACCTGGTCCCCGCTAAGCACCCGTCCCTCACCTGTCCCTCACCTGGCCTGCCAGGCTCCACTCCCTCCACCCCCAGCCCTGCAACCCCTCTCCTTAGAGCAGCCAGGAGTCTTTCAACAAACTGGGTCTCTCTACTAGGGCCTTGGTGGCCCTGCGTGACCTTTTCTCCTCTCTGGTGTAGAGCTTAACTCCTTCCTGTCCCAGGATCTGGCACTGGCTGTTCCCTCTGGTGGGCAAGCCCTGTGCCCCCCGAACTTCACTTGGCTGACTTTTGCCACTCAGCTCACAGGCCGACACCACTCATTCAGAAAGGCCCACCTGACCACTCGCCAATGCAGCCACACTCACCCTGTTCTGTTTACTTCTTTACGGTACTAGACTCCATCACCTTTGTCTTTAGGTCTTGTCTATCTCCTGGCTCCCTCTGGAAGGTAAGCCCCATAAACACGCTCTACCTGTTCCCAGATGTGTGCCAGGTGTGACTTAATCACTAAAGAAAACGGGTTAAAAAGAGTAATCTAAACCCAAAGAGAGCGTCCCATACCGAGAGATTTCTAGGACACCTGGTTCTGACCTCCCTTGTCCCAGAAGTACTTCACTGATGGAAACTAACAAAAGCCATCTAAATTAGCCAGAGTCATCTCTTTTTTTTCTGCTTAAAATTTTCAGGAATGTTTGCTTACAAAAATCATTGAGGGATAGGGGAATAATTTTCCTATTCAAAGGAGGCAAGCTTGCCCCAGAATCATTCGCATTAGATGCTACGGTGTTACGGTAACTTCGGTGTTTAAGAAGAAGGTGGCAGCTTTTTGCCTCCATCTGCCCAGAGGCTGACCTGGGAGAAAAAGTCTGTCCCGTCCCCGTTACCCTCAAAGGGACGCAGGGATTGCTGTTTGACATGTTGCTCTCATCCCCTCACCCTTACTCACAAGCACCTGAACTCTTGTGGAACAAACTCGCGGACATGACCTGATCTAAACGACAGGAAAGAATCACCTCCCCTGCCTCCCCCTGCCCCCAAATCCCACCGAGGGTCTGGCAGTAACATAAACTACCCAGACGCGGGAACACAGTGACCCGGTGAGCTCCCTCTGCCCCACCCTCCCGGAGCCACTGAGATCTGGCCCTGGACCCCAGAATTAGACCCCGTAACTCACTCCTGCACAGGAGACTTCTACACAGTGTTTGACAGGACCCAGTGCTGTCTGCTCGAATGGACCGCTCGGAGTGTCACCGCTGCATTTCAGAAAGAACCAAAAATTGAATATTGGCAATTTAATGTGGGCCGACCTAAAACCTGCATTCCTAAATAATTCGTTACAGACCTATTCATAAATGCGGTGCTGCCTATAATTTCCTGAGAGGGATTTTAAAGCAGGGGGACAGACAGGCAAGACTCCACCCATTAGAAAACGCATTGGGGGCTGGGGGGCCCAGCCACATGGCACCCCCACACTGCTATGCGGGGAGTGAATTACATGGGCCTTTTGGAGGGGCAGGGTGGCCAAAGGCAGCTTGCAGAATTATCAGTGCCCACCTGTATTGACAAAGGAATTGACATCCAGCCATTCGTTCTAAGAAGATGCATGGGAAGAGCTGTACACAAATGCTCGTGATAACCCAGTGCATGAGGGTGAAAGTGGGTTAATAAATTCCGATCTACAGATGACAGAGAGGATTTTAAAATATGAGACATGTTAATATATTAAGTCTTAAAGTATTTTACCAAGCAATATAAAACATGGTTTCAATTCTCTTCTCGTACACGAGAAGGACATATAACCCCCTAAAAAGGCAAACAGAAACTTGCTTCGGGAAGTGAGATCTGGGTGATTCATGATTTAGGCTGGTACTTAGGATTTCTTTCTGTGTTCCCTAGATCTTCTGAAGTTGCTGTGTTCTACTCCTGGGGGAAATGTCAGGTGCCATCCTCCTCCCTCATAGACAGAAACCTTGTCTCTGTGCCCAGTCTGAAGGAATGGACGAACGAAAGGACAGGTGGATGGGCGGGTGGATGGTGGTCAGAGGGTGGTGCTGAGGGTGGGCAGCCCCCCAGGCCCCGCTTGGCTTCCAGCCTCACTGGACAGCTGCTCACAGAGGAGGGTGTCTCCCTCCAAGCACAACAGAACATTTCACTATAGCTAAGCACAGAGCCCAAGCAACCCATATGCAACTTGCCTGGCCTTCCAAATCTCTTCTTGCATAGAAGCAGCAAAAACGAGGCCATGTCTTATCTTCATTCCTTGGACGCACTAGTATTTTCAGCCTAAGCGTCTGTCTGTGTGGGTACGTCCATCCCGGCAAGCTCCCCAGGCCCAACACAGAGGACGCTGACGCTGCCCCCTGCCCTGATCCCCCAGCTATGATGACTAAAAACCTCTCCAGACCTTACCAAATGTCCCCTGGTGTGGGGCACCCCCCCTAAACTATTGCTCTAATCTGAGCTTCTTAATCCCAGACAAATGTGTGCCCCTCAAATCCCTGCAGCGTGCCCTGCAAGTGACTGATGCTGACGAGCACAGGGACCCCTCTGGGCCCGCCTGTCTGCACCTTCCCTGCCCCTGCCCAGCTCAGAGTCAGGCCGTGGTCTCTCTCGGGCAGCACTGTGTGTGAGGGGAGCTGAGGGAGAGCTGCCCCGGACGAGGCATTACTCCCGAGACAGGATGGACTCCTAGACGGTGGGCACCTTTGTCTGTTCTCAGCCTGCCCCAACCTCCTGGCCCCTACCACTTGGGTCCCCAAGAAGCTGTCCCCCAGCTCTCCTTGACCCACCCCTCTCAACGCACTGTGGAGGATTCGGGCTCCCCCAGAGAGGACAGCGCCCGCCGCGGTTGCTGACACACTCTCACTGCTGACACTGGACTCAAACCATCCTTGCCTTCCCCACAGTGCCCTGCGGAGGAACCAGACTGCCAAGGGCAGCTGCAGAGCACTGCCACAGGCTCTCTGGAGCTAGGGCAGCATTGCAGCTACCGGCTCCGTGACCTGGGGAAGGCACCTGACCTCTGTGCCTCACTGTCTGGTTCTGCCAGGGGGGTGGACAGCAGCAGCTGGGCTCCCGCGTGAGACGACACGGCACAGTGCGAGGCCTGGGGCCCGGTGACTGCTCCACAGAGGTCGGAGGTAAACTGTTCATTGTGACCCAGCTCGCACACGGGCCCCACACTGTCCTTCAACAAGTGATCTGAGTCTGCGTGAGACACACCCTTATTTTTATGTGGCCTTTCTTCTTCCCAAGTGCACCACTGTGGTCTGGAATGCAAAGAATTAAACCAGGTTGGGTTGGGTTTACAGGAACTTCATTAAACAAAGTAGTAGATTTCTTTATAAACCACTGAACACTTCATAAATTTTACCTCCACTGGCAGTTATGACAACCACGGGCTGCACATGGTGAAGGTTTAGTGATGCTCAGTGCACTGTACTGGTCCCCAATACCTGCACACAGGACCTTGTTTAGAAATAGGGCCTTTGCAGATGCTAAGTAAAGTGCTTGGGGTGGGCCCTCCTCCAAGACGACCGCATCTTCATTTATAAAAGGCAGAAATGTGGACACAGAGAGACTGGTACAGAGGGCAGGTGACGTAAGGATGAGCGAGGTGGCCAACTATGAACCACGGGGGAGGCCCAGGAACCCGCAGCGAGAGGAGAAGGGCAGGGCAGGTTCAGAAGGAGCTATCTCTGCTGACACTTGGTTTTGGATTTCTGGCCTCCGCAACTGTGAGAGAATGAATTTCCACAGGGCAGGACACCTGGCTTGTGGTACTTTGTTGTGGCGGCCCCAGGAAACTCACAGGCCTCCCTAGAGGCTAAAACAGAAACATGTTTGAACATACATCCACCCCTCAGTGTGTGTGGCCCCCGCCTTGGCAAGCCTCTCCCTGCTGCGCTGGGTCACAGCAAATACAACAGGGATTCCACGTGGAGCCCAAAAGGCAAGCGCCCGAAACACAGGGAACCCTCCATCCCAAACTCGGCTGCTTGGACACCTGACCACGCTTCCCTGCGATCCCGGATCTGCAGCCCCCGCGCCGTCCTGCTCACATTCCTGAAGGATGAGTCTGAGGTCGCAGGCAACGGGTAATCACGCTCTACAGCCAAAGTATGATTCACAAAACCTCGCTACGTCACCTCAAGGGCCATGCAAAGGCATTTCTTCATGGAAACCAAACAACCGAGGCTCCCAAACAAACCATCACTAAGATACTGGAGGTAACTAACTCGCGTGGGGCACAAATGGGACACAGCAGACAGTACCCACTTGGCGACTGTGGGCAAAAGCAGAGGAGGCTCTCGGCCCCTCAGAGCAGCTACCTCGGAAGCTCTCGAGGCAGCGCTGACCCTGCCAGAAAATCAAGTTCCTCTGGGGGGCCCAACCAGTCTGCAGCAGCGTATGCACCAACTAACAAAATAATTACCAATGCAAATAAACGCCCATACATAGTCACAGTGCTGAGATAAAAAATGTCCCTGAACAGAAACGTCCAGCAGCCGGCAGAAGCTGTGTGGAAAACCAGCTGGGGGCAGGAGATCAGGCTGCCCAGAGACTCAGGGAAGCAGCAGCCCCACATCCTAGGTTCCTGCCGGGTGGTGGGGACGAGGGGCTGGACCTTCTGTGCAGGAAGGAGAAAGGGCCACAGCAAATCATGCAGGCCAGGAAGAGCCACTCGGGCAGCAGAAGCCTGAGGTCTCATCTCCCACCATGGCCAGACATGCCCTGTTAATCCACATTTAGGGTTTCAATGTGTCTTCAAAAAACAGTAATTCTGGGAGAAGATCAGGGAATAGAAAAGAAGCATCTATTTTTCCTGGGAGCCTCCTCCCCAGTGGGCTGGCCGTCTCTGCTGCCCGGGAGGTAAGCTGTGTCATCACCTGCATTTAAAAGATGAAGACACGCGAGTGTGCACACTCAGCATCCCACCCGGCCCCGAGGCTGAGGCCCGGAGAGGCACAGCCCTGCTCCCTGGGCCCTGTGCACCTTTCTGGCATGGCCCTTGGCTTTCTCACCTAATCCTTGGTAAAATATTAAAAATTCGTCAATGTCTCCTTCCTCCTGCTCCTTGGACTGCAGCAGGGACTAAGCTGGGGAGGTGGCACAGCACAAAGAAGGAAACAGGGGTTTGGAGCTGGGTGGGAGTGTGGACGCACACAGAGGAAGCAAGGTGGGTGAGAGCGAGGGCTGCAGGCTGCACCAAAGCAGCCCACGGGCACGCGGTCCCGCTGGCCAGGCAGGTGAAAGAGGGAAACCATGAGTGTGGGGTGGGTCAGGCCAGGCCTGCAGGCACTTGGGTCCCTGGAAGTATTAATAAAAAGAGGGCCCTCCCTTGCAATGCAGAGAGTCACCGCTCCTGCTCTGACACAGGCGCACTTTATTCAGGTGGGACACTCGTATGTGAATACAACAGCATTGAGGACAAAAACTTGGCAGATAGCTCGGGCATCCTCCTTAGCGGCCGTTTATGGAAGTTTACAGAGCACATTTGTGAGTCTCACCCTGCTCAGCCTGTGCAGATGGAACCGGTCAGCATGACCTGCCCGTGGGGTCCAGACACTGGGTCATCGCTGCGGCTGCCAGTCACTGAGATGTGTGCACAGAGGTCCAGCCCTTCCCGCCCCAGTCAGTGTCCCTGCCTCTTCTCTCGGCCCGCTGCCCCTCAGGTTACCCTGAACCGCTGCCAGCACCCCTGGGCACCCAGACTGCAGCAGACGGGGAGCTGCCAGAGTTCACGGAATGTCCAGCATCTTCAAACCAATAAGCTGCTCCCTGCGTCCGATTACAGAGTCTGGGGTCACCAGCCCTGGCAGCGCGGCTCCCCCGATGAGAGTACCTGAGCACTGTACTGTAACTGCTTACTGAGTTGTGTCTCTCCAGCCCAAATGGGAGCTCTGGGCTTGTTCTCTGTGTCCCCAGCACCCACTGCGGGGCCAGAACATGGCAGGAGCTGCTCATCAACACAGTCAGCCGCAGGAGGGCTGGCGGGCTGCTCCAATCCTGCTGTGTATGAATGAGGAGCTTCTTTAGAGCTAGACTTCTCTGGTTCAAAGCCTTCTTCACGTCTGTCTGGTGCAGGCTCACGTCCTGGACACCCAGGGATACCAGAAGTGGGGTCTCGCTTCATTTCAGTGCAGAGGAAGCACGTTCATTAGGGACACAGGTGCTGAGCCTTCGCCAGGAGCAGGAAGGAGAGGAAGATACTGCTGCTCTTAGCAGGTTTGCAGAAAGGGCAAACACACAAGCACACTGCGACTCTCTGGATTCTCTTACCTCTGGCGTGCTTAGCGGCACATCTGTCCTTCCAGCAATCCCGCCGTACTGGAGCGAGCCTCTGAGTTTTGTTCCTTGCAAGTGGAGGGGCCGAGTGTCTCCGCTGGGTGGAGGCCCAGGGCAGACAGGACACATGTGCATCCTCACACACAGATATCACCTGCAGAGTTGGGTTTGTGGGAGACAGAGCACGCTGGGGCGTGGGCTTGCCCTAAGTATCAGTCCCTAAGTGCTAACGAGGCAGGTATATAGTACATGAAACCATTTCTATGTAAACAAACCCAACCGCGGGTCAGTTGTGAAGATCAGGCTCTCAGCTATGGGGAAACAGTCTTACGCAAATCAGCTGATATCTAGACAATCCCAGAGACCACAAGCTGTCCCTCCACCTGCCCCTCGTAGGCAAACCTCAGCCCAGAGCGGGACCCCAATGCCATGCTGGAGAGGTAGAGCTAACAGGACCATCAGAAAAAACCAAGTAGCCATCGGCTCCCATTTTTTCTTTTATAAATCAAAGCACACATGAGCAAACCCTGTGTGAATCACTGCGTTTTCCAGTACAGCCTCTGCTGCCTGTCCATACCAGAGATAAGGTGGAACGCAACCGCAACCTACCCGACAGGTTTCGCACGGGGACAGTGAGTTCACCAGGCCTGCGGCCTTAGGATAATTCTTGGCTTGTTCTCCTTGGAGTTATTACAGTGACGAAAGGGGAGTAGCTTGTGACCTGGAGCCAGAGGACACAGCCAGAATCAAGGATAACTCGGAGACGCTTCTCTCCTGTCTCCAACGAAAAACTACCAGAAGTGCATTATTCTATACAGGGCGTGAGAAAAAGAACCAGGAGAAGAGATACCACCTACGAGGAGAAACCTTACAAGAAGAGCCACCTCCAACGTCTCTCTGTCCTCTGCTTTACTTTGTCATGGTCCCTGAGCAGGCTTCTGGCTGATTCTTCCTGGCATCTTCTCCCTGGCCCTCCAGGTCTGCAGCAGGAAGGCCGTGGTGCAGAGCATGGCTAGATGGCCACCCGGCCTGGAGCGGCGCTGGGGCCTCCTTCGCACAGAGAGGCTGCCCAGGGCTGCGCGGCAGCTGGCCCGGGAGGCGAGGCGGGCAAAGGGGCTCCTTCCTTCCAGCTTATAAACCTCCCGCCTCCAGCCCGGCACCGTTCTCACCCAGGGGCTTCCCTCCGCATCTCTGACAGCCTCCGGGACCCCCCAGCCACACAGCTGCAGCTGCTCCCTTTCTCCCGAGGACATGGCTTGCAGGTCCTTCTTGCCTTCCTTCAGAGCTGTCCCTCCTCTGCCCGCCCTCGGTGTCCAGTGTCCCCAACGTCCATCCCTGCTCTGCTGGTCCCCTTGCTGGGCGCTGTTCTTGGGCGCCTGGGTCACATCCACGGCCACCCCAGGAATGTGCTAAAGGCCACCTAGTCTCTGCCCATACTGAAACCCATCTCTATCCCATCCCCCCAGCACCACGCTCCTAACAGCTGCCCCCCCACACCCAGCTCTGATGACCACAGTCCCTCAAGCTCCACAAGCCTGGCCTCACCTTCCCTATCCTAGCAAGCAGCACCACCTGGAAACTGTCATCCTAAACTCCTCCCTTCCCCCTAAAAAGGCCATCAATGCTTTAGTTGAAAGAGCAAATTTTTTCTGGGAAAGAGAATCTGTCTTCGCTGTGGCCGTCCTGTGTCCTGTGTGCACAGGATGTTCAGCAGGGTCCCTGGGCTCGACCCTCCAGACGCCTGTTGGACTCTCCTCCCCGAGCTCTGACAACCACACATGTCTCTGCACTGCGGGGAGATGGGGGGCAAGTCACCCCGGGTGGGAGCCACTGCTGTAAAGGGGCAGAGAGTGAACATCTTGGGCTTTTTGGGCCATTTGATCTCAATTGCAACCTGAAAGAAGCAAGGGGTGCGCTGGACTCCAACTGCCATCTGTCCATCTGTCCATCTCCGCTCTGTCCTGCCACAGGGACTCACCTGTCTCACCTGGGCTCCCCATCCCCTGCCCAGCTGCCTCCAATCAGCCCCTCTGCTTATTTCTCAGGAAGACAGAATCATTTCCACTGACTAGGGAGGTGACACCCTTCACTGTGGCCAGGCCCTGTGCCACATGCTTCACCTGCTAATTTAAATCTCTCAAGCAGGTATGGTTAGTGAAGACAGTGGATGTGGAGAGTGAACTTGTCTGGGTGCACAGAGGCTGAGTG
Organism: Lemur catta; assembly: GCF_020740605.2. Lineage (NCBI taxonomy): Eukaryota > Metazoa > Chordata > Mammalia > Primates > Lemuridae > Lemur > Lemur catta. The sequence continues at coordinate 5,019,283 of NC_059135.1, forward strand.
GCACCCAACCTTCATTATTAACCACAATGCCACCCTGCCATGCCACCGCTGTCACCTTGCACCCCATCTCCCTCTGACCAGCCCCTCTGTGAAACCATGGGCAGAGCACAGGAGGGTGGGAGCTGGAGGGTCCCAGCGGCTACCCGGCAGCACAGCAGGGCACGCCCACTCAGGACCAGGCCTGTGTCCTTGGCCTCGTGGGTCCTGGTCACAGACCTATGGGACGCTGGCCCTGCAGAAACGCAGGCCGAGCACAGCGAGGCGGGCTGAGTCTCACACGGTGGCTCTGCGCATCCTGCAATCCTGACCACCCTTTGCCACCAGAGTCCTCTCTGGAATGTTTGTACCACAGCTAAAAGTCCATGAGAAATAAAAGCCACTATGCTTTGTTTCCCATAGAAATATTCCCCGAAGATCTCGGCCCCACCCAGTCTTTACCAGCCCCACAGTCTGCTGTGACTCCACCGCGCAGCAGCAGCCCTTCGGAGGCTTCCCGGAGATACCCACTCCTAGCCCAAAGGAGAGGAGAGAAACAGCCCTGCTGCAACAAGGCAGGAAGGGATGAAGACGACCACCCTCCCCCACCCCCACCTGCTGTCCTCTCCCTACTTGGCCAGCGAGTGCCCCCAGTTCAGAGCGGGCCCCATCCCAGGTCCCTCCACTCAGCCAGCCCCGCACGTGCCCAGACGGGTGGCTACCGCGCAGGATTAGTGGCTGGAGCCAGAGGGCTGGGGCTGGACAGCTGCAGGGGCGAGGCCAGACCCCACCCACACAGGGGTCAAACCTCACTGCGGCACCTCCCGTGGCCAGGAACCCAGGCCGGCACACAACAGCAGGATTCCAACTGCAGGAGCTAAAACAGCGCTTGCTCGGGGCACCCCACCAAGCAGGCCTGCCTGGGACTCTGGGTGGCCAGTGCTGGCTTGTTGACAGGTCATCCTTCCCAAAGCCAACACGCTCTGCCTCTCCTCCCGTTCGGCCCCCACCGCACTTTGAAGACTCGTGTTGAACATGCAAAGCCTGGATCCCAGGGAGGGTTCAGTAACATTTGCTTGCCTTGGAGCTCTAAAAGGCAGACAGCAGAAGCGAGGCCAGCCTGGCGCGCCCAGACACAAGGGCGCTGAGAAGGTCAACGACCATCCGGGAGGGGGCCCACCAGCCCTGAGTAGCTCAGGGTGTCAGGAGAAGCTCGTTAAAATGCAGGTTCCTGGGCCCTGCCTTAGGGACTCAGTAGGGACAGGATGAGGTATCACTCAGGGTCTCAACAGGCAAGGGACAATTTACTACAGTGAATGGGGTACAGGGACTCCTGGGGGTGGGGAGTGACACCAGGGGAGGTGGGAGGCAGAAGCCTCTACAGGAACCTGGCGGGGACAGGGACCCTCAGCCCAGAGAACCAGAGTCAGCCCCAGGCTGCCCCACCTCCCCCCTCTCCCCTGCTCACCAGGAGGAAGGGGAGCCCCCCATGCTGCAGCCTTTCCAGACCACTTCCTGGACCAGCACACCAGGTGCAGCCAGGCCTGGAGGGGCAGACAGACACAGGTCAGCACAGAGGTGGCCCAGGAAGCTGCTTTTCACAATGCACCTCCTGTGTGATCCTGATGTAGGTGATCAAGGGCCCCACACCTGGGCAAACACCTGGCCTAGGTCTGCAGTTGACTGCCCCCCTCTCTGTGAGCAGTGACCTCACCACTTCCTGGCATTCCCCTGTTCACACACAGGCCAATCTGCAGGGGGATGGCACCAAACTCAGGCCCTTATGTGACAGTGACCGATGCCGGCCCGAGCCAAGGGTGAATGCCTGGCTTCCTAGGGAATCCTAAAATACGGGGGCAGGCGTTGGGGGAGAGGCAGTCAAAAGCTGGGGGTCTCTCAAAGAACTTGGAAATAAGAGAACACAGTTCTTAGAATAAAATTAGAAGGTCGAAATACAATGAATCCTAGCAGCACTAGACACAACAGTCAAAAGGTGGAAACCACCCAAGCGTCCGCCAGCAGAGGAATGGATAAACAAAACGTGATGCATCTGTACGACAGAGTATTGTGCAGCCACAGAAGGGGATGGAATCCTGTTACCTGCTGCAGCATGGATGAACCTTGAAAACATTAAGCTAAATGAAGGAGCCAGTCACAAAAGGCCACACACTGCAGATTCCATTTACAAGAAACATCCAGAACAGGCAAACCCACGGAAACAGAGCAGATTAGTGCTGTCAGGAGCTGGGAGGGCAGTGCCTGCTCGTGGGTTTCCTTCTGGGTTGATGAAATGTTTTGGAAATAGAGGTGGTGGTTGCACAGCTTTGTGAATATACTAAGTATCACTGAATCATGACACTTTAAAATGGCTAATTATATGGTTAGGTGACCTTCATCTCAATAAAATTTTCTACAAAATAATGAAACCTCGTAAAGAAGCCAAGTCTCCCTTTAGAGGCCCAGTGCCCCTGAGGCCACTTGGGCGGTGACAGGCCCAACTTAAGAACGTGTCCGTCAGAAACCCATCTGGGGCTCAGATGTTCTGTACATGCACTGAGAACATCTGAAAAGAAACCTTCATAAAGGAGACTGTCTACACCGAGAGAGTATTTTTGTCATCATGAGGAATAAACTACCAGAGGACGGAGGGGCTGGCCAGGCAAAAGGAAAGCCAGCAACAGGAGTCGAGGCAAACTCCACCCACGGAACAGCCGGGAGCAGCAGTCGGGCTCAGGCACTAACTGGGGGTCTCGGAGCCCTGGGTCCCTGGGGCAATGCACCCCCATGGGGGCAGTGCCTTGGGCCATTTCGGGTGGGTTTTAGGACTCTAAAAACCCAACTGAAACTGGCCAAGCAAAAACAGGAACCGACTGGGGTCCCCCAAATCAACCCAACAGAAGGACAAGGGCAGGGCTGGCCCTGGGGCCACCTACTTGCAGACACTCCACAGCTCCCGGCCTCCAGCTCCCGTCACCGTCACTGGGGAGTCAGCCTCTTTGTGTCGCACCCACGTCCCCCATCTCCCGGTGTGGGCATGTGACTGGGAAGGCTCCACATGCCCGTAACTGTGGCCTCTCATTCCCACTGTACAGATGGGCAAACTAAGGCACTACAGAGCCCAGTCAGCAGAGCCACACAGCTGTTAGTCACCAAGATTCGACCCCAAACCAGACAGTGTAGCTCCAGAGTCCAGGCTACACGGCACCAGCACCACACAGGTGAAGTGGGAAGAAAAGGGGGTGGTCTTCCCAGCAGACAGAACAGCCATTCCATCCCACAGAAGACCCTCATTCTGCTCAAGCCCCCACCCATCTTAGTGAGGATACACTATCTGGACCCCCAATTAACCCTCTTCTTTATGTCAAATTAATAAATCGGTACCCTGGCCTCTGTGGCCTAGGTTTGTGGGATCTAAGCCCACCCCAGAATCCAGTGTGTGAGGGCCAGACCCTCGCCAGGACAGTGTCCCCTGGGTCACGCTGGCCCTGCCACCCGCCCAGGGCAGCCCGGGCTCACTCAGCCTGGAACCTATTCATGTGTGGAGGCCTGAAGAATTTTTACAGGAACCCGGTGTCCCAAGTTGGGCAAACTAGTTCACAGCGACTTACACACAGACCTGCCTCCTGGCAGACGATCCCGCCCCAGCAGGTGGAGGCCAGGTTCAGGTTACACTGGGTCCTTCCGAAATCAAGCTGGGAATCTGGTGTTCAGCATTCCTGTCAGAGCTGCATCCAGACCCTCCTCGGATTCTGCCACTGCCGGGCAGCTCCTTCCTCTGCAGGAGGGTTCCAGAACCCTGCTTCGCCCCCATCATCTGAGCCCAGTCCGTCTGCGCTGGGGACCCCGTGCGATGGTGCTGGGGCCACAAAAGTCCTGTTTGGCCCAGCCCTGCCAAGCGTCTGACCTTGGTTTAATCGCTGCTCAGTTTCCCTGAGGCACAAGTTTCCTCACCTGTACAAGGAGGCTACTGATGCATACTGGGCCCGACCCACCTGTCCTTGAGAAGATTACTCAAGACACAAATCTAAGAGACTCTGCCATCTGTAAACCACTGCGCAAAATTTAAATATGAAACAAGCCTAGAGAATAGTTCTTCGCACACCGTGTAGTAACAGTTCTCTCCCTCAGCTTCCTCTATGCCAAGTCTGACTATGGCCCCAGAACTGCACCATTTAAAACCCACCCTCCTTTGACAGCTATCTCATAACCCCCTGCAACGGCAGCACGTCGAGGCCTGAATACTAAGTGGCCTGAACAGTTCACGAGGACGACTCTTTCCAGTCATCTGTCGAGAGATTACCTGGACGCTGCCCCTTAGCCTGGACCCTGGGTGTCTACTGACCACCTAGAGAACACCTGTGATTTTCAGGTGTTGTACAGGGTGAGACCAAGTTCGATGACAACCCAAAGACAATTTTCATGAGCCAGGTCTTCCCTACTCTGAAGCTGAACAAATAGTATCTGGACTTAATGAAAAGCAAATGAAATAAAAAAATAAATAAAGGGAAGAAGAGTTTTACTGGTTTCTGTCAAGTGTCATTTGGGTTTTGGCTGAGCACTCCAGCCAAGACACTCAGCCCCGGTAGATCCTGCCTCAGCTTATCTTATCTTGAGTTCGATAAGCTCAGCTCAGGCCCTTCTCCAAGTCAGTGGCTGTGAACATTTTTGAGGGTGCAAATCCTTTGAGGAACCTGGTCAAGGCTGTGGGCTCTCTCTCTTTAGAAAACCAGCTATACCTGTAAAGTTTTGCATAATGTCAGGGGTTTCACGGATCCCTCTCAAACGGCCGTGCTAGGGCCAGGAGCCCAGGACAAACGCACCTGCTCTGCTATTGATAACAATTATGTTCAAAAGCCCAACCTAGACCAGTGCTTGTGGTGCTCCAGCAGCGGCCACCCCAGGTCACCCTGGAGCCTCTGTCAACACTGTTTATAATTAATTTCATCAAAAACTGAAGGCAGAGAGGAGTCTCTACAATCCAGCTCACACACAGACAATAAGCAACGTGTAAACAGATTAATGGGCAACGACAAAGAAAGAAGGCAACGAATCAAGCTGTATATACAAGAGGAAAGGCCAGGGCTGCCCCAGGATGGAGGGAGAAGGAAAGGTGTCAGAACAAGCTAACCCCTGCCCTCAAGCAGTCGGGAGATGGGGACACAGTGCAGAGCAGGCAGCACCCACATGGGGCGGCCAGCACAGGGAGCAGACCCTGGTCTGGAGCAGCAGAAGGTGGTGGCCACAGCACGGCACGAGAGCTCAGACAAGCCCCCGGCCTTTACATCTCTGCTTCCTCCTCTGCCAAGTGCAAAGCTTGGCTCCGTGGCCTTTTGAGTCCCCTCTGGTTCTGGACAGAGTGGAGAGGAGATCCCAGGCATACCATACCCGACCTCTACCCAGCGGGGACGTGAGCATCGCAGCTGGGTGTCCTACCTGTCAACAACTCAGAGACAAACACCATCAGAGCTTGGCCCCAAGACCCAGGTTGGCCCCTGCCTGCCGGGCCTTCTGCTCCCCCCTGGAAAGAGGGGCCCCACGTTATTGACTCTGGCCAGGGGATCATGCTAATCCCTCCTTTGACCTCTGTGACCCCTAGGGCCAAACGGACAGCCTCAGATCAGAAGGGCATCCTGCCTGAGAAAACGTCAGGGACGGATCAGCCCCTGATTAGATGCTCACTAAGAAGCCACACAGTTGACTCTCGGGGCCCCTCAATAACCAAACGAGAACAGTGAGGCCCAGAGAGGCTAAAGCACTTGCCCAAAGCGACCAGGCTGTGGGGAATTCTCAGGGAAGGCGAGAGGGAGTGCAAAGATGTGTGCACACCACCTCCTCCACCGCCTGGGGGTCCCAGTGGCTGCCTAGCCAGGTACAACCCCCAGCATGGATGCCCCTGTGAGCACCCCCCCACGGACCAGCAACCAGGACAGGTACCGGTGAACCAACCCACAGCTGACCTAGTGCTTGGGGACGGGCTCAGCTGCTTCTGAGAACTGGGAGCTGGAACCTCAAAAATGGCCCTGGGACAGGTCCTGCCAAGGGCTGCTGTGCATTGGCTGGTGGCCATTCCTGGGCCAGGTGTACGCTGGTGAGCAGCAGAGGCCAGGTGACAGGTACACAGGTGAGGGGGACACACTTTTTCCTGAAGCTGAAGAGCAGCTTCGTTTCTTGGAGCTTGAGAGGACTCCCTGTGCTCCGTCTCTGGACTTTCCAATAACCCTGCCCCTTCTTCCGAGGGCCTATGTGATTCCTTTTCAGTCTTTGAGAACCTTCAGAGACACTGGTTCCATTTTTACCAATGAGAAAACTAAGGTTTAAGGAAATTAATTTATGCAACATGCTATTATGCGCATAATTGAAATTTGTCTATACTCAGAAAAGGACATTAAAGCTATAAGCGCTTTCTGTAGCTATTTTTCTGACCCAAGAGTGAAATATGTCCCCATGCCCCTCCTAAACTGCAGGCTGCTCAGCCAACTTTAAATAATGAACTAACAAAAGGGGAAACTCCAGCCACAGAGATAGGGAAATGAGGGCTTTTCTGATTACACTGGAAGGGTCTTCAAAGTCAAGCAGGTTTCAGCAGGGGATTGGAAGGCTCTTGAAATAAACAATAGGGGAATCTTTCTTCCACTGACATCTTTTATCCCCCAAACCTCAAGTATGTTAAAAATTCCTCCTCTGTCCTCAAGGCGTGCCTGTTTTAAGAAGGGTGAAAGGCAGGCTAGGCATGAGGCTCAAATGCCAGCCTGTTAAGAAAGAAGGCAGATGTCATTTTCAGTCTAATGCGTTGCCAGGAGTGTGGCTCTGATTTCATCCTCATCTGCCTGGACTCCCAGGCTCCCCGCCAGCGGCTGGAGACCTCCCAGACTCAGCTGTGTGCTGGATTTACTGAGGCAGCACCACTGTGTTGGCATCTGAATGCAGAGGTTTGCGTTCAGCCACCTCGTGGCCCTGAGGTTCCTTCCTCCTGCTATTGGATCATCTGCTGATAACCAGGAGGTCAGGCCTCACCCCAAGAGGGCCCAAGCAGGCCTGCGGGTCACCTAGGCAGGCCTGGGTGTCGTGGTGCTAAGGATGCTGGCCTGAGCTGCTCTGTCCCAAGGATGCCTGAGATCCAGGACCTCAGCCACAGATTTGAGGCCCTAGGACTTGAACCCAATGCAAACCTCAAAAGTACACCAATTAGTGGGGTGCTCTTCGAGGGCGACAAAAGGGCTTTGAAACTAGAGAGAGGTGGTTGTTCCACAACACCGTGAACATGCAATGCCAGGGCTCCGTGCACTTTCAAATGGTTAACTGGATGTTACATGAATTTCACCTCAAAACCAAAGCAAACAAAAACCAACCCACACACACAAATAGAAAAGTCTGGGCACTCTTGAGTCTGAAAAATAACCCCTGGAGACTTTCCCATGAAGTCCAGGCAGAAAGTGCCTGGCCAGAGCTGGCTCGGACAGTCGCCTGCAGACAGGGCGGGAGTCTGGCCACCGAGGCTGGATGGCAACCTCCTAGTGTCCAGTCCATTTCTTAGTTGTTTTCCTTGACTTTCATTTAAGTTCACAGTGCTAAGGAAAACAGTAGTTTCCCTGTTTCTTTTTACTTCTCCGTGGCTCATCTCGTGGTTCACAAGTGATTCCTAGCGGCCAGTGCTGGAGTTGAGGGCGCGGTTATTTGTCCATGTAGCTCATGTGCCCTCCCAGACACCTGCTCAATTAAGGGGAGCAAAGGAGTGGCTTGTGGGGCACACAAATGTGGGTGGACTCCAGGCCTGGGCTTTGCTACTTCTTAGTAGCAATAACCCACCGAACTTGAACCTGAGGGAGCGACCCACTGAGTCTTGTTTTATCTGTGAAATGGGCAGGGAGTACAGGGCATCCCAAGGCTTGAGCAGGTACGACACACAGTGGGTGGTTACTGGAGGCGCTGTGGCCTGGCGCTCACCCTTCACAGCTGTCAGCAGGACTCTGCGAACACCCATGAGGACAACCGTGAGGGCAGGCCTGCGGGGCCCTGTCTCCCCACCAGCTCCTGTCCCTTGGCTGACACACCCCCAAGGAGCTGGTGGCCTGTGTTCTGCTATCAGCCTCTGTTACATCAGTCACTTGCACTGGACCCAAAGAGAACTGAGGCCGGGATCGTTCCTGCTCCCTCCATCATCCTGAACAGCAGTAACCACAGGTGTGGGAATAAACCATCTCTCCTGGTGACAACGGTGGAAACAGGAACAGGTTAACAACCTAAACCCATGTCTCAGGAACTGCATTCAGATCACAAAATTAGGCCCCAGCAAAACTGTGGGCACAAAAACCAAAATCCCCGGAAGCTCCGCCGCACCACGGCCCCGAGGCAAGTCAAAATGTGACTCTCAAGAAGATGCTGCATTTATGTTTCTGGGGAAAAAAAGCCAAAACAAAAATTGGCCCAAAGTGTTGCAGCCAGTGGATGGTCTCTGCGAGTGCTGTGATGACCCGCGTCCACCCGACTTCCCCAGAGACGCATCCTGATGGTCCCACCAGCTGTCTCCAGGGTAAGCCTCCCTAACTGGGCTCCTGCAAGCCTGTGTGCCCAGCAGGGAGACGGGCAGGCCCCACTGTGGCTCATCTTGAGATGGGAGAACCCCGTCCCGCCCTCCTGTGCCTCTTCCCAAATGTCTTGTTGCCCCAGTAACCCTGGCACGGAGCCAGAAAAAGCAAACCACATACATGCCACCCAGGGAACCGCTGGAGCCAGGGTCACCTCCCCCACTCCTTAACCTCCTCCTCCTTCCCAGGATGGGGCCTGCTCTGGCCAAGCCACACCCCAAATCCAAAGCCCAGAGAGGTGAGGCCATGATGGGCACACACTGAGCCACACTGCAAAACCCACCCACGGTATCTACCAGGTTTATCGAGAGAGAAGAACTGAGCTGCAGTGCTTGCCATCTGATCCCAGAAACCCTGGCTTTCTGGCTAAAGCCAGGCCCAAAGAATGCTAGGAATGTGGATGCCTTTCAGTAGGTTTCACCGCAACCCAAATACCCCAGAGCCTCAGGCAAAGGGCTGCACTTACAAGGCAAAGCCTGCTGGTGGTCGCTCCTGGGCAGAAGCATTTCAGGTCTCCGAGGCCTCCACGGGCGGAGGACTGGAGGGACCAGGAGGCTCCTGCATCCTCACCTCACTATGAGAGCCCCGAGTCTTAACTGCGGACACCCCAGTCATCTCTCCATCCCAGCGCACACGCAGATTCTGGCACACAGAAGTGGGCAGAGGAGAAACAAAATCCAAGCAGCTGCCCTCAGTGTAAAGGATTTAAAGAAGAACCTGAAACAATTCAAGTAGCCGCGTGCTTGATTTGATTTTTTAAAATTCAAACAAGACCCTAAGAGAAAGCCCACCCTGCTGCGGCTTCTCAATGCCCCTCTTTGGCCCTGAGTGTCCAAAGGATAAGTTAAATCACAGCCAATCCTTCCACTTGGCGGGGAAAGAGTCCTTTGTTGTTTTTAAACAAATGAAGGCTACACCACGTGAAGCAAGGATAACATTCCTTCTGTTCCCAGCCAAGACAACAAAGACCAAGAGCAGCCAGGAAAATACCCGCGGGCACTTCACCAGAACACCACCCTATCCAGTCTCCCTCATCAACCCAGCCAGCGCTTCCTCTTCTGCCATTGCATGCCAAGGACCGACGTGCCCGAAGCCCCAGTGAGGGACCTGCACCCACGAGGCCAAATGGACTCTCTTGGCCCCATCTGGTTGCTGGTGACCTCTTCCCTCGGGAAAACAGTGGCTCCTTTGTGCCCACACGAGGACGGCCAACCTGGGCTCTGTCCCGCGGCTGCTGGGAGAGAACAAGCTGGCGGTCCGGTTTCTCAGCAGAGGGAATGATCCCTCAGTGGCCACAGAAGGGAATTCACTGAAAACAAACAGGGACGAGGGGCTGTTCTGGGAAGGCGCCGGTGCCAGGCTTCTGAGCCGTCACACCGATGGCAACTGACCTTCCCCAGCTGGGACGACACTGGGCTGACAAGGATATGAACAGAGAGCCACGACGGAGCTACCTGCAGTGCCTGTAAAGGTCAGAAAATGTCACTGGAAGCTTCTGGAAGCGGCTTCTCCCACCTGCGGCTGCTCTACATGTATCCGCACACAGCTCACAACACAGCTGCCGCCACAGGGCAGGCCCACACCTGCACGGCCTGCCCGGGACCCCGAGGAAGAGCCCCAGGACCCAGCCTTGCAGCCAGGACACCGGGCTGCCAGACAAGACGGAAACTCAAGTAAGATTCAGAGTCTAGTTCAGGGAAGGACTCGCGTCTGTGCTCCCTGCAGGACGGCTCCACATGCCAGTGAGGCGGCTACGCTCTGAGCACACTTCCACGGCAGGTAAGGGTGGCTGTCACGTGGCCCCCAGGGACCCTCAAACCCAACGGTGGGAGTGTGGCACAGAAGGACCTTCCCCGTGGGCTCGCCTGGAGCTGCCTCCTGGAAAGACCCTCCCCCAGGTCCAGCCAGCCCCTTCCCAGGCCGGCTGCCCCCGTGACCACTGTGACGGGCCAGCCCAGGCCGGAGCTCCCGTGGGGTCAGAGATGGGCTGTGTAGAGCTGCACCCCAGCCCTGCCCTCCCGCCCACTGCTGCTGCACTCCCCAACAAACCTCAGCCTGTGACGAAGCTCATTTTGCACCCCAAACCCGAGTCTCCCTTACCTGCTGTTACTTCTGCTGCAACGACTGGCAGTGTTAGTGCACCAGGATAATCTCAGCAGCTGAACCCCAAAGATGAGCCGCAGGTGCACCGCAGCCGTGGGGTCTCCTCCTGTCCCACGGTGCTGACACGACTACAGGGCCTCCGTCTGTGACAGCAGAATTTACCAACATTGACGAGAGACAGGAGTGACAGAAGGTGCCACCACAAGCCCCCTCAGCCACCGCACCAGTCTGACTATCTAGACAGCAGTAACAGAGCCGCCGTGGGCCTGCGGAGGAATCCCAGTCGTCAGGCTGTGGAAGAGGCCCCTGCCGTCGGGACTGACCCGGCTGCGGAGCGCCCAGAGAGCAGCCCGACATAAGCACAGGAAATGACCCGCAGGTGGTCCAGCACCTCTGTCAGGCATCTGTCACTGCTCACTCCTGCCCAGGCTGCCCAACTCCCACCCCTGGGCACAAAATAAATGTTTGCTGAGCCCTCCAGATTGCCACCTTGTCTTAACTCCAAAAAGTTGCCAGGCTTCTTTCTCTATGAAGAGAGGCTGCATTTATAACACTCTTACTCACTGCAGCTGTGAGCACTCATTCTCTTAGTGCTTTTGAATAAGGGCCCTACGGGCCCTGGGGAGTTTTCTACGCATTCATTCTGGCAGGGTCTTTAGGTAGAAGGCCATTACTTGCGGCCCCATGGTCCTGAAGCTGACTTGTAGTTCTCATAAATCCCCGGCAGGCTCCCTGGACAGGGGACCATGGCGTAAACTCACACCTCTCACCTAAATGTGGGAGGGCCCAGTGTTGCCCAGCCAGGCTGACTCAGGGACATCTGCTCTGGACCCTGGGCAGGCACAGGTGCAACCCCTGCACCACCTGCCAACTCGGTGCCAGGTGCAGGGGAGGGAGGGCATCTGGCTGTGACTGTCATGCTGGGGAGGTCTGGGATGGATGGATAAGGACCCCAGGACTGCTGGCCGCTTCCTGCCTCTCCAACTCCTACTGACTTTTCTGGAAGCCCAAGGTCTCTGGACAAGGACCAGCTTTCCTGAGAAGACAGGGGAGGGGGCATGACCTTTCGGCTAAGCACCTTTCTCTCGCGGGAGCCACCACACCCGTCAGTCCTCATGGACCTTCAAAAGAGGGCCACATGATTTAGTGTGGGTGGACTGAGTTAGCATGCTTAATTCTCTGGTTGTTTGTTTCAAGAAACACCAATGTTGTCATCAGCCAAAATTTGTGGGAAATTTCCACGAACCACAATGCCAAGAAGACAAGATTCTGTTGTCTTCAGGAGCTCAAAACACAGGTGTCCTCTCCTGTGTTCCAGGGAGAACAACACCTATGTGCCTGCCGTGCAGCTTACAATCTCAGCCAACGACAAAGCTACAGAGTAGGCAGGAAGCTAGATGGGTCAGTGGTAGGAGGCTCCTGGTCCTCACCCTGCCCATTCAGACAGGGAACCACATTCACACACACAGACGACAACTGCATCCTAAATCCTCGTTCCAGGACAGTCACCAACAAGACACTCGGCTGTTCCCTCCACTTCCCATAGGTCACAGATTGAACTCTGTCCCCAAAATTCATGTGTTGGCACCCTAACCACCACCAGTACCTCGGAATGTGCCCTTATTTGGAGACAGAGTCTTTAAGGGCGTGTCATGAGGGTGGGCCCTGATCCAATATGACTAAGCGACTTTATAAAAGGGGGAAATTGGGAGACAGATACACATGCATGGAGAGGGCGGCGTGAACATGAAGACAGAGATCGGGATGATGCTTCTACAGGTCGTGAAACACCAGCAATTGCCAGGAACCACCTGCAGCCAGGAGAAGGGCCTGGACCAGCATCTTCCTCACAGCCTCAGGAGGGACCTGCTGACACTCGAGCCTGGACTTCCAGCCTCCCGAATGGTGAGACGATGAGACGACAAATTTCCATTGTTCAAGTAACCCAGCAGTTTGTGGTTCTCTGACAACAGCCCGATCAAACTAATCCATCATACCGTGGATTCCCCACCTGGAAAATGGGAAAAGGAATTCTCACGGCCCTGCCCGTCTCAGAGGCTGCTGAGGGAGTAACAGCTTTGAAAATGGTCCAAGAACTCCTCACCCACCTCGCCCTACAGCCCGGCCTGTGCTTGGCCACAACACAGGGCCAAGCCTCTCAGGGCAAGACAGACCCGCATGGCTTCCTGATCTCAACGAACACACAAAACGTTCTTTGTTCCAACAACCTCAGTGTGGGCTCAATGGTCTGACCCGATAGTTAGGTCCAGCACATAGTTTCTGAAGAGCTGAGGTGAAGCCATTTTAGGCAGGCTTTGGGGAAACTGGAAAACTCCTGAGCCTATACCTTAGGTTTCTAAGCCGCCAGAGTAGACATCTATGGGTCCATGGGCCAAAGAATCCTCCGCATCCTGCATCTCCTGTAGCTGGACAGAATCGAGTCTCTCCCTCCCTTACCCCCACCACACACAGGTGCCAAAGGAATAGAACTAAAGTACAAAGTAGAACTAAACTCAGGTTGAGTATCATTTATCCAAAATGCTTGGGACCAGAAGTGTTTAGGATTTTGGAACATTTGCACATACACAATGAGATATCTTGGGAATGGGACCCAAGTCTAAACTCGAAATTCATTTATGCTTCATATACACCTTACACACACAGCCTAAAAGTGATTTTATAGCACATTTATAATAATTTTGTGTATGAAACAAAGTTTTGACTGTATTTTGTTGCCTGTCACATGAGTTCTGGTGTGGAATTTTCTACTCGCAGCATCAAGTGGGTGCTCAAATGTTTTGGATTTTGGAGCATTTCAGATTTTAGATTTTCAGATTAGGGATGCTCAACTTATGAACTCTTGTCCTACACCAGAGTCAAACTATGGCCCATGGGTCCAATCCAACCTGGCCACTTGTCTTTGAATGGCCCAAGAACATAGAATGTTTTTATATTTTTAAATAGTCGGAAGGTGGGAATCAAAAGAAGAGTAGTATTTCATGATGTGAAAATTATAGGAAATTTAAGTCACAGCATCCACAACTAAAGTGTCACTGTGTACAGCCCCATCTATTCCATCAACGGCACTCTTGTGCTATCACAACGGAGTAGCTGGACAGAGACCTTATGGCCCATAAAGCCATTTACTCTCTGGCTTTTTACAGAAAAACGTTTGCCAACCTGTGTTCTCTACCAGCCCTACTCATGCAACAGGCAAAGGGGCCAGGCGGGATGAGGCTCAGGCCAGAGCGAAGTGGGCATTCACCTGGGTGCTGGATGCCAGCAGTGTTTGCCAAGAAAGAAGAGACGGCAAGAGGGAAGGAAAGAAAACCAGTGGAAGGTGCAGTCCGAGAGGGAGAAAAGAATGAGCCCAACATCAATTTCAAAATTGTTTCCAGAGCTGACTCCAATCTCAAAAGGAAGGAGGCAATTCTGGTAGTACGGTGAGGCCATCTCCTTCAGCGCAGGTCAGCACGGTGGGTCCTCACAAAGCGACGTCCAAGGCTGCACTGGGATTTCATGGCCTCGCATGAACTTAACCCCAGGTTTTTCACTGTTTATGGGGGAAGATTATTCCACTCTGAGACAACCAATTTACAAAACTGAGAAAATGACACTTTGGTAGATGGCCAAAGGCCTTTATGTTGAATGCTATCAAAATCCACACTACAAAAACTGTTAACAGATACTAAAAAGTACTTAGGCAAGTATGGGTGATGCAGCCAAGTGAAAGTGTCTGAAATGTCACCTGATGCGTATGGTTGGATTTTCTCATCCGGAATATAGAACCGGTTCATTTATCTTTCCAATAATTACATAAAATTTCAAAGTTTATAGAGAAAGCAACAAGGAACACGATACAACCTTCCTCGCACCTGTATTAAACCTATATTGAATACTAAGCACAAAATGGGGGAGCGGTGTCAAGACCAGCCACAGCCGGGGACCCACAATGCTTTCAGCCACGTTTATCCACCCACGCCACACCGGGTGCAGCTCCCACCTGGCCCCTGTGCAGCGTCAGGTGGATGATTTATCATACACCGAGTGGCCGCCTTTCCTGAACGCCCTTCCTCCCTGGCAGAGTGGCGAAGGAGGCCCCCGTTTGTCTCTGTCTATGAAGACGGGGAACAGTGACACACAGGCCTGCCACACCTGTGACTGGAAGGCTGCCTTCTCCTCCCTCTTTGAGCTTCTGCTCCCACCGGCTGGAGCTGGTGTTCCACTTTAGACTGGAAGTGAAAGATGTTGCAGGCTGCTTGCGGTCCCCACGAGAAACACGTCACACCCACACCCAGAGAAGACCTTTACCCAGCAGTTATACTGGAAGATTCATGTACATTTGGCTTTTTTCAATTTTTAAAAATATTATTCTTCTAGGCTTTGACTGTCTTTTTCAGCACACTGACCAATTACTTATGGGCCTTCAGAGTCTGACCCAGTTCATAATTTTGGGATCCACCAGCAGGGCTAAAGGTTTCAATCTCTCACATTTCAACAATCACCGCTTCAAAGGTAGTGAAGAAGAACTTCTCAAGGAAGAATCCTGTGCTCTGTTTCTGACCTCACAACCGTCTCCCGCGATCACATGGGGAGACATCCCAGTAAATGGGGGACTCGGGACATTACCATGAGTCAAGTGCGTGGGGTCACATTTCAGACTAGCTCCATGACCTTTCCTAAATTATCTAACTTTTCTGGACTTTGTTTCCCTCAAGTGTAAAACAGGACTTTCTACCCCACAGGAGAGTATATCTGATTAACACGGGTTTTTCTTCTTTTACTTTTTCTACTAGCCCATAGACCATGTTGAGGGCAGGGACTCTGTCTTTTTCTTCTCTGAAACATAAAACACCAGACACGTAGTGCCAAATACATAGCAGAAACTTCACAAAATACTTGTGAAATTCTTTCAATGAGACAGGGTTCTCAATCATTAGCTTGTCCTGGACTCACCTGGGGGCTCATTACAACACAGATCACTGTGCCCAACCCTGAGTTCCTGATGCTGCAGGTCTGGGGTGGGCCTGGGAAGGTGCATTTCTAACCTGTTCCCACGTGACGTCGATGCTGCTGGTGCAGGGGCCTCACCTTGAAAGCCACTGGTATAAGGTATCCAGGTGACAATGTGCTTTTCCACGGGGTCCCTTGGTTATTTTTCACAACAACCCTGTGGGGTGAGCAAGACAGGTATCTTCATGCCTATTTGGCAGATGGGAGAACTGAGGCTGACTTGGGTTTCAAAGACTCACCCAAGATCAAAAAGTGAGCAGCTAGGACCACAGCCCAACGTACTGGCAAAGCCAGCCACAGCAACCTTGATAAAAACAGAGTGACGGCAAACATCAGGAAAGCAATCTGAACACAAAACAGGGTGCAGGGAGACAGGATGTCTACCAGTGAGGGCATAAAACACCAGACTGGGTTCCAACGTTGCATTTCCTTCCTTTTTTCCTTCTTCATGGCTGACTGTAAAACCTCCCAAAGTCTTTAAAAGCAGGAAGAAGCTAAAAATCCAGCCTGAATCAGATTAAGCAGAGTTTGTGACCGAGTCTTGAAAGAGTTTATGCCTCATAACGTATCTGGAGGGGGCTGAAAATACTTGGAAAAGCTTGTTGTGTTGAAGACTCAGACCTTATTTGAATCTGGACTCAAATCCTGGCTCTGCCACTCAATGCTGTGACCATGGGCAAGTTTTATCCTTCTTCCTCAGCTCTGGGTGGGTAGGGAATTGCTGGGCCTCCCCCGTGAGCAGTAAGTGAGATGACGCCTACACCACGGTCCCTGCGTCAAGCGCTGGTTCCTTTCTTCCAGGACCCCATGCAGCTAATGCCTCCCTGAGAGATGTCTTCACCGTGTGCCCACCCCTCCCTGACCGCAGGGAGAGCTGTCACAGACGGAGGACCACCAGGATAGACGGGAATGGCAGGACATCCCAGCCATCTGACCTCTTGGATTCTCCTTCCTGCCAGTTAAATCTTCACCCCGGCAACCTCTGACCTTTGCAACAGTGAAGAGGCCAGAGGGAAAACGCAGCCTGGAGTCACCAAGTCGGCCTTTCACACTGACCCAAATTCCCCTCCACGCCTGACTCATCGCAGACGGAGAGCCCTCTTCTTGAATATTCAGCTTCGCAAGGGGGTCACGGGGGCCCCCACCTGACTGCTGGACGGTTAGAAAGCCCAGCCAAAGCGCGGAGCAGCACGTGGAATACTTACTTCATAAGAGCATCGAGGGATTTATAACTCACTAACCTGATGGTGCATCACAGGCCACCCCCTTCAGATAACAAGTCCTGCCCTCGGAGCACACGTAGAGACTGGGTCGGAAAAGGACTCACTGGAACATCTGCTGAACCAAGACTCAGTAAAGCTATCCGAAGACCATTCTGTATTTTAACATATTTCCCCCAAAAGAATCCTGTTTCTAAACCTCCTCAGTGAGATGAGTACAATATGTGATCCAGAAACGCAAGGCAGTCCCCAACTTTGAGGAACATCTTACTTTTTAAACAAGATATTCAAAAAAATGCAATCTTCAAAAAAAAGTTTTTTTTCTTTTAAATGCAAACTTGAAAAAGGCCAGTGCGATGGCCCGCTGCCTGTTGGAGTGGCTGCATTTTGGGAGATGTTTCAATTGGTGGTCACAGGGTTGGGTGACCAACACCTCGCATCCCACAAGCAGGGCTGGCCAAAGGGCGCAGCTACATGGAAAGTCATTTCCCATGGCGATCCCACAAGCTCCTGGCTTCGGTTCAGGGCCTGCTGAGAACACACCAGTGCAGGTGGTTGTTCAGGGACATGAAAGGCAGTTTCTGTCTACCATCCCTCACGCCCCAACAGAGCCATCGGAGACTCACAGATTAGTTTCTCCTCCTGGCGACTGCTCTGGATATTTATTTATTCTTCCCTTTGTCATCAGCAACAGTAAATTAGGCATGAAAGGTTAATACAACTATAAGCACAGCTTAAGGTCTCATGGCTGGCGCTTATTTAGCTTAAAGGGACATGAGGTTAAAGAATGCCAACCCATCACTCGGTCATCTCGCAAATCCTCACTGCTTGTAGGGTACAGAGAGACTGGTAAGAGAAATAAAACCCTGGGTCCTGCACTCTAGAAGTTGGAAGAGAAAGCAAGTAAATATAAGACAAAATAAAACGTGGAAGATGCCAAGACGTCACATTGCTCACATAAGTGGAGAAGCAGATAGAGAAACAATCCCTAGATGCAGTGAAGTGACTTGTGAGTCAGAGAAGGGGCCAGTTTGGGCTGACTGGGATCCGAGCACACATCAAGGAGGATGCTATGTATAAAGTAGTGACAAACCCCTGTCCAGGTGAGATGCGTGTCATCTCTGTGTTCCCCCTCACTGTCCACAGATTCTGACTTTTTCTGATGTTCTTCTAAACATCTTCCACCACACGGATGGTTTGTAGTCATTAGGGCAGACCTTGGTCACTGTCTCAACTCTTGGTGGATGGAGCTGAAATATTCGCCTTTCTTATGACAGGCACAAAGTAAGGACATATAGGGCCCGGCATAGTGGATGCTTGTACAATCAGCTACTCACTCTGTCGCTGCATTGTCGAGATAGTCTCCAAATGGTGGGTGTCATCTGCTGGTGTGCCCCCAGCCCAGCACCCCAGGGCTGTGAGCCCTGGCTTGGCCCGCAGGACACAGAGGATGAGCTGCCGGGGCAGCCCTGGGATCAATGCCCCAGCCTGCTCACCACCAGAGGACAATTCTAAGGCATATTCTCTTGTTCCTCTAGAGCTGCGGCCCCCAATCCCCAGGCTGCACAGCAGGAGGTGAGCGGCAGGTACAGGAGGGAGCAGCAGGTGTGCTGGGCAAGGGAGCCGGGTGGTGAGGGAAGCCCCACCTGCACCCACAGCCACTCCCCACTAGCTCCCTCACCACCTGAGCCCCTCACCCCGTCAGATCAGCGGTAGCATCAGACCCTCATGGGAGCGTGACCCCCACTGAAAACTGCACACGCAATGGATCCAGGTCACACGCAACAGATCCAGGTCAAGAGCTCCCCATTAGAATCCAATGCTTGATGATCTGAGGTGGCACCGAGGTGGTGCCGCTGCCTGGCCCCATCCGTGGAAAACCCGTCTTCCACGAACTGCTCCCTGGTGTCAGAAAGGTTGGGGACTGCTGCTCTAGAGGGTCCTCAGCACGATGGAGCCCCAGTGGCCAGTCACGGTGGCCCTCAGCTCAACAGCTCACCCTGGATCTGCTTCCCTCTTCCCTCATCTCAGCCTCCCGGTACCAACTGCCGCTTGCTGGGATCGGTCACCTCCCCAAAAACATCAGCACCCAAGTCCTTGTCTCAGGCTCTGCTTTCAGGGGCTGCAAACCAGAACAGGTGGCAAATGGAAAACCGCTTAGACTGTTGGGTCTCTTGGCCAAACATTAGGCTGAGTGACAAAAATGAGCGGTCTCGGCGAGTTCTGGCCCAAGCCAGTGGGCTATTTTGTATTATTAGAAACTCCCAATTTAGAAAGCCAAGCAAATACGTTGTTTCATTAATAAGGGACATTCATGCTCAGCTAAATCTGGAGGAAAGCAAAGGTTATTTATACCCCAACTGACATTTTTACATTAAAGATCTATAAATTCACTGTGGATCACTTCCAGGCGGAGGGCAGCTGGCAGAGCTTGCGGTTCCCAAGGGATTCCTGACCCTCAGTGGGGCCTGGATCTGGGCTCGGGCTTCGTGGTCCCAGCACACGTGTCAGCAGGGAAGCCCACGCTGCGACGTGCCAGAGGGCTCTGCCCCAGCATCATCTCCTCGAATCCCCCCCGCGGCCGGTGGTCCCCCTTGTCTGTGGTTTTGCTTTCCGCATCAACGGTGGGCCAAAAATACTAAATGGAAAATCCCAGAAATAAAGACAGAGAGACCACATTCCCATAACTTTTATTATAGTATATTGCTGTAATTATTACATTATTAGTTATTGCCGTTAATCTCTTCCTGTGCAGAATTTATAAATTAAACTTTATCACAGGTATGTATGTACACACAATTTCCACAGGGCTTGGAACACATCTCCCAAGGATAAGGGGGGACTAGTGCATTACTTTTCTATTGCTGCTGTAACAAATTACCACAAATTTAGTGGCTTAAAACATATTTATTCTCTTACAGTTCTGCAGGCCAGAAATCTGAAATCTGTGAAGGCGCTGGCAGAGCTGGCTCCTTCTGGAGAATCTGTCTCCCTGCCCCTTTCAGCTCCAGGGGGCACCTGCATCCTGGCTCACGGCTCCGCCATCTTCAAAGCATGTCACCCCAACAGTCCGTTTCCGTCATCACAGGGACTTCTCTGTGGCCAGGTCTCGCTCGGCCTCCCTCTTACAAAGACACTTGTCATCACATTGAGGCATATCTGGGCAATCCAGGGTCATCTCCCCATCTCAAGATCCCTAAATTAATCACATCCACAAAGTCCCCTTTGCCAAATAAGGTAATACCCACAGGTGCTGGAGATTAGGATATGAATATCATTTTTTGTGTGTGTGGAGGGAGGGTTTACTCAGCTGACCACACACGCCACCAAAAACAGTGTACCTTTTCCACTCATTCCCTCACCAGGGCTCATCTACCACTCTGCACATGCTTTCATCGATCATTCACTTGTTTCCTTTCTCTCCCACCAGAATAAATGTTCCACGAAGACAAGGGCTATGTCCTGTTCAGCTGAGCACCTGGAACCCCCTGAGATACAGCAGGCTGGGAAAACGTGTGTCGAATGAATGGCTTCTAGGGTATCCACAAAGTCCAGGTGCAAATGCAGATGAAAGGATGCAGACTCGGACGTTCTCAAACACCAGTGTGTGGACAGGCAGAAGGAGAAGCACCTTGAAGAGGTTGTTCTAGAAGTCCGTGTGTCCAGTATCCCAGAGTCCAACAAGCTGACCAAGTGGTCCTCGGGGCAGGAATGCACCTGTGCTGCTCACTGTTGTGTTCCCAGCCCCTAGGCCTGCAGCCCGCACACAGTAACATGCCGCATTACTACTTCCTGTTGCCTGAACAGAAAAGAAAGCTTCTCAGGTACCCGTACTCTGCAGCCCCGTTTGGGATCCACTGAGCCACTGCCTCCCAGCTGGTCTTGGCTACACCCCTCACCAAATTTATGGTCCCACCATCTCACCTTCAGTGCAGCATACCCGGCTTATGAACACCAAGCACCTTGCTCCCTCCTGCCCCACCCCTTTTGGAGCCAGGCTTCCCTGCCCCATTTGGGGGTTTTCCTCAGTTTGGCCCTACCCCTGTGTCCAGCCTCCTCGGCGTCCACTGGCAAGTCCTCACTCCGGCCAGAGCAGCCGCCCCACCCTGACACTCTCCTACACACATGCCACCTCCTCTCGTTCTTCCTACTGTAGGGAAAGCCTCCTTAATCCGCTCCCTGCCTCTCCTTCAAAGCCCAGCTCACAGGGGGCTTCCACAAAGCCCAGGTCTCAGTGACAGCCCCCTCCTGCCCACACTCACAGTCCCACGGCACTTCCTCCCTGCGGGTGAGTTTCTGACAATCACCTTTGCTCTCCAGGGAAGATGATGGTTACATTTCTCCTGTGCCCTCCAGCTCCTGGGCTTGGATTCTTACAGACCAAGAGTTCAAACCCCAGTGCTACCACTGACCAGCTGCACCGTACTGGACAGGCTGTTAACCCTCCCTGTCTCTCCATTCCTCACCCATAAAATGGGCACACAGCGACCCACAGCCACCGGCCCAGCACCGGCACGAGGAGGTGTGCCAACAGGGAAGTGAACAAAACCCAGAAGCCACCCATGTGCCCACTGGTGCCACCAGCCAGCCAAGAGCAGGTGACACCCCTTCTCACCTGGGAGAGGCCGGGGCACCCCTGAGACCAGGATGGAGAACTGCAAAGTGCAGCCAGAGGTTTTGGGGGCCTCTAGATCAGATCCAGAACACCCAGTTAAATCTGAATTTCAGGTACACAACACACGATTTTTTTAGTGTGGGTCCCAAATCCTCCTGGGTGTCTTGCATTTTCATTTGCGAAACCCGGCGCCCCTTTTGGCTGTGCCAGTCTGACGGGGTTTCCCAGGAACTCCCGCCTCACAGGAGCGATGGGAGGAGGCGAGTGGCAAACCCACGAAGGTCACTATCAGAGACGCGCTCTGCAATATTTGCTTCCCATTAAAGAGTTGCCTTCCAAAACAAATAAATAAATAAAATAAAAATTTTCTTGCTAACTACCGCAAGGGATTGTTTCAATAACATTTTCCATTCCAGTATAACTCAGCAAGAACTCAGAAACAAAGCAGTGACTCCCACAACAAAACTCACCATGGCAACAGCTCACCTCCATCCCTCAAATCATGACTTCACCTCACATTCCACCAGAAACCCAGTATAGACTGTTCCCAAAGAATCCTTGTGCAAACAAACACCACTCAACTGCGACTGAATGGCAGGAAATGTGGCAGCTTTTTCTAATTTTAACTTTCTCCAGGAACGCATTCCACCCAAACACGAGGGGCCCATTCTCCCCAGACCATTGCAGACCACGAATTCCTTTGCAGTCAAGCAACCACCTCCAGAGCCCAGAACTGGGATTTCACGCTTGCTGGTCTGGCTGTGGGGGTCCCTGGGCCCCGGATCCTGTGCTGACTCACTGCGCGACGTTCCAAAGTGACTAAGAGGCTGCAAGGAGCTATCTGAACAGGAAGGTACTCCCAGGCCACCGACGGAACAGAGTGCTGAGCAGTCTCCGCCTCAGGAAGGCCGCGCCAAGCAATGAGGATAAACAGAGCCCGGGCTCAGAGGCGAGGGTACGCAGGCTGGGACTGGGAATGCCTCGAACGCACGATTCTCCAAATTATCCCCCTGGGACAGAAGGATTCAGGATGTGCCTCATTTGATTTTAAAAGCCCACGGGGCAAGGGACAAACTAGGAGGTAACATTTGCAGTGTTCATAATTAAGAACGGCTTATTTTCCAGAAAATTCAGAGCACTCCTACAACTCAGTAAGAAAAATGGGCAAAAACCACAAAAAGGATCTTCACATGGGAAGAAACCAGAACAGACAATAAACATTAGCTTACGGTTAATAGTCAGAAGAACATAAATGAAAAACAAATCAAATACCATCTCACTCCCACCAGGCCATCCCCTCGACATTAGTAAAGGCAGAGGACAATGACTGTGGTGAGGACATGGAGGAACCCGGAGAACTTGAACACTGCTGTGGGAGCCGACGCCCAGGTGCACTCCCTGGCAAACAGGTGCACACCGAGCTGGAGGTCATGTACAAAGACCTTCACAGCAAGCGTGGTCTGTGACGGCACAGGGCTGTCAATAGCCTGCTGTCATGCAGGAGCAGGAGTCAGTAAACTAGGGCACTAACATACGTAGCACCCCTGACACGGGATGCCATGGTTTCAGTTACCCTTGGCCAACTCCGGTCCAAAAGCAGGTGAGTATAGCACAGTAGGATACTCTGAGAGAGAGAGAGACAGAGAGAGAGAGAACCACATTCACATAACTTCTATTACCATATATTGTTATAACTGTTCTACTAGTAATTATTGTTGTTAATCTTTTACTGTGCCTAATTTATAAATTAAACCTTATCATAGGATGTATATATAGGAAAAAACATAGTATATATAGGGTTCAGTACTACAGAAGTTTCAGGCATCCACTGAGTGTCTTGGAAGGTATCCCCCTCAGATAAGCGGGGACTTACAATGGGAAACCACACAGTCCTGACAATGGATAAACTACAGCTATATATATCAACACAGATGAACCGCAAGGATATAATGTTTAGCCAAAAAGACCTCTTGGAAGAATATGTATTAGCTGCTTAGTGCTGCATAACAAACCACCCCTAACAATAGGCATTTATTATTTCACAGTTTCTGTCTGCCAGGAATCCGGGTGTGGCCCTCTTCAGGGTCTCCACAAGGCTGCCATCAAGGTCTTGGCCAAGGCTGGGGTTTCATCTCAAGGTTCAATTGAGGAGAGAGTCTTCAAGCTCATCCAGTTGCTGGCAGCATCCAGTTCCCTGTGGGTGCAGGATGGAGGGGCTCAGCTCCGTGCTGGCTGTTGGTGGGAGAACACCCTCAGTCCAAGCCACGTGGGCCCCTCTGTATGGCCGCTTGCCCCCCAGAAGCCAGCAAGGGAAGCAGTCTACTATCAAGGAAGAAGTCATCATCTTATGTAACCTAATCACACAGGAGCATCATCACTTCTGCTCAATTCTATTAGTTAGAAGTAGGCTGCAGCCCAGCTTACATCAAAGGGAGGGGAGCACACAGGGTGTGGACATCAGGAGGTGTGGGTTACTGAGGGCCACCATAGAGTCTGCCGGCCACAAATGGAAACTGTGTGGTTCCATTTATATAAAAGCTGAAAACACAAAGAACAAATGGTGTTCCTTAGGAACACCACGTAGGCAATAAAACTAAAACATAGTAGGGAAGGACAACCACAAAGTTCAGGACCATACACATTAAATGCTTTGGGTATTATTAGATAAACACATTAGACAAGAACAAGCTGAGCTGGAGGAGCGCAGTGAATGTCAATGCTAAGGGTGACGTCCCGTTTCCTGGCCTGCATTGTGGCTACACAAGTCTGCACAAATGTTTGTTGGTTCTGTAATTCTTAAATCATCCCCAAATATTTTCAAATATTATTTGTATCTACTCAGAGTTTAGGGACCACACAGCTTGGCCCCTTGGCACCCCGTGGAACAGTGACAACGGTGCTCTGCACCCTGTGGGACTCCTCCGGGGCATCCCCGCCTCCTGCACGCCCCACCTTGCAAAGGAACAGACCAGCTCCGACCCAGAAGCAGGGCCACCACCCAGAAACCCTGCTCCCCCTCCTTGCCAAACTGAGTTCAAAGGCCTCCAGCCTTACCTGGTGCTAAAGATTTTCCTCCGAGAGGTTCAGCCTGTTCCTCTGGGCTGGAGAATGACTCCAGGAGCTGGCCCCACCTCTGCCCTTCAGTTTCCAACACAGGCTAGTCTCTCTTCACTGGGCCAGGACCCCCCTCCAGGACCTTGAAGCACCCTATTGTTGGGGGGGTCTGTCCCTCTCGAGGCCGCCGAAAACAACAACAATCGATTGCTGGAAGTTGGGAGTCGCCCAGAACCACATCCTGTTTGGCCACAGCAGTGATTCAATCATGCCAATGCTGCCCGGACAAAAGAACTTTCTACGCAGGCTTAAAGGAGAGACATGATGCCTGCAGCAAGGAAGGAGCCCAGCCAGAGTTTACCGCACCGGTCAGTGAGCACAGAGTGCTGGACAGATGGCCAGCAGGGAAGGGAAAGGACACCTAGCTCTGCAGGGACAGCAGTCGCAGGGACCCTGCATTTTCACCCAGCCCTCAGGCACCCACTCACCGCTGTACAAGCTGCCAGATACTTGTCGAATGAATCAATGAATAAATGTAACCGTTCTCCAGATGGGGTGAGGAAATGCCAGAATATAAACAGACAAATCTGGGAGAGACGGAGTTGCCACTGGCAGCAGAAGGGCAAAACCCTGGTGACACCCTTCTCCCCTGAGATCAGAAAGGCAAGTGCAGGGCCCCTGTGTGTGCACGTGCATATGTGTGTTTAGTTACTTTCCTTGTGTGGGGCTCGCTCTCTGTGCACTAATTGCATAAGTGGAAAACATCCGACAGAGCAGGTACCTCGGTGTGGCGGTGAATATTCGTGCATACTTTAATCGGCCATCCTTGGAGAAGAGACAATCTCATTCTGTTTTCCATCTGCCAGCCCTAAGCCACTAACGGGATTAGTAGGGGCCTTGGCCCGGGTCGACACCTGCCAGTCGCTCCAAAGCCTGTTGCTCTGGGCTCTGAATTTCAGAGCAGTTTAATAATGCACCATTGTCCCCGCCTCTCTGCCCCGTTTCTCAGGTTCACTCGGCAAAAACATGATCCGTGTCTGTGTTTAGAAGCTCCTCACAGGCCGGGAGAGCCGCTCATCTCTAAATGGCCAGAAAGGACAAAGAACACACCAGGGAAGAGAGACAGGCCTCAGCCAAGACCAGAGAGGGCTGGGCCCACCGAGTGAGGCTTGGTAGAGAAGGGTGGGTGCTGGCCAGAAGGGTGGGTGTGGGACCCAGCGCTCCTCCTTGGCAGGGGTGCTGAGTGTCGCCCGAGGCACTGGGATCCAGACACCAGCCGTGGTCACACCCCACAAGGCAACATGAGCACAGTGGGCCAGGCCCAGTCTCCCATGAGCATCTTACATGAGCACTGTACATTTGTCAGAATTGACGTCACTATGTTGTTATCAAAGAATAAAGCCCATTCTTTATTCACATCCCCTTAGTTTCTCCCAAGGTCTTTTTTTCTGTTGCAGGAGTCCATCCAGGATACCACATGACACTTCCATGTCATATCTGTTTAGGCTCCTCTTGTCTGACATTGCCCCAGAAATCACTTGTTTTTGATGACCTTGACAGTTTCGAGGAGAACTGGTTAGGTATGTTGTAAGATACCCCTCAGCTGGGATTTGTCTCATGTTTTTCTCCCTGTTAGTCTGGGGTTATGTGTCATTTAGAGGAAGACCACGGAGGGGACGTGCCCTGCTCGTCACATCACACCATCAACCCTACATGGCGCTGTGACGCTGACCCTGCTCACCTGGGCCAGCGGCTGTCAACCCCTTCCCCAGGCCCCACGCTCCCTCTCTGCTCACTGCCCACTCAGTACGAAACAAGCAGCCCTGGTCCAAGGTCCAGTGGCCCTGGCTTAACTGCAGGTGTAAGAGAGGCCTCACCTTGCTCACCCCTGCCCTGTCATCCCACGAGGATTTAATTTGGCTACTGAGAACTATCAGCTAACTGTAAGCTCAACACGAGTTTAAAATCGGAGTGACTGAATAAATAAATAAAGGTGAAAACCTGGCCTGTGTTTACAAAAAGATAATTTCTAGGAGAAGGGCCCAGGTACTACGTGCCCTGCCTGGGCCCTTTAAGTCTGGCCAGGCAGCTGGTGCTGGAGGGACCTCGGCCCCTGCAGGAGCTGTTCTTCGTGGGGGATGTGGGTCGGGGATGAGGGCTCTTCTGCAGGTGACAATGGGCTCTGTGCCCAGGAGATGCAACCCCACAAACATCATCCCAGGCGCTGGACCTGGCTGCAGACCCCTGCGCTCTGGGGTCAGCCTTCACTTCGGAGTTTCTGTAGGGACTTGGGAACATAGGATGGCAGACAGGAGAATGAGGCCGGAGGAAAGAAACACCCTCTTAAGCAGAGAGGCAGGGAAGCCACTGGGGGCAGGGGGAGTAAGATTGAATACTCTCGGTCAAGCTACTTTTGTTCAAGTTTTGACTCCCAAAGCTTGGGTAAACTGCTTGGTGTCTCAGTTTCCCCATATGCTGAATGAAGAGGCTCACAGCCCCTGGCTCACAGGTAGGATTCTAGAATTAGGCATGAGTTCCCCTGGTGAGGAGTGGAGGAAAGCCCCAGTAGACAATGGGGTTCAGACACTGGGTGGGAGGGACAGCCTGCTTAGGTGCACCCAGACTGCTAGGCTCACGTCCTGTCACTGCAACCTCAGCAAGTGACCGAGCCTCCCTGGGCCTGGCTTCTCCACCTGCAAAAGGGAGAACGGTAGTGGGTCCGGGCAGAGCACCGTGTACCAGGCGCTGCCTCCACTGCCTGTGCTGCTGTTACCATTTCAGAGGCAGGAAACCAATCTGCTGTGGGATAACAACCCAACCAAGAACAAAATGCCCAGCCCCTAACCCCAGCTCTCCACCTGCTCGACTCCACAGGGAATATCCAATTCCTGCACCCGACTAATTCAGAGAAATCCATTCCACGCCAACCTTCCCCTTTCCAGTTCCTGGAACTCTGGCAGTTGCGAGGCAGCTGCTTGCTGCCGGATCCTGGCCCACTTCTGGGACAGGACTGAGGCGTGTGCTGGGCACACTTCACACGCGCCTCTGATCAGGCTGAGTTTTATTATGATCCCCATTACAAATCGCCACTTGTCACGGGCAGGCAGGGCCTGTGGTGGTGAAGCACAGACCACAGCACCCTGGTGTGAACTCATTGACTAGCTCAGAGTCCTTCCCCTCCTCCCACCCTTTGCCAAAAAGCACCCCACCACTGCCACCGCCACTGCGACTGCCACCAGCCAGGGAACAGACAGGACATGGAGGGGAGAAAGGAAGCAGAGAGGAGCTGGAGAAGCTGGCATTGGATCCCTGGGTTTTTCTGAGCTAAGAAACTTTGTCAATGCCCTGGGCTGTGGGCTGCATCTAGGTGGTACTGTAAAATGCAGCCGGGGAACGGGCCCCCCAATCTCACTGATACACCGAGCCCAGCACTAAGGCAAGAGCTTAAGGGCTGAGTCAGAAGCTAAACATTCCAGATGCTTCTCGGGGCTTCCAAGAGGGCTCAGCACATCCAGAAGTGGGACTCGGAGCATTCCTGTTGGCTCTGGGGCAGTGGGCCCACAGGGCAGCCTCCCTCCACCCACTCCATCAAATGCAGCAACTTAAGAGGCAGCAAAATGGGATGGAGCTCACGACCACCATGTATCTCTAGATGACAGTTTTCATCCAGAGGCTGGTGAGAAGCTGATGAGTTCTGGAAATTTCTCCCCTGACCTGCTAGACCTGGAAAAGCACTTGGAGAGTGGCTTACATTCCATGTCGGCAGCACAGCCTTGCAGACCCCAAAAATACAGGTTTCAGAAAGGAGAGAAGGGCTTTCCGGGAGTCTGCAGCTGCACTACGTGAAGAGAAAGAGTGTTTATCGTGTACGACTTCCCCAGAAAGGCAGGTCACTTTGAGACCGATGCCTCCCATGTAAAAGGTGGTCGGTCAATGACTCCCCAGTGACTTGATTTCAGCACAGAGTGCTGGAACTACTTCTGCAAAGTGAAGCTGTCTATCTTGCTTAGAGGTGCTGCTGAAATTCCAATCTTAGAAGAGAAGATTGAAAGCGAAATGTTAAAACTGTGAGTGCACAAGGGCAGGTGAACTACTGCCTTCCATCAAGGAGGGGTCGGAAAGCTGCACTGAGAGCAATTCCCCGGGGACAGCATTCCACCCTCCGGGGGGAGGCCGGGTAGCTGGATGGGGAACAGCTGGGGGAGGACTGCCCGGTGGAGGCGGCAGGCTGCAGCACTGAGCGCGAATGACCCCATTTTAAAACTAACGTCTGTGTGATTTATCTCACAGTAATGGAGTTATAGGCAGTCAGAGGATTTTTTAATTTTGTCTATAGGCTGTATTTCCTAAATCTTCTCTGTATACACATGCACTGGTCACAAACAAACAAAATGACACACACTGGCCGTGCTTTAGAGTCACCAGGAGGCAGCTAGTCTCAGACTTCAGGTCTGCACAGGGACACTTATGTCTTGTTGCTCACCACCACACACTTTAACTAGGTCGACTCTTTAAACAATTGCCAGGGGGAAGGTGGCTTGGGGAAGGTAACGCTGGGAGAAAGGCTCGGTCCCACTGTCCTCCTTGTATGTGGTCTTTTCAAAGTAAGCTCCCTGAGCAAATGTGCAAGGAGAAAAAAACACACGATATGTACAACAATTCACTTGAGTTTTCATTTTTATTGGAAGTAGTTTCTGTACCTATAAAGAAAAAAGCCCAGCAGAAAAACTTTACAGAAAGTCGAAGTTAATAAATGCTGTTTAAAAAGGGAGGCCAGACAACAAGCATATATATGCTCAGCAACACTCATCATTAGACGCAAGTCAAAACTACAAGGAGGTATCGCCGCACAGCCCCATCAAGACAGCTACTCCCAGAAACACAGAAAACAAAAAATGCTGGTGAGGATGTGGAGAAACTGGAACCCTCACACGCTGCTGAGGGAAATGTAAAATGCAGAGACTGCTATGGAAAACGATATGGGGGTTTCTCAAAAAATTAAAAATAGATTTACCATATGACCCAGCAGTTCCACCTCTGGGTATATATTCAAAAGACTGTGAGCAGGGTTGGGAAGAGATTGTATATACACTTGTGTTCACAGCAACATTACTCACAATAGCCAAGAGGTGCAACCCACATGTTCCTGGACAGGTGAATGGGTAAACAAAATAATGATATAAACATACAATGGAATATTAATCAGCCTTAAAATGTAACATCATAGGCCACAGCAGGAGGAACCTTGTGGACACTCCGCTACGTGGAATGTACCAGTCACAGAAAGACAAGCCGTATGATTCCGTATGACTCCCTGGAGTGGTCAAAGTTACAGAGACAGAAAGGGGATGGAGAGTGCCAGGGAACGGGGACATGGGTAGAGAGTTTCACTTTTGCAAGATGAAAACGTTCTGGAGATTCTGTGACGTAACAGACTGAACTGCTTGCTTAAAGATGGTTAAGATGGTAAAAATCTGTATCATATACCTCTTACCACAATTGAAAGCTTTAAAGAATAGAAAGGGGGAGCTACATACAGTAGCCTATTTTGTTTTCTTCATGTAGTTTCTGAAGAAATCTGTGTCTGGCAACACACTCTGCAGCAGTCCCCACATCTAACTCCTTAATTTGGGCCAGATAACCCACAAAACAGTTCTAAAGCAGTTAAGAAAAAAAAAGCCACCCCCTCTCCGATTGCTTTATGAGGCAACAAGCGATCCCCATCTCCAGAGCTGATAAACAAAGGAGAAAAGAAGAGTCGAGTCCCATCTGGGAACACGCAGAAACCTAAGCGACAGAAATCAGCAGAACTCAGCACATCAGACGGAATTAGCCTAAGGAATTCAAGGCCGGCTCGGCTGAGCAATGACTGCTCCAGTGAAGGAGTGACTCATGTTTCACTTTCTATGTGTCTACAGTATTTGTCACTGTTACAAGGCATTATTACTCCTACATTAAAAAGACTGAAGCCCACCCAAAGTTTTGAAAAACTGCAATCTCACAGATACAGAGTCAACTTAGGATGCTTTTAAAATTAAAAAGCTGGGGGCCACGGGCCCAGGCCAACCAAACCTCTAGGAGAGGGACCCGTGTGATATTTTGAACTCTCACAGGTGATTCTGACGCACAGAGTGAGGAGAAGCTAGGCCAAGGTTCACAGATAGGCCAACAAGCCCCTTAAATGCCAGGCACCTTGGGCCTGTCCTTCAGCATCCGCATTTACATGTGTTTTGTGTTTTGACCAATGCAGCTAGAACTAAGGCAGAAACATTTTGGGGACGGAGGGGGAGCAACTGGGGAGTACAGGGTGTGTGTGCCCGAGACATTTAGCCTGAGAACTGAGAACGAGGGTCCCTCGGGGCAGAGGAGCAGGAGGAAGGCCTGGGGTGCACACATGCTTCACAGAGGGGACCAGCAAGGCATCTTACGGACCGGCCTGGAGCGTACAGGACAGGGCCAGGCTAGAGACAAAATGCTCCCAGTCCAGTCTGCCAGACTCCACGTGGCACCCTAGGCTCACTCTGTGAAACCGGGAAGCCCTCGGGAGTCTGCAGGCCAGGAAGTGGCATGATCAGATCCACATTTTCAGTTCTTGGAAAAGCGCAAAGCGCAAAGGCCATGGCAGCAGTGTGTCCGGTGCTGAAGGCACTGTGTGCGTGTTTGCTGAGTGAAACGTGAACACATGGGCAGCAGGAACCAGGGTGGGGGCCTCCCAGACACAGCCACTCCACTCACGGCCACTGCCATCCCACCCAAACCCACGAGCACACACAATAACATGCCACCTCCAGAGAAGGGGACTCTGCGCAGTGTGACTGAGGTGGGGGCCTGACACCCGGGCTCTCGCTGTGCCCCGAAGCCACTCACAGATCAGGGCATTAAACACACAAAATCAAAACCACACATACAAAACACTGGAAAAAACCAACAAATTGGATCTCCCAAACAACATAAAAACGCCTACCAAGATTGGCAGCTTCAACAATACAAAACTGAAACTCCTCAAGGAACACTCACCCCGGTGGCCACGACTGGAAGAGGGAGGAAGTGGCTCTGGGCTGAGATAAGCTCCAGCGTTCTCCTCCTTGTCGAAAGCTAACAACTAAGTGGCCGGAGCCACGGTGGTTGGCCGAACCTCCAAATCACAAAGGAGGAAAGCAAGACAAGGCATGAAAAGCAAAGTCTTCAAATAAAAGGGCGGCGATCAAACCAACCAAATGTGATATTACACCAAACAGGAGGCAGCCAGAAAGGGGGGCTGTGGCCCAGCAGAAAGGGTCACTTACACGCTGTTTTCATGAAATAAAACTACAACAAAGTGGCCCAGAAAGGGAGGTGATAACGGGATATCGGGAAAGTAAAATTCAGGACCGAAAACATTAAATACACACACAAGAGAGGATTTTTATATGACAAAAACTGTAAAGCACCCGAAACATCCAATTATATGCTGAAAGAACAACTGAAATATATGAAGACAACTGTTTGTCTGGAGTCATTCCGGGAAGCGTAAGCCGTCTCTTGAGATCTGACAGTCTAGACAAGACACATGGCACGTGACACGAAATAGAGCACAAGCTAAGAGCTTAATTTAACTGATCTGCATCAAACCCCCTGTCTTACAGAAATACAATCGCTTTTGCAAATATCCAGGGAGTAATTCTTGGCCGATGAACTCCTGGAAGTAAAAAATTGCACAGGATACCACCTAGCCCCAATGTAATACTACTACGAGTTAACTAGAAAATAAGAGGAATAAAGAAATTTTTTTTTTTTTTAAAAAACCCTCTTGAATTAAAGAGGACATTGAAACTAGACACTCCTTAGAAGGTACAACAAGGATACCCCAGGGTCCATCTGGCTCTACGAACTCAGAGGGGCAAAGGGTGACATGTCTCCGTGGTGCCACATCATGGAACACCACCCCTCTGTCCTCCACGCCACGGTTCTACTGATGTTGGTGCTGCCAAATACTCCCTGTGAGTAAGAGTCCAGGCTTTTTCGAAGAAGAAAGAACACTCCGCCAGTCATGACTGCTATAACCGAGCTGACCTGATCCCTGAATACGTGGCTCCAGCCCAGACAATCCCCACCGTTCAGTCCAACAGGTAGACCTGGGAGTGGCCGCCTCACCTGGCCAGGGGAGGAGCGGGTGTCTCCACAGGTGGTGGGAAGCCCAGCAGGCGCCTTCGGGGTGGGGAGCTTCCCGTCCAGCATCAACTCTCAGTGGAACACATGACTAGCCAGAAAAGCACCACAAAGTGGAGCCATCCAAGGCGAGCTTCCTAGGGTGCCCATTTATCTCTAAAGCACCTGCCACTCCAGTGGAGGATCCGTGCCTCTGCCACAGTGCACACCTCGCAGAGGAGGGTGTAGTGTCACCAGGTGACACCTCTCCAGTGAGGGATGGATAAGAGGATGTGGGGTTCCTGGATGGGGGTTACAGGACTACGAGGGCAGCTTCAACAAATACCATCATGCTAAGGTGCAAGCGTCGAGATGTGCAAGGACAGGGCAGAAGTTGAGGGATGGAAGGAGAGTTAGTGACTGCACTGGGGAGCTTCCCAGGGAGGCAGAGAAGATGGTACCCAAGTGCCAAGTGAAGATGGGGAGAAG
The DNA here is from genome assembly GCF_020740605.2 of Lemur catta. Taxonomy (NCBI): domain Eukaryota; kingdom Metazoa; phylum Chordata; class Mammalia; order Primates; family Lemuridae; genus Lemur; species Lemur catta. The sequence goes on from NC_059135.1 coordinate 5,052,465, forward strand.
ACCGAGACCCCCAGCTCCACCCACTCTTGGCGCTGGGGTCTCTCCCCATCCTCTACACCTTGGATCCTGCTGTGGGACCAGACTCATCCTCCTGCCTACACAGCTGGCTTTCACACACGCACCCTCACATCCCACCTGAGACCTCAGGCTCCCTGCCTCCCCACAGCACCGCCCCTGATGCTGCTCGGGCTGGTTCCAGCAGGCACCTTGTTCGCCCTGAAGTTTGGAGACCTGGCGCCCGGTGTGGGACAGAACAGTATGACGGTTGGGACAGCTTGGACTGAAACCCTGGCTTCCGCACTTCCCGGCTCAGACAAGTCCCTTCTACCCAGGGGTGCCTTAGTTTCCTGATCTGTTAAACAGAGATACTAAGAGTCCCTCCCCTCCTACATGTCAACAGGATGAAGAGTTTATAGGTAAAGTGCTGAAGACACTGTAACTATTATTATTATTAGTGTAAGCATAACATATATGTTATGCATGAACACTGAACTGGAATCTGAAGGAGAGAGGGAATGCATAAACATGCTCTGTGAGTGAAGCTGGATTACATATTTTATACGACTTCTATTATCAAGTATAATGTTGGTTTAATTAAGCAGAGATTTTATACATTCTCTGCCAGACAGGCAATGTTCACAATAGTTTAATACCAGGACTATTTGCAGCCAAGGAAAATAACTATTTCTGAAGTTTCCTTATAATTCAAAGGAAGGACCCCTATAATTCAAAGGAAGATAAGAAAGTCAAAATGGTATCAAAGGCACAGGCGTCCTCAAATGTTGGATATGAAATAGAGTCAGCATAACAGTAAACAACATGCCAGAGCCCCCTATCTATAAGCCGCTCAGTTAACATCCAGACCTAAGTTCCACATACAATTTACTTCCTGGTGTTTCAGACACTTGCTGTGTCCACAGACACGTTAATTACCCTCTCGGCTTCAGTTTCACCATCGTAAAAGGTGAACGCCATTTAACGCACTGAGTTTTCCTGAGCATTAAATAGGGGAAAGAATCTAGTGTAGTGATTGCATACAGGTGCTGTACAAATATTAGCCACCACTTCCCTTCCTCCTTTTTTCTCCCCAAGTGTTTTAAATTTACGGTTTTTTGTTTCCCTAAAGACAACAGGAGGTGGGGTGGGGGTGGGCAGGAGATGGTCATCCTGAACCTCACCCACCAAATCTCAACCCAAACAATGACTGTTATTTTTGTACATTCCCTTCCCGGCCCTATTTACAAAGCTCTACCCAGCTGCCCATTTGCAATTCCCAGCAGCCCAGTCTGAAGGCAAAGGACAACCACAAACAACCTGACATATGCAAAGTCACACACAGGCAAGTTTTCCCCCAAATGCCTAACTGACAGTCACCTGCTGCACAGTAACCAGCACTCTGTCCTGAGTGTGGTACTCACCGGTCACTGCCCTCCAACATGGCCTTCACCGTGGGAATCACTGCTATGCTCCCACTTCCCTGCTCGTCAAAATAAGCCCCCTCTTCTTCCCAGAATAGTGATCAGACTCCCAACTAAGCAAGCAGCAAATTTCCAGACAATTTCAATAATGACAAAAAAAACTGGTGCTTATGACATCATTTTCCAGCTTTTCACTATTTCCTTTTAACCTTGAAAAAATAATGGTTTTACTTGGAGCATGCTGAGGACAGCTGGTTTTTCCATTGCAGCAGCAGGTTGTATTCAAGTTTTCCCAGTAGTAGAGACAGGATTAGCCAGGTTAATGTGGGTTAAACACAGAAATCTCTCTGGATGGCAGGTAAGCTGCAACTTCTCGCCAGTTCGGTGGGGCGCAGAGAAGGTGGTTTCAGAAAGAGACAGGAACTGATAATTAAAGCCAGGGCACATCCTGATCGCTGACTTCCCTCAACGGGGACAGCCATGTTCCAAGGTTAGGGGTTCAGCTGACAAGAGCAGGGTGCTCTGACGCTGGGTCTCTCACTGGACGCCCCTGATGTGTTTTTAGCTGGAGAATCTCCACTTTTTCAATATTTTTCTTTCTGGAATATAAACATGCTGTGACTCCTTTAATTACCCAACTGTTGGCTTAGTTTCTCAAGTGTCCTTTTGGGTAATAAAAGTAACTTTTACAAACTGTACAGGGCAGTCATTTAATTAGGAAATGATTTTATAAAAACCTCGCAATAGGCCCGGAGGGATCACATGTGGGTCACACATGTGGGGTCACGGCAGCACTGCGCAGGGAGCCCAGCTCAGCCACAGGGGTGCCAGGCTGTGAGGATGGGATCCAGGGCAATATGTGGCATGCCAGGTCACCTCCCTGGCTGGGTCACCCTCCCTGGCTGGGTCACCCTCCCGGCCTCTTTCAAGTCATGCTCACACATCTAATCAAGTCTTCCCAGGGCCCTCAGATAAAAGTTCAATGCTGATGGAAGCCCAGAAGGACTGGTCCCATCCAGCCACCTGCCCCTGGCTTCCCACCCAGGTGCTCCCAGAAGTTTTCACTGTGTCCCTCTTTTGGTTCCTTGGACTTACCCAGCCACCGCCCCCACAGGCACCCACACGGTTCCTGACTTGCTCCTCTTGCTTAGTGGGCTTCTTTGGGGAGCCTGTCCTGATCCCCATACAACCTCGTGAACCCTGAATTCCCCTTGTCGAACTCCCTAGCGGGGTCCCATCCCCTCCACCTGGCACACAGTGGGGCTCAGTTGTGAGTCAGAGAACAAACGAATTAAGGTTAAACAAGAGTTAATAAGAAGATGGGAAGAGGGCCAGGACAAGGTCCCAGAGGGTTACAAACAAGTCAGCTCTCAGATGGGATCTCGGGGCCTCCTCTCCCAAGTTCTGTGACAGTGTCCCCAGCACTGGGAACAAATAACCAGAACTCACGAGCAGCACCTGCTTCCAGGCAGCGCCCGGGTGTTTTGGGGATGCCGACGAGTCCCCTACCTGCCTTGCTGGGGTTTCACAAGGCCCCGAAAGTGCTGCCTCATGTTACCATTAGGTGGATGACTCACAGATACTGCAGTGCCAAGACCAGAGAGCAGCCAGGCCCCTCTGCAAAACCACGCTCAGGAGACGAGCCAAAAACCATTCCGTCCATGAATTAGTTTTCCTCTCTTGCCAGGATGAAGAAGGGCTGTGACACAGACCACAGCTGGAGATCAAAATTGCTGCCTTAGCGTCAGCAGACGGCATGACGAACTCTCTCCCCTTAAGGAACCCGGGGTCCTGACAACCAAGTCTGTGCTTTTACTGGGTGCCAGCCCCAAGCAACCCATCTTGTCACAGCTGACCAAAGGACAGCCCCACAAATCAACCTTGATAACGTGACCCTGGAGAAGTTCCAGAAGCCAAACACATGGAAATTATCATTGGTCCCCTTCTAAGGGGAGTGGGCCCTGAAGACCTTCCGCAGAAACACCTCTTGGGTTCTGGGATGCACAGTTTCCCCCACGTGCTAATGTTTCCAGAGCCGGCATGGACGTGCCATCCTAGAATTGAAGTGTGCCCTTAATGGACGAGCCCGTTCCTTTTCACCCCATCTCCCACCCCGAAGGCTCAAAATGAAAGCACATTAGGATCTGGACAAACAGAAATCAATGCCCCAAAATGGGTGGCAGCAAGTAAGGCTGACTTAAAACTCACAAGTTTCAGGCAACAAACAGACTTAGAAACTCTTCCCACTGTCATTCCCTCTTGAGGTGCTTTTCTGAGTAGTGATCATACATTCACCCAACAATTAATATAACTAGAAGTTCTTCATAGATTTTAAGCACAAAAGTCATTCCACGGAGGAACTTAACATGTATTGAAAGATGTATGTACCAGAGATATTCACTGCAGTGATGTTTATAATTTCAAAATAACTGGGACTATCTGCTCATAAGCACTTGTTAAATAAACAGGGCCCACACTTATACAAATCTGACATTAAAAGTAAGGGTGCAAATCTGTAGTTATTGATCTGAAAATATCAACAATTTTGGATAAAAAGCTGTTTTAAGAAAACAGTATTCGACAAATACTGGAAAATTACTATGTGCCAGGTGCACAATGAAGTCCTCACTGTATTATCCTGTTTTTGTTTGGAAGCTCTATGTTTACATGTGAACACATCTGAAAGACACACACACACACACACACACACACACACACACACACACATACACACACATCCACAGTGGTTATCGTGAGTGGTAGAATTCCACTGATGTGAATTTTTTTTCTCCTTTTACATTTTCTAATGTTTCTAAAAGGAATATGTAATTAATTGGGTAATAAAAAAAACTTACGGAGAAAGGTTTTTTTTTCTTTTTAAAGAAAAGAAAACTCACAAGGAACTATTCCCCAAACAACACATTTATCTATAAAGTACTTACACTGAACAAAAGATGCCTCTCACCTCCTCCCCACCTCCCACTTCCCCCAAGGGCAGGTAAGGAGCTCTTACAAATAAAGGCACAGATACAAATAAAGGTACAAAAAACAATATTTTAGAAGAACATGATCGCTGCTTTGTCACTAAATTCTCACCAAGGATTTTCTTTGATAAAACGATTTTCAGTTGCACAAATCAGGCTGTTTCGTATTCCTTCTACGCTACTGTCCACAGCCACACTGGACCCCAGGTCTGGGGACTGGGTCTCATCACACACCTCTTCCTCCTCCTCCTCCTCCTCCTCCTCCTCCCCTTTCCTCTCCAAGCCCTTGAGGAACTGCGCTAAGTCAGCACAATGGCCCTAAACCTTATCTGGACGTCTAGGATGGCATCATGCCCCTAGTCCACACTGCCGTGCTTTTTAAAGGTCAATTTGAACACCTAAAAGTATCAAACTCCTACACTCCATTCAATTCAGATGGTGGAACATCACAACTCTCCATTTACACAATAGTTAAGAATGAACTACACTACATGCACACAAGACTCAGAAAAGGCCACAAGTCATGAAGAACGCTGTGCTGATTAAGTGTGGTCCCAAACCAACATGCGCACAACGCAGCCAGATGCGCAGCTAACCACGTGCTGGCACTTTATGTGACCTCATTTAAACCTCCAGCTCCAGTAGGTAAGTACTATGATCACCAAGTTGCAGGTCAGAAGGCTAAGCCTCAAAGAAGTCCAAAAATGTGCCCAAGGTCAAAACAGGAAGTAAAGAGAAGCCAAAGATTTGGACACAGACAGGTGTGTTCTTTCCCACTGCGATCTGCCGAGAATGCAACTGGTCCCAACAAGGAGCTAGGTGAGAAGCCCCTGGAAGAAGGAATTGCTCACATTCCAGTCTGTGAAAATGTCACTTCAGCTGCTGTTCCCCGACAATGGCTTGGGTACAAAAAGCAGAATGTTAGAAAAACGTAATAGATGGTGACAGATCAATGCTCAGTCACTAAATTCTCACTAAGGATTTTCTTCCACACAATGACTTTCACTTGTGCAAATTGGGCTGTTTCATATTTGACTGATGGCAAAGAAACAGCTATTTCCACACGTGTCACCGTGCCTGACAGGGAGGGAAAGCCCAACAAATACAGGGAGAATCTGAAACCACAGAAAAAGCCCTATGTTAAAAACTGCAACTGAGCGTTGCAAGTGTGGTGTGTGTGTGTGTTCCCAAACAGTGAAGTTCACTTTCTCCCAATGGAACAGTTCTGAAATCACAGGTGGTTCTAATAAAATACATGTATAAGCAAAAAATGTGCACTAAGTAAAAGCCTGAGATTCCATTTGATGACTAGCCAGTGGCTGATCTGCCGTCACGCAGTCATCACCCTCTGACGTGGGCCTGAAATGGGACCAAAATGTGAAATGTTGTTGGCTTCCTACTTCTACACTATCAAGGTGAAATATCTAATGGAGGCCCATCAGTACAAGATCATAAGAGAGCATTCTTCTTGTAAGCACCTTAAATCCTGAGTTCTGGAAGCGCAAGACAAAGACAAAAACACAACTTTTTCAGGGGATGTTTGGGACAGGGGTAAGGAGGAGTAAAAGTGAGGCCAGACCACAGCAGGAAGAACCACACTGTGTTTTTAACCTATCGCCACCTTCCAGACCAGCTATGGAGTTGCACCAGGGCACAAGCCCTGAGCCCAGTGTTCTACATGAGTTATTTACAAATATTACATCAGCTCCAAGTATCATTTCCACTTAGATTTGAAAATGGTGCCTTTATTTTCCATTTATGCATGGGACACATGTAAGTATTTGATGTCACTTGTCAATCAAGGCTATGATTCTCAGAGTGATTTAAAAATGTTTAAATGCACATGCATTTTCAGGGTATTCCATTTACCTCTTTGTATCCTAAAGCTATTAAAAATTCAAATCCTTTTGCAAAGGGCAATAGTCTAAAGTGGGTAAACACAGGCGAGGTAAGCCTACCTGATTTAGAAATTAAGCTGCACAGAACTATGGGGATGTCCACTGGACAGCATTTATAAGTAAGCTGACTATTAGGCCAGATTCTTAAGGCCAGAAATTACTTCTGCCATATATTGTTAAGTTTTAAACGGCCAAGATGTCTAAGGAGAGAATATTAGAGTTGTCATTATATGGTTATATGAAGCCACCACCCTAAGTTTTTGCCTTGGCCAGCCTTTCTCTCTGCCAGTTCATGGGGCATGTTGTCTCCAAGGGCACAAGGATGCAGAGATAATAAAATGCAAACTGCCCCAAGCAGTGCCCTGCTGAGTGGAACAAGAGACATGTGAGGACACCTGGACAGAGGAGACACATGGTGTAGGGCCAGCTGCTGGCCTCTGGGAACCAGGGGAGTTTGTCTGAGCCGTGAACCCCAATTGGGCCTGGAAGGGCAAGTGAGTCCCATGAACTGGGGCCTCAGGACAAATGGGTCCCCCAGCCAGCCCTCCACAAAGGCCAGTGGGAAAAGCTGCAGATGCACAACCTAAACAGGCATTTGGGGAAGTTCCTTTAACCAACTGCTCCTGCTGATCCGCTACTCACACCCGTCCCTCCCTCCCAGTACCCGAGGCCACTCCCCAAGGCACGGGCACCCCCAGAGGAATTCCTCAGCCCCTGCTCACCCCAGCCATCCTCACATCACAGTCCTATTTCTTTTATCACTAACATTCTTTTGAATGGCCTCCGCTCTGTGTTCCTATTTCTTCTAGACGTTTCCCTGCTACTACAATTAGATGGTTCTTATAAGCCAAACCCAGAGGCCTCCAGTCCTACAGTTCTTAATCTCTCTGTGCACTCCCTCTCCAGAACTGTCAGTGCTTCGGGCTCTCCGTTCAGTGTTGTCCACCCCCAACTCCCTCCTCCTGGGCCTCAGGGACAAGAACAGTACTTGGTTCCTCCATCTCCAGCTGCACCAACTGCTCCCCTTAGCTTCCTGCCCCATCACGGGGTGACCCAGAGGCCTGATCCCAGCCCCACTCTTCATACTTGACTCCCACTGTGAGCTCTTCCACTCTCCTGGCTCAACTCTAAGGACGTGAGCCCAAGCCTGCCCTTTCACAAAGGCCAGCAGGGCAGACCCTGCCCGGGACAACCCTGAGAGCTGAGAGACCGCACCTCCTTCAATCCTGCCCCTGGGGCCCTCCCTTGCCTCTCCCTAGCCCAGACCTGCCAACCAGGACTGGCTCTGAGATTGAATGATGTCCCCTCCCACATGCTTACTGCCTCCAAAGGAAGCTCTCACATTTTAAAATAATTTTACTGCTAATTATAATGGAGAAAAAAATAATCAGCTTATGTGTGCACACAACCCTCAGCCATAGTCACTGAGCAGTGAGGTTTCCCTTTTCTTCACTTGGGTGGTCCTGGGAAGCCCCTCGGGACTTCTGTCCTCTGCTTTAACATCGGAGAGCAGTTCATCACACTCACCCACCTGCCTGGCTTCACCCTGTCCCACCTTCCTTCCACGAAGACCCTTCTTTCTAGATCAGAGAAGCAACCAAAGCAAAGCAAGGTGAGTGACCACCATCCATCTGCAGAGGAAAAGGGCCACTGGAGGAAGATGGACACTGCCCGCTGGGAAGACGGACATTGCCTGCCTTTCCCGGGGAGCCTGGGACTTCCTCGCATGCCCAAAACCTTCTGTGCAAAAACATTCCTTTGCTCTGCAAAGGAAAAGTCTTACCTTCTTGGCCTCAAATACAGGGTCTGCCGTGCCCAGCCCCAAGCTGCCTCCCCAGTGCTCTTCTTACACAAACTCATCCCTATATCCTGTGTGGCCAACCTGGATGTGTATCAGAATCACCTGGGGAGTTTTTGGAACCTACAGATGTCTGGGCCCCCCACACTCAGAGATTCTGATTCAACTGAGGGACAGGCCTGGGAAGTTTATTGGTGGTTTTTTTTTTTTTTTTTTTTGGTTTTCTTTTTCAAACTCCCATATGATTTTAATATGTAGTGTGAGTTTTGAAATAGTCTGCTCTTGCTGGCCAAATAAGGTTACTCAATGATGTCCAAATCCTTTTTCAGCACTGCTCCTAGACAGACATGGTCCAAGCAGAAGTAGTAGGCAACTATTTCATCCATTCCGTAAGGGGGCTGGGTTGGCGGGGTCAGCGCAAGCAAAGGTGAGCTGGAGCTAGTTCTTATTGGCTCTCAGATTGTTAAATATTTAGTAATGCTGCCAGCCCAAACTGGGAGTTTGAAATCAGCCATGGTGGGAGTGTTTACACCACAGAAATTGGCAGATACTACAATCTAGGCTCTGCTTTTTCCTCAGAGAGCAGGTGTACCAGCACACTACCAGCTCAGGGAACTCCTACATTGGAAAGGCTAAAAAGAATGGGGCAGGGTTTTCTCAGCCATGAAGGGGGATAGGGGGCTGAGATTTAATAAGAACTGGGAACCATGAAATCCTTTCAAAGAAAGTATTCTTTTCAATCAGTTCAGAAGAGTTGGGCTAACAGGTCTCAGCAAACAGAGTTCCCCTGAGACAAGCTTTTATTGTGTAGATAAGAATAATCCCATTTGTAAGTCATTTATTTGATTGTGAAGAGGAAGGTAGAACTCTTATACATTTACTTAACAGCCTTCTTATAATCTTATTCTAGCGACCTCATTTGCCCAAAATACCCTTTCCTTGGGACAAGGACAGTCTTCATAGCAGATCCTGTCTTCAAAATCATAATCTTCCAAATAAATCAAGCTTTATCCTGAGGACAGGGCGAGTGGCTTCAGGAACCTAAGTGCAAACTGGCTGCCTTCCATTTAGGCTGAGAAGGTTTCACAAGTTTTAAAGATTTCATCACCTTCAGAGTACAAGCTATTTTATAATTATGTAAGGGAGGCTGGCACCCTGCTATTTTCATGCCTGTGTCTTAATGCTCCCAAAATGTGTGACTGAGAGCTGCTTATTTCTTTAACTTCAGCACATTGGTAGATGTGATTAAGAGCTCTGGACAGATCCAGGTTCAAATCCAAACTCAAGCACTCATTAAACTATTAGATTGGAGGAGTTACTTAAATTCTTGTAGCTTCCCTGTAAAATGAAACCCTTTGTAGTTTTTGTGAGGATTCAGAAAGTATGCACACAGGGCCGGGTATGTTGATAACTATTTTCACCCCTTAAAATGCCCCAAATCACAAGTTAAATTAGAGAAACTCAGTACACCATCCTCCTCCCTCAAATCCATATGCTGACTGATGATTCAAGGAGGCACCGTTCACCTGGCAGATGGGTAGTTGTGATGTTCTAAAAGGAATTTCACCCTTCACATCTTAAAACACACCACATGCACCCTTTATTCTACATTCCCTCCCCTTCTGAAGACTGATTATTGACACTCTTCCCCTTAGAGCTGGTCATGATGGCATCAGGTGCTGAGTTATGTAACATGCGGATGCCCTCGGGACCCACGGAGTGGCTGGTTTAGGCTTCCTGGAGAATATGGAATAAAATAGCTGGATTGTTCCCTGGGTGTTTTGGGGCTTGGTGAATTATTTTCCTGTCACCCCTCCATAAGGTGGTGGCAGAATGTGGAGCTTCTATTACACAAACAACTGGGGAGCCCAGAGACCCAGCCCAGCTCCCTAAAAGCTGAGTGCAAACACTGGATGCCCCTCCCTGCCTGGAGCTAAGCAGGCCAGTGACCTTTCCTGATTCCTGGCTGTCAGGCAGTGACCTCAGACAAAGAAGTCCTGCTGCCCATCTCCAGAGCCTTGGGAAAGGTCCCAGGAGCCTGACTCCAAGTCTCAGAAGAAATATCACAACACAGCCCAATTCAGGTGTCCAGTTTGAAAATAACAAACCCAAGGGAAACCCACCTGGCTGGCCACTCGCAAAACAGCAGCTTCTACTTGGTCAAAACAAGGCTGGCAGCCCAAACAGGGAGCTAGGGAGGCTTGCCCACAGCCAGGGAAGAGGTCAGCAGGGCTGCACTCAGTGGCTCCCAGCTTTGTTTGGGCCCAGGGCTCCAGTAAGATGCTCCCCAGGAAAAGAGAGCACACATACCTCTCACAAAACTTCAGGGAAGCCAAGAGCTCTTAGCAGACCAGAAGATTTAAAAGCAGGAGCAAGCACCTCTCAGGATCCAAGGGCTAAACCCGAATTCCCCATTTGCATATCTTATCATGCTAGAGATCAGCATTAGAATAAGAAGAAAGTCTATTCAAACAGCCCAGAGGGAAATAATTCCAGGCTGCCCAAAGAACAAACAACAGCAAAGGAGAAAATCCAGGAAGACTCTCCCTTCCTCCCTCCACTGAGAAAATGAAGAGCACAATTTAAGAACAGACAGATACTGCTGGTTAAGGACACTTTATTAGCAATTCATCCCCCCACGTTCTAGGTCTTTCCAAACCCCCTGTCTGAGCTGTGATCTGCAGCAAGACCTTGGTCATACCAAAGTGTTGGTGGGAGCCACAATTAAAAATGAAACTATCAAATGACAACTGGTGGAGCCCAGGAGACCTGTTAGGGAAAGAGGATCTTCCACCCTGGTGGCTTGGGGGAGGGGGCTGCTCAGGGACAAAAGGCCACCTGTGAGGCACCTCTCCCCACTTGGGGTTGTGGTACCTGGAATTAACAAATGGTATGGGTCCCCATTAATTGTTTTACAAGGTCACTAAAGTGCAGTGCCTAACTCCTGGGACAACAGGAAAAAAAAATTAAAGCTCACAGAAGCCTCTCAGGCAGCTGGTCATTGTTCATTTAATAAACAAGTGAGCATAAAACAAATCCCTAGGAAGCCCGTTTTGTTCACTTCAAGTGTCCTCCCAGAACTAACTGTTCCCTCCCAGATCAGCACGGCCTCAGCATTCCAGACATACAAGCATCAGGCAGTGTGCACCCCGGGCCCGCCTTGATAATGCCCCCTTACTTGAGGAAATCCCCCATGTGCAGAAAGCAGAGGTTGGGGAGAGGGGTTTCAGAGTGCTGGCTCCCTCCAAGCTCCCCACGTTGAGGGATTTGGCCTGGACCAGGCCGCACTGAGCAGGGAACCAGGAATATTCTCCTCCAAGCTCCACTGTAGGTTCCTGGAGTCTGTTTCCTGGGCACGATGGCCAGGTCAGAGGTACCCTGTTGTACTGGATGACCACAGCAACGTGGACCAGCAAAATGCTCCCCAGCACCCTAAAGTACAGCCGCTGTCCATCCACGGGTGTCAAACGCTCTGGAAACCACCCATTAATTTTTACGGTGGCCCGGGAAGCAGATTGAGAATCATTACCTTCATGTTTACAAGGCCAAGAACCAAAACCACACAAGGAGGTGCGGCTCCATCTGGGCCACAGATCTCATGGAGAGCCCCAGCCCACGGAAAGGGAACTGGGTAGGGAGCCAGGACAAAAACCCAAACTTTGGCAGGGTGGGGAGGGGAGGGCGGCATAAAGGAATGACTCTGGTTGGGGCAAGAATGGCTCCAGCTCTAACTTAATGATTCAACATGCAAGGCTACGACAAGGCTGGCAGGAAATGTGGGATCTGGGATGGTTTCTGTCTTGCTGTTTATACTCCTATTTCCACGCTTTCTGCTCTGAGCATGCATTGTTTTTGTAATCGGAACAAAAGTTATGCGAACTTTATTATTATCACTGATAAATCTTACAGTACCCATCGGCTGCACTAGCTTGAAAGAATAGGCACGAACAAAACCCAGTACACTATCCCTTTTCAATCGCATTGATCCGTGTGTTCCACAAGCCTCTTCCACTTCGAGCGCCCCGCGGCACGTCCGGGGCGCCCCGCACCGGGAAGGGCCAGCGCCGCCTGCGCGGCCAGCCGGGGACCGGAGCCGCGGGACCCAGGGCTGGGACCCCGTCGGACGCCCGCGGCACCGCGGCGCGGGCAGCCGAGTGAACGTCGCCTAGAACACCGTGCCTCCACCCCAGCCTGTCCCTACCCGCCGGCGCTGTCACCTCGCGGCAGCCTGGGCACCCGAACGCAGAGACATAAACTGGAGTTTTCAATCCCATCTTTAACGAGGGATCTTCGAAGAAGTTGAAATATGCATTGTCACCAACAAGTTTAACCGGGAACCACGCGCCCTCTCCTTCTCCCCAGAGACGCGCGCGGGGGCGCCCCCACGGCCCCGCGAGCCGATCGCGACCCCCATTCGCTCCCCGAGGATGCTCCTGGTTGCCTGGGGGGCCACCCAGCCGCCCGCCCGGAGTGGGGGTCTCGGCCCGAGAGCACGCGAGGGGCTCCGAGAGCAGCCCGGCGCCCGGAACCCCGGCCCCCGCCCTCCAGCCCCCGGGAGCCCCGCGCTCCCAGGGGAGCGGCGAGGGGGGCGCGAGGCTTCCCCGAAACCGCCCCGCGCCAGCCGCGCCCAGGTACCCCCACGGCCCCGAACTCGGGCGGCGGGGGATCGAGCCACCGAGCAAGGCGGCGGGGCTGGGGCCGCAGGGGATCGGGTCGCGCCGCCGCCCGCCTACCTGGCTCGCATGGCGCCGCCGCGGGCTCCCGCGGCTCCGCTCTCCGTCCGGCGGCTCGGTCCAGCCGGGGGCGCGCGCTGCTCCGCAGGAATCGCCGCCGCGGTGGCGGCTAGGAGCCGGGACCGCCGAGAGTGCCCGGAGCGCGCGGCGCCCGCCTCGCCGGCGGAGGGTGGTCCCGCGCGGGGCGGGGCCGGGCGGCGGGGCGGGCCCCGCGCGGAGGCAGCTGGAGGCGGGACCGGCCGAGGCGCGGGCGGAGGGTGGTCCCCCGCACAGGGGCGGGGCGAGGCCGGCGGGGCGGGGGCGGGGCCGGGCCGGGCCGGGGCGGCCAGGCGAGCGGGTGGGGGCGCGGCATCTCCCGGCCCGGCAGGGATCCAGCTCCCGCGCCTCCTCCTCTTCCCGCTCCTCCTCCTCCCGGCGCCGGCCGGGCTAGCGGGATCCGGCCCGCCCGGCGTGGCTCGGCTCTTGGTCCCGGGTCCCGAGCGGATCCGGTGCAGGCCGCGCCGCGGTGCCCCCCGCACGCCCGTCCTCCCACCCCTTGGCGGGGAACCCGGCGAGGCCCCCGGGCGGTTCGGCGGGTGAGCGGGCGTTGGCCGGGCGCGGAGGGCCGCCCCTCCTCCCGAGGCTCCTTATTACCACGCACCTGCCAGGCGGCGGGAAGGAGGGGGTGCGAGGCCGTGGGGACAAGCCAGAAGTTAAAAAGTAGAAGCAAGACAAAAGGCAGTCATGCGGAAGGTCACAAAGGGAGGAGAGCCCTCTGTTTAGCGGAATGCGAGTTGAATGCACCAGTCAGAATCTTGCGCGCTCCGTCCGACCTGTGTGCCCTGGGTCCCCAGCGCCTATGCATGTCTGGTACGTAGTAAGGGCTCAATAAATGCCCAGTGAATGAATGTACCACTTACTGTGTGGCAAGCACTGTCCATGGACTGTGCTTAATCCTCAAAACATCTCAAGTCTGGCTGCTTTCCTTGGGCCGGTGGAGGAAGAAGAGAAGCCTCTGGGCAGAGGAGAGTTTCTAGGGAGCACGTTTAGAACAAGACTAGGGAGCCAGCCTGCTGTGCTTGAATCTCTGCCAATTATTTTGCCTCTCTGTGACTCAGTTTCCTAAATGAGTACGAAAATTAGATACAGCGTGTAAAATGCTCAGCAGAGTGCCTGGCACAGAGTAGCTTTCAGTAAGTTTTAGTTACTATTATTACTGCTATCCCAGATGACTGACATCCATGCTATGTTATAAAAAATGCCTATAAAACATTGAAAAAGACAAGCCAGTAGAAAATGAACAAAAGATATGAAAAGACAATTCCTGAAACACCATGAATGGCCCAAAGCATGATTAGCTCCTCAGCTATACTAATGAGAGGACTAGGGCAAGACACAAACAGCAAATAAGAAAACCAAAGTCCAGTCCAGGCACAAAGCATCTATCTGCGAGTAAACAAAGCATCTGCACATGTCGCCCGGGGAAGCAGAGAGCATGCCTTGTGGTGTCCACTTATTATGCACAGTATGAGGTACAGTCATGCCACGAGCATTTTCAAACCAGCTGCATCCTAGGAAAGGAATTTACAGAGGTCAAAATGTTTAAAGAAAGTGGCAAATTTAAAAAGAGACAAGAAAACATTGTCTTATAGTCTTACTATAATAACTGGAATTGTTCTTCGGCTTGTGTGAGCTGGGGAGACATTACATATTTAGGTGTAAGTTGTCCGTGAACTGGTTTCTCTTTTGTGTCCTGGAAGGCGAGGAGGTCTCTAGATGCTTCCTGTTGAATTTATGCTTTCTCGGTCAACCAGGTTTTGTTACTTGCCCTTCTAAAGGTCTATAAGAGAAAAGAAAAAACAGGAGTTATTCATAACATTCCATTATTCAATAAACATTTCCAGTGGGAACACATACAGCAAAATCAATAACTTGTTTTTTTAGTACAAAAATAATACATTTGTTTCAAAGGATTAAAATGATTAGAGAAATGTGTAGAGTCAAAAGTAAGCATTGATCCTAATTTCATACCCTCTCCCAGATTCCACAGTTAACACTGATTGTATGTCTGTCCAGAAGCTTTCTACAAGCATTTACATATGTGTTAATGAGTATGTGTGTGTATACATGATACATATGTGTGTAATGTGAATGTGTATGTCTATATACATACACAGATACATATAGAGAAAGAGTATGGTGGGTTCCAAAATCAGGCTGCCTGGCTTTGAATGCCATCTGCACCACTTGACAGCTGGGTAACATAAGGCAAGGCCACTCTGTGCCTATTTTCTCATCTTAAAATGGGTACAGTGCTTGCAAGGATTAATTGAGATAATGCACAGAGATTGCTTAGCATAGCGCTGGGCACACAGCACATCATTGACAAGTATAAGCTATTATCACTATTATTTATACACATATACTCACAAGTTATTCTTTGGTTCACATAAAACCCAAGAGAATGATCCTAGTTTTAAAATAAACTCCAAGGAGAAATATTTTTTCCAAGAGGCTGTCCACATTGCTTTCCTAAAAAAAGGTTAATGAGACAGTCCAAGATGGTGAAGTTCAGACTTCACGAAAGGATGCCACTTGACAAGTCTTTCCATGGGCATGGACTCCTCTGAGTTGGTGTGTCCTCAGTAAACAGTAAAAGTGCCATTTTAGGAAATCTCCCGCGTCTAGGAAAGTAAGATGCACAGAGAAGACAGAGGAAGGGAGTAAGGTAGATTTGACTGTCAACACAGCATGTCTGTTATAAAAACCAGTGACAGTTCAATCTACACCAACCACCACCACCAAAGATTCATTCTAGGGACTTCTCAGAATCCATACAACACTCCCAGGAACAGCAACTGAGACAAGAATAACTCCCAAGTGACATATACTATCCTGAAGTCTCTAAAACTCTCTAATATGTTGTAACATTCTGGCTACCTATAAAACATACTTCACATTAGGAAATAACTACACAGAAATTGCACGTGGGCCTATTGTGAAAATGCCTGTCTATGTACAAGGACATTCTCAACAATGAAATAAAAAGAATAACATTGGTGAAGTGAAGTGAAATCAATAATGACCAAAATGCTCATGCTAGGGGGAAAACAAAATAAAAATATACAAAACTCAGCTAAGGGAGCAAAGAAGAGCTGCAGACACACAGTATTTTTTGAAAGGAATCTATAACAATAGATATTGAATCATCAAAGTTGGTGGATGGAATCTCGTTTGTTGTGTCTGACTGACAGTATGCAGCGGGGATCTGTTGGCAAGACTCAGCCAGGATACACACCCTCCATGGGTTTACGTCAAGAGGGAAGGTGTCCCTCACATGATTCACAAGCCTGCAGAATGACATGCATGTGTTCCAGAAATATGTATGGAACACTTACTATGGCCCAAGAGCAGGAGCCCCCACAAGGCACAGAGCTCTGGCCGCAGCTTCTGAGAGCCCAGCACGGCACCAGATAGGAGAGCCACAAGCCTGCAGGTGGTGATGAGTGCCCTAAAAGAAAGCACAGGGGCTGTGCAAGAGGGCAGCAAGAGAGACCTGTGGGAGAGCTAGAGAAGGTCCTAGTGAAGGTGACATTAGGCCCAAAGGGAAAGGAATAGGGAGGGACATGTGGGAATAGGCTCTCAAGACCTTTGCACCCTCAGGGAACTGAAATGACACTGGTGATGTTGGAGAGAAAAGAATGAGGTGCCAGATGGGGAGAGGAAAAGAGCAGGAGAGTCAAAGGGCACCGTGTGGGAAATGGGAAGTCCAGGGCCATGCAGATGCTGCCCCATCCTGTGTCCCTTCCCTGGCTTCCCCGCCAGCTGAGAGAACATTGCTTTGCCAGAATTCAAAAAGACACTACCTGTAAGAGAGAAAGAGTCCTCTTTTAGCCAGAAAATGTTGGGTGATCTGTTTGCCATTCTGGGAAACCTCTATCCTTCCGGTTCTAAGATATTTTGACAGGGAGCTCTCCCATCCCACTGACTGTCCTTAATGAATTTGCATGCACTGGGGCACGACCAGGGTATCACAGGCCCATGCAGAGTCCAAAAGGGATGCAGAGACAAAGTGGTCTGCGGAAAGAAGTTCTGTGGCTTTAAGGAAACTTCTGGAAATACCACTAAATAAGTATTCATTACCTTGACCATTTGTTTACTTATGCATTCAACAGATATGTCTGGAGTGCTTACTGTGTGCCAGTCAGTGTGCTAGGAAATGAGGATAAGAAGATAAGTATGTTCTAGATCCTTCTAGATAAGGCGTGCACAGCTATGGGAACCAGCAATTACCATATAGAACGATTAGTTGGATAAGTGCCAGGGTGCACAGAGGGAAGGCCATCTGCACCTGGCCTGGACGTAGGTGGGTGTGGGTGTCCTCAGGGCCAGATGATGAAGGATGACTATGATTTGTCAGTAGGCTTAGAAGCAGAGAGGGCAGATGGGCAGCTTGGTAGTATCTGCAAGTACAAACTTTGGAGGTTTGAGGATGCTCTGGGGAAGGAGGAGGGAGCTTGTTGTCTCTGGTAAGGAAGGTGGGGGATGTCTTCGGGGCCAAGGAAATCCAAGTCAGGTGAGCAGGCTAGCCTGAATCCTAGGAAGCACTACAATGTGTAGAATCTTAACTGTGCAAGGCCGGTCCTCGCCACAGTTAATATTTCAGTGTCACACTATGGGAATTTAATAAAAGCATTTTGGTCAGTGTGGGAAGTTAAGGAAGAGGTGACACTTTTGGAACCCACAGCCAGTTTTGTGATTAGGAAACAGCATGAACAGCAGAAAGTTCTGCCCAGAGGTCTGAGATTTACCCAGACTTGCCCCTCTCGTTTGCACATGCCTTTTCCACCATGTGCAAACTCAGACTGGGTCAAGTTGCTTTAATTCTTTTACAAAAATTTAGTTATGGTTGGGCACAGTGGCTCACACCTATAATCCTAGCACTCTGGGAGGCTGAGGTGGGAGGATCGCTTGAGTTCAGGAGTTCAAGACCAGCCTGAGAAAGAGTGAGGGCCCATCTCTACTAAAAATATAAAAATTAGCCAATCGTGGTGGTGTGTGCCTGTAGTTCCAGCTACCCAGGAGGTTGAGGCAAGAGGATTGCTTGAGCCCAGGAGTTTGAGATTCCAGTGAGCTATGATGATGCCACTGCACTCTATCCAAGGGCAACAGAGGAGGACTCTGTCTCAACAACAACAAAAATAAGTCAATTACTACTAGTTATGTCAACATGGGTTTAATTTGGGTTTAAATTGGTGTTTTCCACCTACCTCAAAAAAGAAGAAAAAATACCAACCAACATTATACCTCAAAAAAAAATAAAAAAAGAACAAATTATGCCCAATATTAGTAGAAAAAAATCATAAAAAATACAAAAGATCAATAAAACCAAGAGTTTGTTTTTTGAAAAGATAAAAACAAAATTGGCAAACCTTTAGCTAGACTAAGAAAACAAGAGAGAAGACAAATAAATAGAGTCAGAAATGAAAGAGCAGCTATTACAACTGGTATCACAGAAATGCAAAGGATCATAAGAGGCCTTATGGCTTCACTGCTGAATTCTACCTAATATTTAAAGAAGAACTAATACTGATCCTTCACAAACTCCCTCAAAAAATTGAAGAGGAGGGAATACTTCCAAACTCCTTTTACGAGGCCAGCATTATCCTGATGTTGAAGCCAGACAGGGACATCACAAGAAAAAACTACAGGCCAATATCCTTGATGAACATAGAGGTAAACATCCTCAACAAAATATTAGTAAACTGAATTCGACAACACACTAAAAGGATCATTTACTATGTTTTAGTAGGATTTATCCCTAGGATACAAGGATGGTTCAACATATGCAAATCCAAAAATGTGGTATGCCATATTAAGAGAATGAAGTACAAAAACCACAGGATCATTTAATTAGATGCAGACAAAGCATTTGACAAAATTCAACATCCTTTTATGATACAGATTCTCAACAAATTAGGTGTAGAAGGAATGTACCTCAACATAATAAAGACCACATAGGATAAGCCCACAGCTAACATTATACTCAATGGTGAAAAATTGAAACCCTTTGCTCTAAGATTCAGGACAAGACAAGAATGCCTGTTCTCTCCAATTCTGTTCAACATTGTGCTGGGTCCTTGCCAGAGCAATCAGGCAAGAGAAAGAAATAAAGGGCATCCAAATTGGAAAGGAAGAAGTGAAATTATTGCTGTGAAATTACTTCCTATATATAGAAAATCTTAAAGATTCCACCAAAAAACTATTAGAACTAGTAAATGAATACAGTAGTTTCAGGATACAAAATCAACACACAAAAATCAGCAGGGTTTCTACTGATTTGTTGACACTAGCAATAAACTTTCTGAAAAAGACATGAAGAGAACAATCTCATACTGGCTTAAAAAATTAAATATTTAGGAAAAAATTTAACCAAGGAGGTGAAAGACCCAAAAACTATAAAACTTGATGAAAGAAATGAAGAAGACATAAATAAATAAGAAGATATTCCAGTTTCATGGATTGGAGGAATTAATATTGTTATATGTCCATATTACCCAAAGCCATCTATAGATTCAGTGCAATCCCTATCAAAATTCCAATGTCATGTTTCACAGAAATAGAAACAACAGTCCTAAAACTCATATGCAACCACAAATAAACCTCAAATAGTCAAGACAAAAAGAACAAAGCATCACAATACCTGATTTCAAACTACACTACAAAGCGGTAGTAATTAAAACAGTATGGTACTGGCATAAAAATAGATACACTGGCCAATGAAACAAAATACAGAACCCACACAGGTATGGCCAATTGATTTTTTATAAAGGTGCATGAATACACAATGGGAAAAGAACAGTTTCTTCAACAAATAGTGCTGGGAAAATTGAACATTCGTATGCAGAAGAATGAAATTGGAACCTTATCTCACACCATATACAAAAGTCAACTCAAAATCAATTAAAGACTTAAATGTAAGACTTGGAACTGTAAAACTACTAAAAGAAAACATAGGGTAAAAATTACACATTAGTCTGGGCAATGATTTTTACAATTTGACTCCAAAATTGCAGGTAACAAAAGGAAAAATAGACTAATGGGATAAGATCAAACTAAAAAGCTTCTGTACAAGAAAAAAAAACAAATAACAGACTCATGAGACAAACTACAGATTAGGGGGTAGAAAATATTTACAAGCCACATATCTAATGAGAGTTTAATATCCAAAATATATAACAAATTCAAACAACTCTATAAAAAGAAAACCAAACAAAACCTCCAAAACCTAAAAACAGAATTACCATATGATCCAGCAATCCCACTTCTGGGTATTTACCCACAAGTTTTCAAATTAGTGTGTTGAAGAGATAGCTACACTTCCATATTCATTGCAGCATTATTCACAATAGCCAAAATGTGGAATCAACCTAAGTGTCCATCAATAGATGAATGGGTTAAAAAATGTGATATGTAAACACAATGAAATACTATTTGGCCTTAAAAAAAAAGAAAGTCTATCATTTCTGACAACATGGATGGAATTAGAGAACATTATGCTAAGTGAAATAAGCCAGGCACAGAAAGACAAATACTGCATGTTTTCACTTATATGTGGAATCTAAAACAATCAAAGTCATTGAAGCAGAGAGTAGAATGGTGGTTACAGAGGCTGAGGGGTGGGGGAATGGGGAGATGATGGTAAAAGGGTACAAAGCCTCAATTAGACAGGAGAAATAGTGGTTTTTTTCTCTGAGATTTCTTGCACAGTGTGGTAAATATAGTAAATAGTAGTGTATTGTACATTTTGAAATTGCTGAGAGAGTAAAATTCGTATCTTCTCACTATAGAAAGTGATAAGTATTTGAGGAGATGGATATGTTCATTGCCTTGATCTAATTATTTCACATTATATTCATGAATCAAAACATCACTTTGTACCCCATAAATATATACAACTATAATTTGTCAATTTACAAAAAAATGATAATTAGATGTGATTGGGAAAAAGATTAATTGGTGTTTTCAAGAATGTCAGTGGGGTATGGACACAGATTCCATAGCAAACCTACAAGTTTTTCTCCTCTTTTGCTGTTGTGTCTTCTGGTGGGACGGACTTTTCTTTCTGTGTAGAAGATGTTGGAGAGGGCGTTCTCACTCTCTCTCTGTCATCCTTCTTCCCTCCCATGCTCCATCTCTTTTATTCTTTCCTTCCCTCCTCTCCCCTCCCCTCCTTCCTTCCTTCCACTCTTATGTAATAAGAATCTTCCTTTACTTCTTAGCCTCCTTAGCCAGATTTCTGTCCTCCTTGTCCTTTTGGGAGTCAGAAGGAAGAATATATTTGATATTGCTGTTTAAATAGCATGTTTTTCACTGGGGAGAGGTAACGTTCTGGTCAGCATACGGTGTTTTCGGTTTTTTATTTTTTAACATCTGAAAAGTTAACAAGGGACCTTTGTATTACTGGCTTCTGGTGTGCATTTGATTGCCTTGCCTGCCATCTGGCCCCCCTCATTTATGTACTGTACCCCAGTTTTCCTTTCGGGAGTCACACTATCTTGTGTGTGCTTCTGGTGGGGCTGACAGCTCCTGACTCCAGCCCAGACAATTGGAACGTCCGAACCTTCAGGATAGACACCTGATCCACATCAGGCCAATGGTCCACAAACCTGGGACTTTTTCTGGAGGCTGCTGAAAGGGAAGCTACACAGAAGCCTGGTGACATCTTGTCATTTCCTGGGGAGGCCCACCTGAGCCCACAGTGGGGAAAGAGGAGTCTGGGAGGGAAAGAGGCATGTCCTGACAGCATCATTTGCAGCCCTGGGATGTGGGAGGCCCCAGCTGATCATGTCGATAACCACTACCATTACCAGCCCCTGGCAGGGGCCTTGTGCCAGGTGCCCTAGGTGGGTGACTGTACTCACTCCCCACGGCACCCTTTGAAGTGGGCATAACCCCTATAATTCCCACTTTGGAGGTAGTGAAGCCAAGGCTCAGAGAATTCGAAGGACTCTCTTAAGATCTCAGCTAGTACAGACAGAACTGCACGCCAGGTCTGCCCACTCCGAAATTGGAGCTTCCAGCCACTGTTCTGAGGCTTCCTGGAAATTGCAGGCAAGTGACTACGTCAATTTCTTATTTCCACCTCATTTTGGTTATAAAAGCAGAGAGGAGGGAAATGATTTCCTTATTCATGTTTACTGTGAATCAGGTGCCTTTGAGAGATAGTTCCAAAAAGAAAAGAAAAAACTTGCACCCAGGTGGGGATGCTTGTTTTGCACAGGGAGCCATCTCTCCAGCCCACTCCGTGTGTAGGAGAGTTCACACTTTACTGGGACTCTGAGACAGTCTTGGCCTGGACCTCACAATTCATTCCACTCCAGTCATCTGAAAGCAGCCATCCTGTCCCGGAGATGAATTCTGAAGCTGCCAGGCAGCCCCTCCCCTCTGGTCATCGGGCAGCACAGCCGCAGCTAGAACCATCCCCTGCAGCAGGAGGCAGTGCTGGGGGATGGCCCCTGGTGGGCTCAGCTTTGGGGTGGTCTCTCCCCAGGGGCCTCCCTTGGAGCTGATAGTTTTGTGTATCAGCCACTCTTCCCAGAGGTTCTGAGAGGGGGGAAGGTGGTGGGCAGGTGGCAGTTGGTCTGAGGAGGTAAACCTGCTCTCTCTCCATGTAACTGGCATGTTGAGGGCCACCATGGGGCCAGTAATCAGACAGGCTCTCTGCCCACACATGCTTGGAAAGAAGGGGGAGGGGCTTCCTTACTTTCCCCTTTGAGCATCAGAATCTCAACTCTCATAGATGGGGGCAGGGAGGCGGCCATCTCTTTCTGGAGTCTAACATGTGAGAAGTTCTTTTAGGTAGCAACAAAAGGACTGGTTCTCAAAGAACTGTAACATATTAAAAATGTATAATTATACAGCACACTAACCCCTTTCCTGGGTTTCTGATATCAATTTCCAGCTCCTCCTCACAGAGGCAGCGGTGCAGAACTTAAGCACATGGCATGCTGGTTTCTGGGCCGATTCTTAGTCTTTCGAAACCTGATCTATTTCACCTGCACAAGGACCTGTGAAGAGAACTCCCAGGCCCGGTGATTGGCATGCTGTTTATGCACTCGTTCAATATTCCATCTTTGGATTCCAAGTCTTTGTCAGTTGTTTCCATGAGAAGCTCTTCCTGATGTTTATTTCATTCTGCACCTTGCAGGTGGATTACCCTGCCTGGGCTTAGGGGCTCTCTGACCCCACTAACCTTTGGGTCTAGCTTCTTGGGCAGCTGCAGAGAGAGTCAGGCCCAGGTGTAGACTGTCTGTCATCCTAGGATCTCCGTGCATACTTTCCAGGGTAGCACCTTCCCCAGGAAACTCTGAGCCCACCTGAACTAACAGTCCTTGGGTGCTGCCAGTGAGGCAGATGCTATGCTGCATGCATTGCCTCCTATTATTTTCATGTTACAGAAGTCATTCTCAGTGATTAAATAGTTTTGCTCAAGATCACACATAGCTGGGAAGTGGCACATCAGAGACTGGAACTCAGGTCTCTCTAGCACCAAATGTTCTTCACCAGCAACTCTGGCACCTTATTGCTTCCAGCAGGTGAGGGCTAGATAGTTCTAGGTGTGCCCACAGCTGACTTTGTGAGCCTGAATATGTTGCTTTTCGTCTCCAAGTTTGGGTCAAATAAGCAGATGGATCATTTCTGAAGTCCCCCAGTCCCCAAGAGTCCAGATTCATTTATTCCTGTAATAAATATTTAAGAGCCTACTATGTGCCAGGCATTGTTGTAACCACAGGGAATATAGCAGTGGGCATGCTCGCCCAGAATTAAAATTGAGGAGGGGAAACAGACAATAAATAGTGACATGAAAAATCTGAGTCATTTTCCTTTCTCCTTTCCCTAAACATGGAAATCATCAAGAAAGATCATCAGGAGTTCCAAGCGAAGAAGGAGCAGTGCAGAAGGAGAGGAGGCTGTCACCATAAACGGGGACTCCTGGGCTGCAGCTGAGCCTCAAGCACTGGCTGGTGCTGGCCACCTCTGGAGAGGTGGGAGGACAGAGGTAGACTCTTTAGGCTTGTTTCCATGCCATGTGTCTCCAGGAAGATTTGGACAGTTTATGGTAAATAAGACAAAGTCCACAAAGCCATTAAAAAGAAAAAAATGTCTCAGAGCCTTGTAACATGAACTAAAGATGGAAGGAGTTTTTTATGCCAGCAAATCTTGGCTGAAGACAATGCCTGCAACTAAGCATAAAATTTAACTTCAAGTTCCTTGGCAACCAAAGAAAGGGTAAACACAATAAGTTATGAATAAACTTAATATCTACTGACAAGAGTTTTGTCACTTCATCCAGAGAGACCAATTTTTTCACATCTAATGTGCAGAGCCCATCTTAGGAATATATATATTTTTCTCTCTGAATGTCCTTGGAAATTTCTATTTGTTCCCAGGGTTGTGAAACTTCTTGAGATGCTTCCTTGTGTTCCATTTTCATCTACTGTGATTTGTTATGGACAGTTTAACAGCCTTTCAGTCTGGAAACACATGTGTGTAAATTGTAGGACATTTTCCTGAAATTTTTTAAAAATAAATTGAGCCCCTCTATTTGCTCTTTCTGGGACTCCTATTTTTTGGATGTTTGACTTCCCCGGATTGATACCCTGTTTTCATTATTTTTTTCTCACCTATTTTCTATCTCTTTGT
This sequence comes from Lemur catta, assembly GCF_020740605.2. Lineage (NCBI taxonomy): Eukaryota > Metazoa > Chordata > Mammalia > Primates > Lemuridae > Lemur > Lemur catta. Next base: position 5,076,981 of record NC_059135.1, read on the forward strand.
CTTTTTGCTCTGCTTTTTTGAGATACTGCCAACATTTTATTTTCTAAATTTTCTACTGAATTTTTTCTGCCATTACATTTCTAATAGTGTATTTTTCTAACACAAATACTAACCTCCCATACACACTGTACTGCACCTTGCTTTCTGCATAAACAGAACCACCTGGAGATGGTTCCGAAGCAATTGACAGAGTGTGTTCTGAAGGACCACAGGCATAAAATAATGGAAGTGCTTCCTGGGATCCAAGTGGAGGAGTGAACCAGTGGGAAGAGGTGGGGATGTGGGACAGCCAGGGACACTGAAAGGCAGAGCAGGTGCCTCAGTGGGCGGGGCAGAGAAGTGCATATGTGGTACGTACGTGTGTGCGGGTGTGTGAGTGTGTGTGTGTTGGGGAAGAATATGACCCCACAGTGTCAAAGGAGGACAGATCACTTTTCCAAGGGATTTTTACTGAAAACTCTAGACTTAAAGCAGAGGAGGAACATGATGACTTTGGTTCTTCAAAAATCCCTTCTGTCCAAAATAAGGAGGATAGACTAGGAGGGGATAAGGCTTGGGTCAGCGAGGACAGTGAAAAGGTTGTCGCACAAAGTGATGAGCGCTGGGACAAGGGCGGTGGCAGGTTATGGATAAGCAGAGAGCACAGGCAGAGATGTTGTGATGGAGGCAGGGGCCATCCAGTCTGTAGCCGAGTGGAGGAAGCCAGGGAAAAGAAGTCTAGAATGGCACCGCAGTGTGGGCCTGGCTGACTCAGTGGGCACTGCCTCCCTTCGCAGGATGGCGGGTCATTCTGGGCAAAATGATGAGGTCAGGTTTGGACCTGGTGAGTCTGAAATAATTACAGAACGTCCAAATAGAGATGTTTGACCTTATAGGGGTCTAAGTCTTGACTGAGAGGTGTGGGCTGATGTAGATTCATGGGGACAATGGTGGAAATTGTCATTTGCCCCTGGCCACCTTGGCTTTCGTCCTCCGTGCACCCCTTCCTCCCGCCACACCCCCTCTGCTCCTGAACACACCCCATTTGTCAGGTACACGCCCCACCCCAGGCCTTCACATGGGCCACCTCCCTGTGTCATTCAGTCTCTGATCACGTGTGGCCGTCTGGTCACCTTAGTCCGGTTAAATCCTTTCCTAACCTTACTCCCATCAGCTTTGCCTCGTCTTGTTTTGCCGCCCAGTGCTGACTGGCATTTGACCCTGCGGTCCATAATGATTCGTTTATTTGTCACTCATTCCTTGCTCTGCCTCCCCTCTCCCCCACATCGGAATGTCAGTTCCCCCAGAGGAGAGACTATTGTCACTACGGTCTCCACGGGGCCTGCCACACTCCCTGGCAAACAGCTGGGGCTCCAGAAGCACGTGCGGGGCGAATGCACGGGCATCACAGGGGTTGAGAGAAGACACGGAAGAGGCCGTGGGAGAAACACAGGAAGTCGGGGCAGCTGGGGCCTCTGAAGGCCGGCAGAGAACGGGTTTCAGGTAGGAGAGAAGGGACAGTTACCTCAGCTTCCAGTGAGGCGACGAAAGAGCGAAGAGCGGAGGAGCCCCTGTTGGACCGGCAGTAGGAGCGTCGCGCGCCGCTCCCGCCATAGCGGCAACAGCGAGCAGCGGCGGCGCGAAACGCGCGGGAACCGTGAGGCGAGCGTGAAGACTGGGAAATCGGCGACACCGGATCAGTACTCGACAGCGGCTGGAGGGGACCAGGAGTTTCTGGTTTTTCTCACATCGCTGTCTATTGGTTTGGGGGTACAGACGGGAGGGCGAAGTCTGAATGGTGGCCTAGAGGGGCCACGTCTTGAGGGCGGGGGCTCTGCCGGCTGCCGCCCCCGCCCGGGCGGCCTCGCGGGAGCCTCTGCCTCGTCTCCGGCTGCCGGAGCTCCCTTGCGTGCAGCTCCGGTGACACGGGCCCCCTGGGCGCCTCTTTCATGTCCTGCCTGTCGCCGTTGGTAGCCAAACTGAGTTGGCGGGCGGCGTGAGGGCCGCCTCTCGGCACACTTTCCAACGGCCGGAAGTCCCGCCTGGGCCCGTGGGCGACTTGGCCGTCGTTCCGCGGAGTCGGTGCCGCCCGTCGTGGCTGTTGGGACGCAGGTGTCCCCTGCTGGTCCAGGCCAGCCCTGCCAGGGGTGTTGGAAGCGGAGGCCGCGACACCCGGGCCAGTCCCATGGGTGACAGACGCTGCCGGGCCGGGCGGCCCAGTGAGCACCGGCGCCGCCATCCCTGTCCCCGGAGAAGGGAAATCCGCGTCAGCCCAGGGAGGCGACGCAGGAGTGCAGCCCTCAGGCTGGAGGACCCGGGCCCAGCGCTGCTGGGAGCAGCCAGGACGGCCACAGCGGGCTGCGTCCTGCGGGACAAGCAAGTGTAGACGAGAGAACAAAACACCACGGAGAGGACAGCTCTGAAGATGATAAAAATCGTATTTGAGAAGGAGAGTCCACAACAGAGATGGAGTAAAACTGATACTCAAAAACCAAAAACAAAACAAAAGAAAAATCCCCTGTGGAGTAAACTGCAGATGAGCCGTGGAACGGAACTCCCACACCCGGACAGCGTGGCCGGAGGGGGCCGGTGGTGAGCAGAGGCGACCGGACCAAGGTAAAGCCATATAATTTTTCAAACACTATTTTAAAACGTATTTTTTGATGTTGTTGAAAGAAATGATGTGCAGGGTAAGATGGAAATGATGGTGTTTATAGGTCCAGATTAATTTGTCATAGACTGTGGGGGTGAGGGGTGGGGGTGGGGCTAGGCCAGGAGGAAAATCTCCAAATCCACCGTTTTCCTTGTAGAAGGATATTACAAGGCTTGTTTCGTTGCTTGCTGGCTTTGACTGTTTCCCTTAAGTTTGAGAATGCATTCTAAAGTCTTCCAGGTAACAATGACTAGATTAAAAGAATATTTGCCTTACAAATCACTACCCAAGTCTATGCAGCAAAAGAAAAAGGGGAAAAAGAAAACTCCACTCAAACAAAAGAACATAGGATAGAAAGGAAGCAACCAGAAAACAAACAAAAGAGCATAAAACAAGATGACAGGAGCAAAACCAAATAGAAATAATGAGAATGAGTATAAATGGGTTAATTCTGCAAGTAAAAGGAAAAAAATTGAATTGAAAACACAGAATCCAGTGTTAGGCTGCTTCCGAGTCAGACCTACAACATGATGACAAAGGGAAAGGTAATTAATTCAAGGCAAACATGTAGCGTCAGGTAAGTGAGAACCAAAAAGGAAGTGAGGAAGGATGTGTTAGTACTAGCCAGAGAGTTCAAAGGGAAAAGCATCCCCGGGAAGGCGGGAGGTCAGCTGCTTTGATTGATAAGACAGGCAATCAATACCCGCTCCCCTGGGGATCTCATCCACACTCCCACAGTTAATTATCATCTATATGCTAATGATCCCCGATTTACATCTCAGGCCCAGATCCAATCTGCCACCTCCATACCCCAATTCCAGATATCTTCTCACCACCTCTTCCTGGGGGGAAGCCCCCCATTCCTGCCCGACTCAAGTTCCTGCAAGAGTGACTGACAGTTCCGGTTTGCCCAGGGCTGAAGGATTTCCAGGGGCATGAGATGTTCAGTGCTAATCTCGGACAGTCCCAGGAAAACCCAGATGGTTGGTCAGCCTGAGTCCCTCTTGTCCCAGGGAAGGGAACATCCTGTTGCTCTGCTCCGTGCTGCTTGGCACAGAGTGTAATTCCAGGCTGTTTCTGTTTCCTTTATCTCCTAGTACAAGGAGGGCAAAAACTGAATTTAGGGTTATTTGCCTTTGTATTCGCACCCTTAACCAGAGTGTCTGTCACTGAATCAGTATTGGTAGAATAAAAGAATAAATGAATACATTTCCTCCACACTTGAGGGCCCAGAAAGTCTGATCTCTCCAGTGTAATGAGCCCAGGGGAATGCTGAGAGATCATCCGGGGGAAGAGGCAGAAAGAGAAGGTGTAGCAGGGACTTCTCAATACTTGGGAGATAGGAAGGGACCAAGGAAGAAACTCCAGAGTGCATCTGTTGCTCCCTGGGGTACCACATCTGGATTAATGTCTGCCAGGTTCTTTGGAGGCCTTACCTTACCCTTCCCCATTCATTGCCACCAGTGAGAAATGGGGGTGCCCCTGAGTAAAGAAGCCTACCAAGGTTTACATTTGCACCTTATCCTCAATGACCAGGAACCCTAGAGAATCAGCTAGCCAAACTCATCTACAACCTCCTGACTCTCGGGAGAAGGATGGTTTTAACCCAGAGTTATGAGTAAGCTGTTAACTCTGAACTGTACTTGGGAAACAGGCCAAGCGTAATAGTCAAGACCCTTTATGTGCTACAAAACAGCATCAGAATATGCAACTTCCAAATAATTTGCTCATTTAAATACATTTATAAAACAGTATAAAATGACAAAACGTAACTCTGTGTGTGTGTGTGTGTGTGTGTGGTGTTCCCTTTGGCCACCTTCTCTACAGGGACCGTTCAGGGGTGCCTCCATCTCCTCAAAACCCCACATGGGCTTTCAGTTGTCTGTAACCATTTGTTTTGCTTCACAAAATGTTAAATTTTGCAATACATTTTAGTTTCCCAGGATCTTGATCTTGGAATTCCTTCAACTTTGCTGAGTAAGTTTGGATTCCGAAAATAACAAATTAAAATAGATTCACCATTTATTACTGAGTAAAAACATTTTTCTTCTTGATGTAGGAATCTCTCGTTGGTACCATTTACAGAAACACTTTCTTTTCCCTAAATATTTATTAATGAAATATTTTTATCAGCCAAACATGCCTCCAAAATATTTACTTTAGGACACTCTTGCAAAGTTCTGTTTATGAAATTGCTAGGAGAAAGTGAGAGCAACTCTTACTTCATAGGACTAGGGCAATTTTAAAACAACAGTGAAAAGTTGTTTAGCTTTGCTGGGAAATAATAGATTTGGTTCAGTCATGTTTTGTGTGGTTCTAATGTTGAAAACACTTATCTAAGAATAGATGCATATGAATTTTCTGCAAGAGGGGACTTACCTGTCACAGTCCCAAACAGGAGCGTGAAATGCAAGAGTCACAGATGGGACCCCTGTTTTTGGTTCACAGGTGAAGGCCAACAGACACACCCACTGCCTGCATCTCTAGACACTAGGGCACGCACAAACACACCCTTACACATCCTTCTCACATATCCAGGACAATCCTTTGGGTTCCTCTCCACCTTTCCAGAGCTTTTGCCATTCCTAACTGTCTGTGTCCCCATTTTGGCAGAGCAGCGTAGTTTCTGTGCCACAGCACGGCCAAAAAGCCCCCTGAATTTTATATTTTATATTATGTTATATTTAAATATTTAGGCAGTTTTCTGACAGCATGTAGCAGATTCATCCCAGTTTTTGGCTAAGAAACTGTGATCCAATATAACTGGTGCTTTTCAGCACTTTACTTGATAAGAAAGAATGGGTTTTCCCAAGCAAATTTGCACACGAATCTCCTAGGAGAGGTGGACTCAAGTTTTGAGTATGTAGTTAGTGTGCAAAATAAATGCTGCCTTTTTTTGCTGGGGGTGTGGGAGAGGGAGTGTATTTCTTAAAAGGATGGGGGCTATTTTATTATACACTTATTCCAGCTCTTCTCAATTGGGGTATTGCAATGCACAGGTATTTTCTACATGGTTGGTGTATTACTTCAAGTAATTTAAAACAAGTTAGAGCTGTTACCTCCCTGATGGCATCCTTACTTGCTTGCATTTGTGTGATTTATTGGATGAAAGAGAAGGTTTGGAGTAATAGCCGGCAGGCAGGAGCTTGCCCTGTGTCCCGGCAAACTCCCGGGACTGTGTTGAACCTGTGAGCATCATCTGGTCACTTGTGACTTAGGGAACCTTTTGCATTATGTCACTTGTTTTCTAAAAACACTTCCAGCTCTTTCCTTTCTCTCTACAGTGAAAGAGGCAGTTCTGAGAAAGGCACTCTATGTCTGGAAATGGAAATCTTTAAGCAGAGATAAAGGAAATAGTTTATTACAGATTCATGTTTGCGTAAGAGTTTTGATGTACTTTATAAAACTAAATTATTTGTGCTAATAGAGGAGGTAATGAGAAGATAATGCAAAACGGGCCCACAACCTAATGGTCTTTATTTTTAGTTTTAGAGCATGTCTCTGTGTGTTTCCAACCAATCGTCCTGCCCAGTCCTATTTTCTTAGGCCAGTATTACGGTGAGCGTGCATGCTTGCTTGTGGTGAGCAAACCCCAGTTAATCCCAGGAAATGTCTCCCAAATTGCCAAAAAGGAAGCCCAGAACTTAGTATTTATTGTCACAATCCGCAAATTGGATAATCTGTATGCCCTCTGTTGAGTATTGGTTAAAAACAAAACAAAACAAAACCCAACACTGTGTCCAAGTAAACAAAAATGTAATAATTTATCCAGGTATTAATAAGAGTTAATGTCACCAAGATTTAGTGAAACTTGACCACCTAATAGATTGGTCCTAATTATTCATCCTGCTGGAAAATATGTTCTCTAGATGTCTGTGGGAGTTAGTCTTAAATTCAATTTTCTTTGAATAGCAATTGTATCTTTAAAATTCACCTGGTAATTATTCTTGAACTGCCATATGCTAACTGCCCAGTTGTTACCTTTAACCATTATTAAGAATCTTAATTATTCCACTTTTGGTATGTGTGTTTTTCATCTTTTCAGTTATACGGACTGTATCTTTTACTGTCTGGAGCCCTCTGGTGTGCCAAAAACATGGTCCACGTAGAGTACAGTTCAATACATTTTAATTCAATTTGCTGCCCTTGTCCCAGAAAGAGCAACAGAACAGATTTTAAGATCACATGTTCATAGAACTCTTGGAGGTCACCTGTGGCAACATCCTCTGACTCTGAGTCCCTTTTCCCACCTCCCTGGCCAGCCTCTGCTTTCACCCCTGCAGAGGTGACAGGTTTCTCAGTCCCTGGTGGTCTAGGCACATTAGAGGCAGCTGTTGCCAGCTGTGACCAGACGTTCACTTCCCTGAAACTGCCAGCATCGGGGCTGTGTCTGACTGACCCCTGGGCATATACAAAACTATGACCATCTTCTTCTGATAAGAGCCCTTTTCCGGCTTGAAGGCAGGCCTCGTCCCCTCCCCACATCCTCTCTGTCCTGGGCTCACTGGAGACCAACTTGTCTTGCACACCCTGTTTGAAATCGTTCCAAGTCCGCTTGTCCTGTGGCTGCAACACGGTGAAGATTTTCCAAGTCTGGTTTCCTTTTGCCTGCCCAGTGTTGGAAGCTCCTCTTTATATATGAGGAATATCCCAGTTTAGGAATATTTCTTTGGAGAATGCGCCCACTTTCCACTACAAAAACTGAACCCAGGCAAATAGAGCAGCTTTCAACCCTCCAGACCTGTGGTCCCCAACCCCCAGGCCAGCTTCGGACTGGTACCATTTTGTGGCCTGTTAGGAACCAGGCTGCACTGCAGGAGGTGAGCGGTGGGCAAGGGAGTGAAGCTTTATCTGTATTTACAGCTGCTCCCCATCGCTCATATCACTGCCTGAGCTCTGCCTCCCTCTAACCCCCACCATCTTCCATGAAACCTGTCCCTGGTGCCAAAAAGGTTGGGGACGGCTGCTCCAAACCAATTCTTGCTTTCTTATCCCCTCAAAGCCAGTGCTCCAACACATGACCAACTTGGGCTTCCAGCTGAGATACACAGAAGAACCTTCAGGATGCTCTGCCCAGGCAGTGAGCGGGGTGCTTGTGGAGGCATTTGGGGTCCTGGGCCCAGAAGCAGTGACAGGCCTGTCCTCTCAGGGTGATCCAGGCCATTGGTACCAGCTTTGTGCCCACCAGCCAAGCTTCTCTAGCTCTGCTGGTGGCTCCCCATGTTCTTCTGTAAATGACTTTGCCACTTAAATCAGCCAGAGTCTGTTTTTGTTGCCGGCAGCCAGGAACCTTGTCTGATTGTGCACAGCATAGGGTGGTGGTTAGGAGTTCTGATGTGAAACTTGACTTGGGGGATGTCATCACCTGGTTCCCCACCTGTGTGGCCTCAGGAATTAGCTCCCTCTTTGGGAAAGTGGGGTAATAATAGCAATCCTACCTTGTAAGGTTTCCCACTAAGTAGTTAAGTGTTGTGTTAGTTTGTTAGGGCTACCTTAACAAAGTACCAACAGGCATTTGTTTTCTAACAATTCTGAAGACTAGGAGTCTGAGATTAAGCTTTGCTGGCAAGGCTATTTTCTTCTAAGTTCTCTCTCCTTGGCTTATACTTTACATGGCCTTCATGATCGTTTCCCTGTGTCTTCTGGTCTCAAACAGCTGGGCTCAAGCGATTCCCCTGCCTCAGCCTCCCCAAGGGCTGGGATTACAGGTGTGAGCCACCTGTGTCTTTATCCTAGTCTCCTGTTTTTATAAGCACAGCAGTCGTATTGGACTAGGGGTCATACATATGACCTCATTTTAACTTAATTACCTCTTTAAAGGCCCTGTCTCCAAATACAGTCACATTCTGAGATCCTGGGGATTAGGAATTTTGCAGGAACACAATTCTACCCACAACAAAGGTCATGATAAATGCAAAGAGTATGGCGTAGTGTCTGGCATTGTGGAAGCATTCAATAGACATTAAATACCATCATTACCTTTTGCATAGACAGGACTCACCCCCAAAAGGGGGTTTCAGAAAGCATCACCTCCTGACTGTGCTTGGCTGATGGAACTATGTTGTTGTTGTTGTTATTTATTATTGTTTTTAGCTTTCGCCACTTTGATGATGTTCCAGAAGAACCTGGATGCATTGACAATTTGAGCTTTTCAGATGAATGGGAGGTTGAACACCATCTTGTTTCCCTCCTTCACTCGGTTCCAGAGCTCAGTTCCTTGCTGGCTGACTCTTAAGGATGAGGCAAAGCAGCTCAGTTCTTTTCCTTTGCTGGTTTGTCTCCGAATGATTGGGGCCATGGAGGTACATGGTCAATTATGCTGTTGAAATGAGGGGCTGTTCACTCAGCTGCTATCAAGGATCTGATACGGCCAGGCCAGGCCACGCCCACGGGCAGCCTTCAGCCATGTGCACTGATGGAAACGCTGATTTCTCCTTCGTCGGTCCTTTGAGGACTGTATCCTTGCCTGAGCTTTATAGGAGGGTCTGTAGAGAATGGCAGATAACATGGGGCATGTCTTTTGTGCCAGAATGACCTCCCAAATCTGGCACGGGACTCCTGGACACATTCCTGAAGGACTAGCTCAAGAACTCGGGAGGCCTATTGCAGATGCCTGAGACCTGAGCTTTGTGCTTTTTCTTTTCTCCTTTTGAATCCTCCAGTGACAAAAGTCATACAGATGAACACATTTTCTACAGAATTGGAAAGCAAATCAGGAGCAAATTACAAAATGCTCGTGGTTCCTCCTACTTTGTTTCCTAAAATAGGCTGAATATAAATCTAAGTATACTGGAGTTGCTGTTCTATTATAGTAACATGCTTTATGATTTGGGATCATGATTAGAAGCAAATTTTAAATATGGGCCCCTCTGTTATTTCCAGGAATCTGCCCCCTAAAATAGACCCAGAGATGGATACTGTTTATGGCCACAACCGTTCTGAGTGAGCTCTGGAGAGTGCTAACTCTGCATTCCTGTTTTCTGAATATTCAACATCACATAAATGCATTTGATGTGCAGTCTGAATGCATAGCCCTTTGAGTTTCACTGTAAAATGCATTGTCAAAATGATGGGCTATTCGCTCATCTGTGTATTGAGGATGTCATAGTCCAATTATAAAGGATCTCAGAACAAGTCAGGCATGGCTGGAGGTAGTGCATCACCATAGAAACTAGAAGATTCTGAGTCACAGAAAGTAAAATAATTAGTTTCATATTATCCTAGGATGCTGAAAATGCAGTATTCTTAAGGAATGTCTCTGTCTACCTATCATGTATCTAGTTAGCTATTTATCATGTCTCTCCCATCTCCCATATATGTAAGAAGGTATAAATTTTATTAGCTTATGACTAGTACCAGAATTAGTCTTAGGAAGGGAGTTGTCTTTGTTAAAGAAAATACTTTGGTAAGCTGTTTGTTCTATTTGAGCCCTCAGTGAATTGGATGATGCCTGCCAATGTCGGTGAGGGCAACCTTCCTTACTCAGTCTGCTGATTCAATGCTAATATCTTCCAGAAACACTCTCACAGACACACCCAGCTACCTGGGCATCCCTTAGCCCAGTCAAACTGACACATACAATTAACCATCACAGTTTCTTTTTAAATATAGATTCCATTGTAGTGGAGAAGTGTATTATGCCAAGAAAGAGATGCATAAAGTGCAGATAATAAGCTACAAAGACAAATGAAGGGGAGTGTGAATGTGGGGAGTAGTGGGGCATGTACTTTCAGACATATTTATTACGGATGTTTCCTCTAAGGTAGTGAGATTTTGCAGAGAAATGAGCCATGCAAAGATTTGAAGGGGTAGAAATTATTTCTAATAGAGAGAATAGCTAGTGAAAAGGACCTGAGGTGGAAACTTGCTTGGTCAAGCAGAGGAAGCAGGAAATACCTTTGATTTTATAATGTCTTATGATGCTTAGACAAGGAGCCCCCTTTCCCATGGACGTTTATTTTGGGATGAGCATTGAGAGCATAGAACATTTTGGCTACACTCAATGTGTCTTCAAACTGAGAGGAGTTATAGTTTGGTTACTGCAGCATCTCCTAACACTGCCAGAAGAGGGAGGCTTCAGTGTCCTGTTGGGAGTTGTAAGAGGGGATAAGGATGGAGCTCTCGTGGCGGTAGGGACATCATCCTGATTTTGATTAGGGGTGAGGCCATTCTAGGAAGGAAATCGTTTCTCCTTAGACTACTCTGATGTCTTTGGGAGAATAGGTAGGAAATTTCTCCCACCGTCAGCCCAGGAGTCTCTAAAGCAGGGAAAGGACACATAAAATGCAGGTAGGGTGACCAACTGTCTTGGTTAGCTTGGGACTAAGTAAGTTCTTGGAATACATCTCAGACAAACCAGGACAAGTTTGTCATTCTAGGTGCAGGCAAAGGCTAGGGACGGACCTCCTCATCCTCCTGAGACTCAGCCCTCCCCCGGGGGGGCCTCAGACCTGTTGACCACTCAGGT